>NC_080110.1:33059588-33389588 GCF_950005125.1 Chionomys nivalis | reverse complement strand
CCGTGATTGTCCAGGTAGCCAGTTGTATCTGTCATCTACTGCACAGTTTGGAAGCTGCTTGATTGCACTTCCTGCCTACTCAAGTAATATTATCTCCCTTCTCAGGCTGTTAATGGGGTTGAAGATTAGATAGTTGTAGTTCCTTTCCTCTTATGATTTATCCATATCATTTCTAATACAAGACTTAGACTCCTTTGGATATAATGATTATTAAAACATTTAGCATATGTTCCTTGCTTAATATTGTTTATGCTGGTTGTAATTCTTATTTTATACATACTATTCGCTCTTATTATAGTTTTGTATTAGACTTAGAACTCTTTTATTTAAACAAATGGGGGAGGTGCTGTAGGAACTCCTCCAGCCAGTAGTCTTTAAGATACCAGACCACTTATACTATAAATGTTGATGTAAAATGCGGCTCACTCTCTTCCAGCTTTTGGATTCGGTTCCTCTTCCCCATTCTTGCAGAGGACTGTGATCTGTGAGTCTACCCCTCAATAAATAACCCTGAGCTAGTGTGGGATTTCTTTTTAGTGTCCATCTACATCATACAGTTAGAAATAGCAACAAAGCCTTCTATCTGGGACTAAAAGAAAGGGTCTTTGTGTAAGATAAGATTGAGTCACAACATATGCCAAGGTCAAATTAACAGAAGAGTCACTTCATTTAGGTGACTGGGCACTTTTATTATAAAGACTGAAGTTATGGCAAACAGAAAATATGGCATAAAGGGAGCTTCTTAGTGGTATAAAATTGCTTTAGAGAAAAAGAAAAAAAAACACTAAGTTTGAAGAAATAACCAGAATGAATAGGTACTTTAAATATTTTTAACATATTTTATTATAATATTTTCATATGATATTTGTCCCCACAATTTTATGATTGTTAAACTGAGGAAAGTCCCACAGGTATAAATATAATTCAAAATTCCTACTTTACAAATAAGGTTCCAAGGGCCAGAAAAATAATGAGATTATTGAAGTGGCATAGAGATAACTGATTGGGTTTATAGACTCAGTGGCTGTTTCATGACTTCTAATCACCTTGCCAGAAAATCAAAGTGCTGGGAGATCTTTCACTTTTTTTTAATGGTTTTTATGGTTTTATGGTTTCACTATGTAGGCCTGGCTGTCCTGGAACTTGCTTTGTAGACCAGGGTAGCTTCAAACTCAGAGGTCTGTCTGCCTCTGCCTCCCGAGATTAAAGGTGTGCTGGGAGATCCTTCGTTTTTGTTGTTGTTTAATTTTTTTGGACATAGATTATCAGGCTGGCCTTGGACTATCCACATAGCCTAGGAAGACCTTAAACTCCTGATCCTTTTGTCTTTACCATCTCCCACATATGGAGGGCCTAGTTTGGTCCCATGGAGGCCCATGTTATGTTCAGGAGAACACGATTTTGAGAGCAAACATCAGACCCTTTATTAAATTACTTTAATTTGAGCTTCCTTATGGATGAACTAAGCTCTTTATCCGGTTAAGTGTATTAGCTTTAATTTTATCTGGACTCTGACATTTGATCTAGGCGACTATCCGTTTCCTCTACAGCTTGTCTCCCTTATAAAACAGTATTTGTAGATCTCTTATTTCTATGATCAGAGTTTCCTACCAGCCCCTTCTCCCTCCTTAAAAAGTTCTGGTGTGTGTGTGTGTGTGTGTGTGAGAGAGAGAGAGAGAGAGAGAGAGAGAGAGAGAGAGAGAGAGAGAGAGAAAGGAAGGAGGAAGGGTGGGAGGGAGAAAGAGAGAGACAGATGGACAGACAGACACACACACACACAGACTATGGATATAGATGTGGAGGTCAGAGGACAACCTTTGGGAATGAGCTCTCTGCCCTATGAGGTAGGGGTTCACAGGTCTCCCTTGGGTGAATGATGGGTGGTTTCCAACACTCGGCCCTTGGCATGACTCTCTTATCACACATTCGCTTGCTCCCATATACTTCTGAATTTCTACCTGGGCAACCACGGTTTCCACATGAGGCTGTGAACAAAACTGTTCAGGGATGATCACCTGTGTCCTGCCCCTTCTCGTCAGATGTCTCAGAGAAACCATAGATGGCTGTCACTGTCCCATGCCTCAGACTGAAATCATTCCATATTCCCTCAAAACTCCTTCCACTTCCCTATCAGCAAATAACATTTAATCTTTCTAGAGACCAAGATTTTTCTTTTTAGGGGTAAATTTTTAGTCCTGGAGATTGTTAGATCATTGTCCACTAAACCACTTCAATCAGAGGCTCAGTCAAGGGCTTAATTGACTTGTGGCTATGTTAAGTGAATCCAACCACACAGAAATACTAAGTTCATATATTTTAAGTGATAACGGATAAAACAAACAAATCAAAACAAAGAAACAGAAGGTTTGATACTGGAAGCCTTTTATTAGTAAAGAAAGGAATGGGGGGATATATGCATGGTCATGAATGTCACAGTAAAACCCATTAATATGCATAATAATACAGGTTATTAATAACTAAAAATATAGTGGACGAAATCTCCATTGGTCTGGAATATAATCTGTGGTGTTTGGTACATACATAATAAGTGTTAAAGACGTGGATACATGTTTATGTTAGACACCATGGATTAGTGATTTTCAACCTTCTAACCCTGTGACCCTTGAATACAGTTCTTCATGCTGTGGTGGCCCCCAACCATAAAATTATTTCATTGCTACTTCATGACTGTAATTTTGCTACTGTTATTAATTGTAATGTAAATACCTTTTTTCGACCCCTGTGAAAGGGTCGTTTGACCCCAAGGGGGTCATGACCTACATGTAGAAAAGCATTGCCATGGTAAATGAAGTTTATGGACAAAATGAGGCCACTGTCTTTTGCTTTCATTTCAGAAGGATGAAGTCATTTGATGGTGAAGGTTAAGAAATGCCTTTCATACATACTTCAGCTTTAAAATGTCTCTAAGAGAAACTGATGAGGAGACCCTTCAGAGTTCTTTAGTTTGGAAACTTCCTTTTTGTTTTACATCTATAGGAAGGACAAGAAATGAGTATTTATTGGTTACCTTACATGGGTTGTGCTCTGATTAGGGCATTCATATACATTAGTCAACTCATCCCACATCACGACCCAGGGTCCAGGGGCTTATTACACTTATCCTCTTCTTTTGCTGTGTCAGAGGCTAGAGACTCTGCTGATGGCCACTGACCTTACTAGGCAGCTGTGTGAAAATTTGAACCTAGGTACTCTGAGTGTTAAAAAAAAGCCTTGCTCCAATCTTCACTCACCTCTGTGGCTATTTCCAATCTAACAAGGTCACGTTGCGCTTTAATTCTCCCTGAGTTTGAATGTGCAGTTATGTAGTAACTAAGCATGGACTAGGTGCTTACTTTGCATTTACCCTGGGCATTAACCCACTAAAAAGAAGCAGAAGTAAACTCCTGCTTTGAAAGAGCTGTGGACATAATTTGCAGTGCCCCTGACGTGCTGGTGGATCTGTTACGGATGTCTAGTTGGAGGAATCGCTCTTGAACACATTTCTCCTATTGAGCGTCTGCAGTGACACGGCATTGTTAATCTTTCTGGCATATTACTGACTAGAAGAAAGATTTCCATTAAATGGAGTCACTGAGGTCCTGTTTGGTCACATACACATCTTCAGTGTCGTCAATGGGGACGTCTATGTCATTGTAATGACATCACTTGTTTGCTCTAGTCCCTAGGCTATTGGCCACGTGAGGGAAGAGGTTACCCTTTGCACAGGGCACATTGTTGTCCCTTAGGTAATGTTTGTTGAGAATGAGGATGACAGAAAACAAAGGGAGACAGAGGAAGGAGGATGGCATTCTCATCTGTCCCTTAAACGTGCAATATTGTCAAAGAAGAACATCAAATTTGCCTGGTGTTTTCATTTTCTTTTGAGGATTAATTTTTACTACATGATCCATACAGGGTTTTATTTTGACATTGACCAAGGTTTTATAATAATTTACTTCAGTAGGCTTCCTATTAACATATGTAAGAATATATATGTATATATACATATTTATAGGTGAAAGGCAGTATAGCTACATTCTGCTCATCTTCCTAAGCTTCCATGAATTTTTTTAGAAAGATGATAGATGTGGGCCAGTGGACAATTTCTTAGCATTAGAATACATTTATATATTTACTCTTACATGGTGGCATTATCTATTTACATCATCAGACGTAAAGCAAAAACTAAATCATTTAAAATATCCTGTAAAATTTTTGTCGGTGTGGAGGAGTACATTTTTCTCCAGTGCTGTCTTTCATTCTTTGGAGTTTCTGTGACAAAACAGATGAACCGCATAGCTTATAAACAACAGAAATTTATTGCTCACTCTTCTGGGTGAGGCTGGTCTAAGATCAAGCTGTTGGGAGATTTGCAGTCTCATAAAGGCTCTTCCTGTGCCTTCTCTCCACCTCAGCATAGGTAACGGCAGGATAAGGCAAACAAACTCTCTTCCTCCCCCAATATGGGGGTACAAGTTCCATCCATGCAGGTTCACTCTCATGAAGTAAAAGGGCAGGACCCCAAAATACAAGTTTTGGGAATGTATTCAGATTACAACAGTCACCAATAAAAATATCCTACAGTGAAAATTTGTTGTCATTGTTCTAATTTTGTTCTAGTTACAGCTTCCATTTTCTGTTAATACTGTCAAAAAGTGAGGCCTATGCTTTAGAATTTATATTTGTTCAGTGATGTCAATCTTTAGTACTACGAAGTTCAAAAATGGTGTGGGGAGGATTTGCTTGATCTCATATTTTTCTCTCTCTTCAAATATGGTAGACTGTCTATGTGAGTTACCTAGTGGTAGAGAGGTGATAGTCAATTCAAAACAATAACAATGGCTGAATAAAATAACAAGTGACACTTTAAATATAGTAAGTTATTACCAAATGAACACTCTAATAATGAGAGATTATAAACTGTGTGTTTTAAAATATGGACCAATTAAGACATGTTGTAGGGCTGGTCAGATGTCTCAGTGCAGGAGCTTTCTACGAAGTCTGATAACCTGGGTTTGATCCCCAGGACCCATACTGATGGTTGGAGAAAAGTGATTACTATTTCCCATGTGCCCATGGATGCTCTTATCAATCAATCAGTCAATCAATCAATCAATCATCAATCAATCAACCAATGTGAAAAGTAGCTACATAAAGAAATGTCATAGCAGTCTAGAATACAACAAAGACTAAGCCTAGTTTTAAAATTCGTGGTATCAAGTATTCTTTGTTAGAGGATATGAGTAGCTGGGCAGCTTAGATAGTCTATCATTGCAAATTCATTGCAGTTCAGGTTTCTACGTCTATTGGTCCTTTCTAGTAAATTCTCTAAATGCACCTATAACCTCTAAATTCCACCTCTGGGAGAGGAAACAAGCAAATGTGAAAATGGACGAACATCGGAGCACTGTGGTCTGTGTCAGGATTCTTGCTGACTTTGATGTTCAGGTTGGAAAAGTTCCAACCTAGTTTTTTTTTCTTTTTAAAATCTTAGGCAACATTTCCGAAGAAGGAGTATCCTATACCAGGCACAGGACCAGACTGTTTGAAGTACACACCCAGTGTGACATGAATGATTTAATACCCAGTTCACCTGGCTGAAAACGTGCTTTTACTTCTTATGAAGAAAGCAGCGGGCTCTGATAAATACTTTCCTTTGCTCTGCATTTTGGAAAAGGGTGTCAATTGTGTTAAGCCTCAGGAGTATGCTGTCTTAGCCTGGGGTCATGAAGACTGCCATTTTCTCTAGTTTCTATGAATCACTGGGACAAAGAGATAAATAAGAGGACAGTCATGGTGCATTTAAAGAACTTTGAAAGTCATGTAGCATAGAAATGACTTTAGAGCCGGGCGGCGGTGGCACACGCCTGTAATCCCAGCACTCGGGAGGCAGAGGCAGGCGGATCTCTGTGAGTTCGAGGCCAACCTGGTCTATAAGAGCTAGTTCCAGGACAGGAACCAAAAGCTACGGAGAAACCCTGTCTCGAAAATCCAAAAAAAAAAAAAAAAAAAAGAAAAAAAAGAAAAAAGAAATGACTTTAGAGCCTTAATTTATTTTTTAGATACATGCTTTTTGTAAACTCATTCCTGTCATATTCCCAGCTCATGTAGACAATATCCATTCAGAATATATTAATAGAAGTTTTTTTTTAAACTTATTATTTATCTAAAACTCCTTCCCTCCCTCTTTCTTCCTCCCTCATTTCCTTCCTTTCTCCTCATCTCTCTCTCTCCTTCCATTCTTTCCTTTCCCACTTTCTCTGCTTTCTCAAGGTTTCCCCTGTAGCCCAGGCCGGCCTTGAACTCACAGCATTTTTTATGCCTCTGCCTCTTGAGTACTGGAATTACAGGTATGAAATAACATGCTTGCAAACACCCTCTTTTCATGCTGCTTTCTTAGGTCTAATGTATCTTTATTATGGGAAAATTATTATTATGATAAATATGCATTTATAAGATTCTTGGTACATGGTTCTTTAAGACAGACAATTCTTCAAAACTCGGACTCACAAGCACTCATCACTTGCAGTTAGGCGATTGTGGGAATGTGTTGCCTTGTGCTGAATTTGGAAGCACAGAATCTGTAAGCAGTATCGAATTGGAAGTAGACAAGTGAGACCGAGCTCAGCTTCATTACCCTGTAGCTGTTCTATCACTCAGCCTCTACAGAGCTATCCTATGGCCAGATTAGCTTTTCTGTTTGCTCTTCTGCATATTATCACACAATGAAGAACTAAGATATCTATTTTTATTTTGGTAAATATTTTGTGTTTCTCTAAAAGATAATGACTTTAAAATTACTTAACCATATTATCACATCTGAAAAACTAACGTTATTTCCTAAGCATTATCCAATAGCCAGTATTGACTAAATGTTCCTTGACTGAAGAATGGATAAGGAAAATGTGGTACATTTACACAATGGAGTACTACATAGAAGAAAAAAATAATGACATCTTGAAATTTGCACGCTAATGGATGGATCTAGAAAACATCATTTTGAGTGAGGTAACCCAGACCCAGAAAGACAAATATCATATCTGCTTACTCATAAGTGGCTTTTAGACATAAAGCAAAGAAAACCAGCCTACAATTCACAATTCCAGAGAAACTAGACAACAATGAGGACCCTACATGGACCTAATCTACATGGAAAGTAGAAAAAGACAAGATCTTCCGAGTAAATTGGGAACATGGGGTCCATGGGAGAGGGTAGAAGTGGAGGGAGAGGAAGGGAGGGGAGCAGAAAAAAATGTATAGCTCAATAAAATCAATAAAAAATAGCCAGTGTTGAGAATTTCCTGTTGTTTTACACACACAGGATTATACACTACACTATACACACACACACACACACACACACATGTCTGGAAGTGCACATACATATCTTCATTAAAACACATCTACCAACCTCCATATACATCATACACTGCTTAACAGTGGTCTATATTCTGAGAAATATATCACCAGGCAATCATAATTACATAAAAATCATAGTGTGTTCTTTCACAATCTTTAGATAGGATAGGTCAATCACTTAAAGTGGCCTTTTGATGCAGTTAAAGACACGCCTACTACTACATAGCATGGCAACCTATGTCATAGAAAACATTTAGAATAAATATAAATATACTCTAAAATAAGTTTCAGTTTTACAACTACATACACAAGTAGCACAGACGTGATCATATGGTCAAATTTTGTGAAGGCTATACAATTGTGAGTGCTATATTTCTCTACAACTTCCAGTACAGTAGTTTGACTTGTATCGTCATTATCACAAACGGGAGTGAGCCATGCCCTGGCTTGTAGTGTTATGACTGCTGCTGTATGACTTTTCCTGCTAGAGGGGCATACACTGCTGCTCACTCTAGAGAGGGCTAATGACAGATCAAAGAACCGATTCCACCTGAGTCTGCAGCAGTGAACTGGTTACGAAAGCATGGATGCTCCAGGGCAGCCGCATCACCAGGAAGTCCATCCCAGCAGCCGCATCACCAGGAAGTCCATCCCAGCACAGTCAACAACTCCTCAGAGTTGCGGGCTGGAGCTCCCTCCATGGCCCGGCAGGCAGCATGGCTGATCTGAGAGTCTCCTCTCCACAGCATTTGAAAAAAATACAAACACTAAATTTTAATGGAACATAGCGCATTTGGGTTACATTAATATTTTTGCCTTTTAAAATTTTGAGATGGAGAGAATTATCCCTCTCTTCCCTTCAAACCCTCCCATATCTTCCTCCTTGCTCTCTTTCAAATCCATGTCCTCTTTTTCCATTAACTGTTGTTACATGCATGTATGCATATGCATATGTATATTTCTAAGTACATAAAGACAACATTCTCAGCCTGTATAAGCTTACTTGCATGTGTGCTTTGAGGGCTGAGCATTTGATGTGCTCTTCCCTTGAAAGATAACTTCTCCTACTCTCAGCATTCCCTAGTTGCCTGTCGCTGTATAGGACTGGAGCCTCATGGGCTTCCCCCTGTCCACGTCAGCTTATCCACTGCTGGCCTATGTTAAGGTCATGTTTAAGCCATCATGTTGGTGAGATTTTATGGCTGTAGCTCCCGACAGTCCTAGGAGACACAGTCTTATGGCAAATGCCCTGGTCTCGTGGCTCTTACAGTCTTTCCCGCCCTTTCTTTTTTTTTTTTTTTGTTTTTCGAGACAGGGTTTCTCTGTGGCTTTGGAGCCTGTCCTGGAACTAGCTCCGTAGATCAGGCTGGTCTCGAACTCACAGAGATCCGCCTGCCTCTGCCTCCCGAGTGCTGGGATTAAAGGCGTGCGCCACCATCGCCCGGCGTTTCCCGCCCTTTCTGAAATGCTCTCTGAACCTTAGATACAGGAGTTGTATTGGTGATGTATCCTCTGGGCCTGAGCTCCACAACTCTGCATTTTGATTGGCTGTGTTTTTCTGTAATGATCTCTGTCTGTTGCAAAGAGTCTTCCTTGATGAAGGGTGAGAACTCACTTATCTGTGGGTATAAGACCAAGTATTTAGAGCGTAGTAAGTGATTCTGGTGGTATAGTGAAGTGCTGGTTGTAAGTTTTCCTGTAAGACCCGTGCCTTTGCTAGGTTTTCAGTACAAGGCAGGGTTTCCCTCTTGTTGAACAAGTCTTAGGTCCAATTAGAAAACCTTCGCTTACTGAGAAGGTGTATGCATCCTGCTACTGTATCCTTAGGATTATCATGCCATGCTGGTGGTTGCTGTGGTTCATAGGCTCGCATTTTTTTTTTATTGCTTATATAACTTTGCAGGGTGATATTCTGAATCTTGTTTTAGCGGTTTCTTGAGAAGTCTACATTTTGTTTCCTTCCTGATTCTTGTCATGCCTTCTTCGAAGACAGGATGCTTCACTTGGAGGAAATAGCTATATAGCAACTGTTACAATGTCTTAGGAATTTTTTACTTGCATTGTGCTATTATATAGGACATGTACCGTTAGCTTTGTTCTACTTCCCCCATCTGTAGTTAGAAGAATCACCTAAAAGAAACTCACATATTCATTGGTTTGAATGTGTGTTATTTAGTTTTCAATTTACAGTCCTCTTCAATTTCATTTTTCTTGTTTGTAATTTATCAGTGTAAGAGGCCAGGGCATCAGTTTAGTAAAGTTTCCCATATTATGGGCTTTGTTGATTGAATCCTTGCTGTTTTTAATCTGTTTATTCATTCCTTATTTTGGTAAATTGGTAGCTCCAAAATAGAAACTCAGGTTTCTTGGGCAGGAATACCTCATAGGCAGTTTTTATATTTGTATCATAGCCAATTGTCTTTCTTGCTGTTAGTAGCCACTAATGTTTGGCTGTTAGTGGCCAATAAAGCAGGATGGGTTTACAAAGTAGAATCATAGGAAACCTCTGTGGTTCCTTTCAAAGTACTGGCCACACAAACAGAAGTTTCTCTATTCCAGCTCATTGCTTATTTAGTTCTGTATAAAAGCAAACAGGACAGATGTTGGCTTTTCAAAATTTACAAATAATAGCTGAAGCTATTTCCCTCTTGAAAGTTGTGTCGGAGTTTGTTTGAAGAATATGACAAGATATTTAAAGAATTTCTTGTATGTTTTCTATTCTATTTTTATAATTTGATTTGGTTCTTATTGGCAAATGGTATTTAGAAGTTTAATCTGGGAACTAAGGATCCTCGTTGCTTTTAAGATGAATGGTGTTTCCAAGTCTTTCTAGTATAAAGTCTCTCTCCCTTTCTTCCCTCCCTCCATTCTTTTCTCTGTCCCTCCCTCCCTTCTTCCCTGTTCTCTCTCTCTCTTTTGAGATGGAGCATCTTTATGAATCCTAGGCTAGCCTGAAATTCACAGTTTAGCCCTGACTGGCCTGGAACTCACTACCCTCTTATCTATGTCTCTCAAATGCTGGGATTCTAGGTGTGTACCACCATGGTTAGCTCAGAAAATGTAAACCTTTAGCAATCAAGTTTATACTATTCTAAACTCATAATATATCTCTAGTTCAAATTTAGGACTGAAGACTTAATATCTTTGATTTCATGTCTACATCTTCTCCCACACTAAAAGAAATCAGGGATCTCAGTGACAGCATGATTAGCGTTTACTTCAGTCTGTAGTGTGCACGGGGTACTGCAGCAGGGACACCAGAACATGCCCAGATGATCTCGGATGTCATGTACCATACACGCTTTCTTTCTGGTGTTAGAATCAGCTTGATCCACAGCTTCATGTTGGTCTTGGTGTTTAGAACTTGCTGTTGTATTTGAATGTTTTGCTATGTAAAATGTTTGTACTCTGGTTTCTAGTTCTGGCTTCTTCACCCTCCTCTCTCCCTCCCCTGATAAATAACTTTAAAGATTTTGATAATCTTTATTCAAGTACTCTTGCATATTCACATCTCTATTCTTTAGACAAACAGCAGCATGCTCCACAGGTTTTCTCTGTTGACTTTTCTTTACTTAGTATTTCCAGAGATAATTTCATTTTACCACATGGACACATTCAGAAGTCCCCTTTTTTCAGATCCCATCGTATTTAGTCAGTCTCTGTTTGTGGGCATTGGAGTTTGTCAAAGGAAAATATTAGTTGAAAGGATTTAAACAGGAGTTTTATTTGCTGGATCTGTGTCAGGAATAGAGGAGGAAGGTCTGGTGTCACTTCAGGCTGAGTCAGGATGGATAATAACACAGAAAATGAAAGATGAGAAAATAAGAAAATAACAATTGAAGATGTTTTCACTCTTTCTTTTTTCCTTTGTCTTCCTTTCTATTTCCTCCCTCTCTCCATCCCACTCTTCCCCCCTCTCTACTTCTTTATTTCCTTCCTTCCTTCCTTCCTTCCTTCCTTCCTTCCTTCCTTCCTTCCTTCCTTCCTTCCTTCCTCTCCCTTCTTCCCCCCTCTTTTTCTCTCTCTTTCTGCAGAGGAATCTAATCAATAGAGCAATTGGGACACCAGTATCCACTCAGCATGAGAAGTTTGAACCCAGACTGTGTGCATTTAATAGGAGGGAGAAAAGGAAAGGCAAGTGGGGAGGTGGGAGTGGGGCTTGCTAAGCTTTAACAAATGCCAATCAAAAAGTAAACTTAATTCAGGCAGCAAAATATTAAACCTCAGTGCCTAAGCTGGGTTTCCTAGCTTAGGGAGCTTTTAACATCATAAGGACTAAAAGCAGAGCCATCAGCTGAAGGGATCAGGGAAGTAGTTCTTGTAGTGAAGAATTAAACTTGTGTGATGTTTGCAGTGAAGAAAGGAAGAAAACAAAGGTAAAGAAGAATCTCGGGAAGGGTTGCTCAGGTGGGAGAGGAGGCATAGACATGTTTAGATGGTTTCAAGACTGGAAGGATTATGGAGCTGTTATATTTTGAAAACAGTGTCTGAGTTACCTTTAAAGGAAATATGGTATTTATTCTGGACACTGTAATTTTAATTTTAATTAATTTCAATTAATTACATTGCAATATTTACACAGTAACTATACAGGAAACTAAATTTGTGGGGAGAGAGTCAGAAAGATTAGGGCCGAAGATACATATTTTGACACTCTTGACCTTACTTGAGAACATATGTATTGATGAACCGAATACAGAGATTCTAGGGTTGAGTCTTGGATGGTCCCATGCTTTGGGAACAAGGACAGAGAGAAAGAAGCAAGAGGACAAAGTCTCCAGACAGGCAAGAGTCAGGTGGGGTGATTTTGCTCAGGTTTGAGGACACTGGAGTCAACGGTGTTAAAAGCAGCAAATCAAAAGGAGAGAAGTGAGGAAAGTTCTACTGGATTCTCAATTAATTACGAATCAATCAGGAGAGAAGCTAAGAAGCCTTGGTACCTGAAGATGGAAGGATGTTCTCACCTTTTTCTGCAAGCATATTTTATATGACAGAATTCTCTACCATAATTACAAAACAGAATTTCTCCCCAGAAACCTGGGACACTGCATTGAATTCACACTCTAGGTTGAGCTCTGCCAAGGCCATGGTTTGTAACTAGAGCTGATGGTTTAACTTCTCTGGGCCTCATCTGTAGAATGGATCCTTGGTGAAGCAGGTGCATGACCCCCTTTTTTTGCATTATTCTACTAATCGTTACCCACTGCCGTGGTGGAACCTTTGTGTGGGACCTGTGTTGACTGTTGTACCCTATTCTGTCCTTTATATGATCTCGCATGTCTGCTCTACAGTTTTATGATTTATTCCGGGATGCATCAGAAGCACTCCTAATTGAGCTCTGTTCTGAATGAACCACAATTATGTCAAAAATTCTACTTTGATTAATTGCTGTGTGGATTAAAAAAAAAACCAAGTATCTTAAATCTTGAACAAATCACATGTGTGTTAATATGTAGGACCTGAACCCTGGCTCGGTTTGATACCCATGGGAAGCAGCACTTGCATTTTTAAGGTGTATTTTCCTCTTCTCAAAGCAACAGTGTTCATTAAGACTGCACAGCAAAGACTAAATGGAGCTCTGTGTCTCGGCTAGGCCATCTGGCTTTTGTCAGAACATTCCAGCCCAGGGATGTTCTGAGGATAGACCTGTATCTTAAGCGCTAGAGTAACAACACAGAGGTTCCACAGTGAGAGAGGGAGAGAGGAGGAGAGTGGTGGGGGGAGGGGAGAGGAGAGGAAAGGAGGGGAAGTGAGGAAAGAAGAGAGGAGAAGAGAGAAGGGAGAATTGTTGAATATTTAAGGGAAAACTGGCTACCCTTCAAAGCCTTCAAGTTTACCAAATCTGAGATCAATGGATTCAGCTTTTATTGAAACTTCTGAGAGAGAGCCCTCCGTGGCAGCCTCCGTGGCATACACGCAGATGTTCTTTGAATCATACTAGTAAAAACAAATCAAATACTCGATTTCTTGTTCAGCTCTCTTTGATTGCCTGGAATAAGAATATCAATAACGTTTTCATTTTCTCTGTATTCCAAAAATAAATTAGATTTCAGCTATGATTATACTAGTATCTGTTGAGATAAAAGTCTGTCTAATGAGGCTCTGGCAAAGACTTAAAATGCCACTTTGTAAAAATTTTCCCAGCCCCCCCCAGTTTTGTTTTAACATACTTATTAAGAGAAACAAAACCTATCAACACAAAGGGTTGTTGCTGAAGACTTTTCTTCATTTCGCCCAGTTTTTTTTTCTTTTAAATATGCATTGAAGTTATGTTAAGTCCATGGAGGATTTTCATTACATGTTTCTGAAATGGCATATTCCTGAATTTTAATAATAGCCAATCTCTAAGGATACAGACCTTACAAATGAAAGAGGACATTCTGTGACCTCTTGCTTACATGGCTTTAACAAATCGTCTTTAAATAGGTCAGTTACCTCTTTGAAAATGAGAAGAAAGGTCAAAGGGAAGTAACACTGCTTGCCCTAGCAACTGGAGAAGAGAGCAGGACAAAAGTCCTGGGACTGGTTACTTCTGACCCAAAGAGAAAATCCCATACTGCCAGGAGCCGTTATGAGGATGAAATGAAGACTTACAGTCAGATAAAAAACCCATCTCCTGAGGACAAAGGGAAGTTGTGACGTGCTTGTCTGGAATGGAGCCTCATTTCTACCGATTTGAAAAGAAAGCATAGCATTAACATACTCCTCCATGTATCTCAGGAGAGATCTCTTGAGTCATGTGTTGCTCCCTTCGGAGGTGAGCTGGGTGATGCAGTGCTTGGTATCCAGGGGGAGATGTTTTTGTGTTCATATCTTTTGGGCGGTCCTAACTGGCATGAATGATCTTTTTAAAGTCTCTGCCACCATGCGATATTTGGTTAGAGAGCTCTGCCTCCCCAAACATCCCTTATTTCCTCCATTTTGTGCTTTGTTCATACACATCTTCTACTTACAATGCAACTTTCATTTTCACCCTTGGAGAAATCTCCTCACCTTTCAGACCATAGAGGCATTTTCTCCATGACCCTGGAAGTTCTTGAATACAAGTTGGATAATTTTATATTGGTATATTGCATATAGATATATTTATATATTAGATACAGAGTCCTCTTAGCTGACCTTTAGTGATCTAAATTCTTTTCAAATTATAATTTATGTTATTCTATGACTCAAGAAATTCAAAGAATTGGACAAGATAGATTTTCTGGCAGCTGGAGAAAGCCTGCTGTGGGATGTATTTATGTTTTTAGGGAATTTTAAGAATCAGTTCTTTGAAATTTTATACAATGTATTTTGGTCATAGTGACCCCAAATCTGCCTTTTAAGTTCCTGGGATCTTTCCGCGCTTGCCAATTCAGATTCTCTTTTTAAAAACAGAGCAAAACAACCTAATAATCCATTGCTGACTATATTTCCATGTATAGAGTTTACCTAGATATTGGTAGGGAAGCATGATTAAAAATAAAACTTCCATACAAAGAAAATGGGAAAGGAAACAGTTCTACAATTAAAGAAATGTTGAATTCCAAAGTGAGAAATATAATAGGAACTCTGCCAAGAGATTATAAAGGCTGAAGGAGGTCTCATCTTTTTCCGTGTTGATCAGTATAGCTTAGAGCATATACGCTTGTGTGGGGGTAGGGTAGGGAAGTAGATAGGTGTGCATGTTCATGCGTGGGTGCCTGTAGAAGCTGGAGGTTGACATGGGGTCATGGGGCGATGCTCTCAGTTATTATTCACCTTATTTTTGAGATAAAGTCTTCATTGAACCAGAGCTCACGCGTTTAACTTGGCTGTGGGTCTACAATCTCCAGGGACCCACTTGTCTGCTGTCTTATCATGAGGAGTCAAGAAGGAGGCGGTGTGCCCCACTTTTTGCATGGATTATGGGGGAGGTTCTAGATTCTGGTGCTCCTGCTGGCCTGGCAAGAACTTCACAAACTGAGCTGTGTCAACCCCATGCGTATGTGTTCAGGATAAACAAGAACTGGTGCTCAAAAAGGGAGACATGACATTATTGCCACAGCCAGTCCCTTAAGGGGACCTGCTAATTGCAATCACAGTTTGTGAGATAAAGGCTACTTGCCTTTATTTCAATAAAAGATATGATATATGTGTGTGTGTGGGGGTAAATTATATTATATATATTTAATAATAAGTACTTTTACATCTTAGAGCGAGAGCTAGACTCCTACCCTTCTTTGTAAAGTAGAAGGTAGAAACTTTATCCTCTACAAAGTGTGTATTTCTAGGAGATAGTTTCTAGACCCTTAGGAGAAACATTCCTGGTCTTAAAACAAGAAGGTTATTTAGCTGTAAAACAAAAAAGACTTAAATATATTTCAAAGAGACAGGGAAAGTACTTAAAATCATCTTTTCTCTCAGAAACTGTCTTAAAAAGATTTTGGTGGGTCTTGTCCCTTCACTTACTTTCAACAGTGAGAAGGACACCCTTGGAATCTGTGTTTTCCATTACAATTCTTTCCCCAGAAGATGCATCCTAGTTGTAGGCATTCTTACAGGTAACAGGTGTCAATCAGGGTTATAACTGTAGGAGGTAGACCTCCTTGTACATAAGGACTCACAGCTGACCGTATTGAGATTGTAGAAACCAATATTAAGAACCTATTTCTTGATTATTGCTGTTCCTCTTGTTGCCCCTCCCCTCACTGGTATAAGATAAATCCCTGTTGCTGAAGACACCATCTACTTCAGACACACAAGAGCCCTTGAGCTGGAACTGACCTGAATACCTCTTCCCTGAGCACTAGCATTCATGGTTTCAAAAGAGACCGTGCCAGCTTCCCAAAGAAGGAAGTAGCCTGCAGACCTACCCAGCCATGAGACAGAGACCACTATGGAAAACCATAGCCAATCAAAATGCAAAGCAATGGAGGCTAGCCCCAACTAATACATCTACAATACAACTCCCACATGTCAGGCTCAGGGATCGTGATGGGAGAAGGCACAGAGAGATTATAAGAACCAGAGCATCAGGAAGATTGCTGTGAGATCGTGTCTCCTACTAGTGTCAGAAGCTACACCCTGAAACTCTCGCCAGCATGACTGGTTACACATGAGCTTGACAAGGGCCACAGCAATCGACATGCTGAAGTGCACAGGGGAAAGCCCCCAAGGCCTCAGCTCTATATAAAGAACTACAGGCAGCAAAGGATGCTCAATACAGGAAAAACAGTCTTCCTCAGGGAAGAATACACTAACTGGTTACCCAACACCGAATGGTCCATTCTGAAAATGCACATATATGTATCTTTATACAGACTGAACAGGTCGTATTTAGGAACATGTATATGTATTTGTATATAACAACACTCAGTGGGAAAGAGGACACAAATTTGAAAGCAAGCAAGAGTATATGGGAACATTTGGAGGGTATAATTATAATCTCAAAAAATAAAATAATTTTAAAAAGCCTGTTTCTTTTCCCCAGGACACTTTACTTTCTTACATACATTAAATTACATATGCCCCTCACCTTCGCTGTGTGACCTGGAGTCCCTGAAGGGGTAAAGAGGAACTTAACTGATTTTTGATTCCTTCATGGTTAGTCAGGTTTATCCAACACTTATTATTGTAACACAGGCTCTGTGGTAAGTACTGTGGTAGAAAGATGATTGTGCAGAAACCACAGTTCATTAAGGGAAACCAAGGGAAAGCCGGGCTGGTGTGGTGGTGCGCATGCCTTTAATCCCAGCACTCAGGAACAGAGACAGGCAGATCTCTGTGAGTTCAAGGCCAGCCTGGTATACAAGAGCTAGTTCCAGGACAGGCTCCAAACAGCCAAACAAACAAGCAAAACAAAACTACAGAGAAACTTTGTCTTGAAAAGCCCTCCCCCCAAAAAAGAAAAGAAAAAAGAGCGAGACCAAGGGATTGAATGAAATATGGCCAATGCCTGCAGCAGAATCTTGAACAAAATATTCCGAGAGCCCTAAAGAGTAGACACTACCCAAGCGTTCCTGAAAGTTTCCCTCAGGAGTAACATTGGGCCTTGGATGCAACCGTCCTATCAGCTGTCTAGTTGTAGCTCACAGAGATGCTCGCTTTTTGTTTCGTTTTTGGGACCCAATGACGCTTAGGGAACCAGGCAGCCGTTAGGAGAAGAAAGACTAATAAGGACATTTTTAGTTGGTGAGGAAGCAGCTGCATCTCTGGGTTCCCAGGAGATCTGTTAGGAAGGACAAGGACGGCGGAGATGGGGCTCAGAAAGTGCTAACCGCATAAACATGAGCACCCACACAGAATCTGGACAAAGCAGTGCATGCCTGTACTCCCGGTGTTGGGGAGCGGACACAGGCAGATCCACCGGGCTCTTGGCCAGCCAGTCTAGTTGAGATGGTGAGCTCGAGGTTCAGAGAGATGCCCTGTCTCACAAGCACCGTGAGAGTGACAGAAGATACCCAACACTGATGCACATGTGCACAAACACACACATTCTTTACATGTGTGGCAACACACACATACACACACACACACACAACCTAAAAATTAATAAAAAGACTTCAGATAGATTCTAAGCACTTTCTATTTTGCCCTTCTGATCTCTCTAACACCTGTCTCTGATCTCCTCAATAACCTGCGTGTTGCCTATCACATAGAGAACGTCCGTTCCTTATTTCTTTAATTATTATTTTAACTTATGTGTATGTGGGTACAGATATCCTTAGACCCCCACATGTGTTGGACACCCTGGATCTGGAGTTAGGAGAAGTTATGAGTTCTTTGGTGTAGGTCCTGGGGACTGAACTCTGGTCTTCTGGAAGAGCAGCAAGCACTCTTAACCACAGACCCATCTCTTTAGCTCCCTATTTCTTATTTCTTGAGATGAGAGTGGAGAGGTGAGGGGGGAGGCTCAAAGTCATGAGCACTGGGGCAGGGTGCCCAGGGATACAGAAAGATACACATCACAGGGAATCTAGGAAGACAAAACCTTTCTTCCCATGACTTTATTTTGCCCATACGGAGCCTAGTTTAAAATCTGGGACTTGATTGGAAAATGACAGAGTATTATTTTGATTCTGCCATAAAAATATTTATTGTGGTTTTGCATTAAAACTACCTGGAGTGCTGGCACTCAGAGGAACCCAGCATCCCTTTTAGGATGCTTCCTTCTGAGTTATAATTCCTAAGTGGGGAAATGTACTCTGTAAGATATTTAGGAGTTTTACAGCGCTTGTTAATCCACCATGGTGTTCCCAGCTCATGGTGGCAGTGCAGCTGGTAATGACTGTGGGTATTTTTATGAATGGTCATTACGCTGGATATTTGTTTTCTCAGGATTATTAAAACCCCCTGGCTACTGATTTGCTTTTGTTTTCTCCTCCCCTGCATTCACCTTCTGGCAAGGGATCCGTAGCAATGATACACGCGGCACCACTTATGGTGACGACTTGAATTTTTACAAAACGTCTTTTCACCTTATCCACCTCTTTACAGGAGCAGAAGGGCTCTTCAGTACCATGTCAAGATGTCACTGTGGGGCAGGAAGGAATTATGGTTTCTCTAAACATCCTGACTTAATCAGAGTTCTAGAGCCCAATGCTGATTTTAGAATTTAGTTCTCAGGAGAGGTGGATGTGCTGAGTTTATCATACACATGACATATGTGTGCCAACTTACACACCACACCCCATTCCTTGGTACAAGTAAAGCAGCAGGTAAGGAGAGTTCACTCATCTTATTTCCTTGCAAACCAGAGTACTTTAAATAAAAGTGGCCATTTTCTTTTCATTGCTCAAATATGTTGTAGGAGGAATTGAATGCTACCTATCTTCTGATATCTTTTTCTTATCATTTGTATGGGTATTTTGTTTAAATAATAACAATTTCAATGATTAATATAGCCTATTTTGCTTTTTTAAAAAAGATTTTATTTATATTATTTATTTACTTATAGGATCCTCTGGAAGAGCAGTCAGTGCTCTTAACTGCCAAGCTGTCTTCAGCCCCCACCTATTTTGCTTTGAAGTGAAGGCTCTGCCTTTCTTATTTTGTCTTTGAAATAGACTAAAGATGGTGGTAGAAACAGATAGATTACCATATTAAAGAAGAAACATTTCCAAACAGGTCAGTTAAACTTTCACAGCTCTGTCTTAGTAGCTGGAGGTGTGATGGGGTTGCATTAGAACAAGACAGAGACCTGTGTAAGACGTGAGACCCAGATTCAAGTGGTCACAGTGGTTAGAGTCCTTGGTCCGAACAATCAAGCTGGGCCTGAGGAAGCTAGTTCTTATTGTTTCTAAAAGTAACTGTGTGCCGGCAAATGACCTCTTATATACTAATAGACCGTGAAGAGCATGTCTGCGCTAGTTTTTACCTTTTGTAGAGGTATTTGGAATTTTTTTCTCCATACACTATTGCTATTATATGATTTAATGGAGTATCATAAAAGGAAGTATCATTATATTTTCATAATTTGAGGTATCACCTATTATAGGCACCAATATACTTCTGTCTTAGTCAGTGTTCTATTGATGTGAAGAGAAATCATGACCACTATAATGTTTTTATTTTGGTTTTTCGAGACAGGGTTTCTCTGTAGCTTTGGTGCCTGTCCCGGAACTAGCTCTTGTAGACCAGGCTGGCCTCGAACTCAGAGATCCGCCTGCCTCTGCCTCCCAAGTGCTGGGATTAAAGACGTGCGCCACCACCGCCCGGCTCACTATAACTTTTATAAAGAAAATCATTTCACTGGGGCTGGTTTACAGTTCAGAGGTTTTGTACATCACCATCATGGCGGGAAAGCATGGCAGCATGCAGGCAGACATGGTGCTGGAGAAGTCGCTGAGAGCTCTACATCTGGATCCGCAGGCAGCAGGAAGAGAGAGTGAGCGACTGGCCCTGACTTTAGCTTCTGAAACTTCAAAGCCTACCTCTGGAGGGGAATGTCCCACACTAGCTCAGAATTAAGTATAATAAAGGGTTCTTTATTTAGGGGGGCAGACTCACAGATCACAGCCCTTTGCAAGAGCGGGGAACAGGAACCGAATCCAGTCACCGAGCATCTTCTTTTGGTACCCAAGGCCACGCCCAACTTGGTCCAGCATCTCAAAGGCTGTTGGTTGAAGGAGTTTCCCCACCATACCTCAATGACACACTTCCTTCAATGAGGCCACATTTACTCCAACAAAGACCATGTCCTAATTCTTTCAAATAATACCACTCTCTATGAGCCCACGAGGCCATTTTTATTCAGACTACCACAATTTAGCCATTTGCAAATGATTTCTTCTGACGGTGTCATATTTAAAGTTAATGTAAATAGGAATCGAATAATGTAGCTTAGCACACCAAGACACCTGCGATTTGTCTGTTTCCATCTAAGTTACTAAGTGTAGACACGCTGATTGTAGTTTAGGGAGTTCATTTGGGATAAACCATGGGTATACTGAGTTTTTTTCAGAGTTGTATCCAGGGAACATGAGTTATTCTTTGATTTCATCAGAGCTCCTTAATAATCACACATGCATATGTGCGTGCACTCACACTCTTGTGCAACTGTTACTCACTCATACTTGCACATATGACAAATAGACATTGAATAGTTTCTGATGTTCTACGTATTAGAGACAGGACAGCGAACAAGGCAGACAGTGACCCTGTTTTCTCTGAAATTTTATATTCTATACCGATAGAAAAAATTTGGTGAAACAAACATATCAGTTACCAACAAATGGTAAAGACTTCAAAGAAGTAAATGGACAAGCGTAGTGAGTGGTACTTCAGGGCTTGTGATCTGTTTCCCAGAGTCGCCAGAGTAGCTGTCTGGGCAGGACTGACATTTAGATAGTGCTAGACTAATGAGGAGGAGGCAGACACAGGTAAAACCTGGAGGGACTGCAGGTGTATGAACCCTGTGGTAGATAGGGCTGCCATGGCCCACCTGGGGAATGGCTGAGCAAGCGCAGGCTCAATGGCAGAGGTAAGGGTCAGACGGAGGTAAGGCCTGTGCAGATGTTACCCGACAGTCTGCTTCACAGTATCACTGACGACTGTAACCCGCGTATGTTCAAATTGCATCTTAATGTCATATGTTCTCCACTGTTCAATAAAAATGAGATTACTGTGGCAACTGCTTCTTCATAGTGCACTGTAATTATATTGTCACCGAGACAGAATATTTTTGTAGCTTCTTCTTTCCTGAACTGACTTTTTTATATGAAAAAAAAACATTTCTTTTACAATCATTTTCTGCTACATGAAAAATTTCATAGACTTCATAAAAGAAAAAAATGACAAGCTTGTTACATGGTGCTAAATTAAAAAATGTACTTAGGATTTTTTATAGTTGTCCTACCTTTAATTGTTTTCAGAGAAGAGCAAAATTCTGCCAAGCATTTAAATTCACGGCACAATTACAGTTTAATTCTGTCTCATGAAAACGGGGTCTCAAGGGACAGAGGAGGCCAAATTCTAAGGCAAAAATGAGTCAACAAAGGTAAATTATGTAATTATATGAAGAAAGGTAAAAAATAAGCAAAACATTGAAACATTGCTTGCATATTGTATATTATATCTTCATGTTTTAAATTTAAATAATCTAAAGTACACATGGAAGATAAATTTACTTCTCTCATTGGATTTTTATGTGTATCTCTGTGTGTGAGGTAATTGTGTATATTTATTGACACGTTTGTATTTGTTATTTGTGTGTGTATGTTATTGACTAAGGTATTCTCATGTTAGCTGATATACCTACATGTTGAGATAAAACCTATCATATTTTACATTCCTTCCCATGAGTTTCGCATGCACATAGAAATAGTGTAGCATTTACTAGACATAGCAGAGGTCAACATCATTGGCTCTAGAGTTAACAAAACACTTTCAAACATGTAGTCCTTATTTCACACCAGATCTAGAGGGATCATGGCACAGATTTTGTGTGTTGCCTATTCATTTAATTATTCTCATCATTGCTATGGTAGCCCTAATTCTGACTGGTTTGAGAACACAAGCAACTCTAAAAACCTACATTTAAAAAATGTCTGTGATAGAAGAGGGAGCTTGTCTTTTAATTCTAGTTGATTGATCTGAAAGCAGATGCCTCACTTGATTTTTTATATGGATGAATACATAGCTTCTGTTCCCCTCTCCATGTCCTTCTCCCTTTTATCTGAGACTTGAATTTAGATTTGCAAGATCACCCAGAAAGGCCAAGACACCCACAATTATGGAATTGTGGCGTGTATCCTTCAACTACCAAACAACTCCAATAACTTATCTTGACCTATTTTTTTCTTTTTTCTTTTTGGACAGATTTTTATGTAGTTCAGGCTGACCTTGGACTTATCTTGTAACCAAGAATGATTTTGAACTTTTGACCTTACTATTTCCACCGCCCTAGTGCTGAGGCTGCACTGTGCATAGGTCATGAGTTGGGACCCAAGACTTTGTGCATGCTAGGCAAGAATTCTACTAACTGAACTGCATCCCAGCCTCTTTGGGACTTCTTGTGTAGAAACAGATAATCCTTACCTTTGCTTGTTTGTATGTGTCTTAGTGTACTGTTCTATTGTTCCATTAAGACACCACGACTAAGAAAATTTATAAAAGAGTTTAATTGGGCTTAAAGTTTCAGAGGGCTAAAGTGTGTGATGGTGGAATGAAGGCATAGTGGCAGGAACAGCTAGAGCTCACATCTCAAACTGCAAGCAAGGGCAGAGAGAGCAGGCTGAGAGTTGGGGGAGGCTTTTTAAAACCTTAAGTCTGCCCCAGTGACACACTCATCCTTCCCAAGAGTCCCACTGATGTGGGAGTCCCTTCTCTATGTTGTGAATATGTTTTATTATCATTGGTTAATGAATAAAGCTGTTTTGGCCAAGGCTTAGCAGAGCAAAGCCAGGCAGGAAATCTGAACAGAGATAAAGAGAAAGTAGGCGGAGTCAAGGAGATGCCATATAGCTGCCGAAGAAGAAGGCCACGCCAGAACCTTAGGAACCTTATTTACCAGTAGGCCACAGCCTCATGAAATACACAGACTGATAGAAATGGCTTAATTTAAGATGTAAGAGCTAGCTAGGAATATGCTATCGTCATTGGCCGAGCAGTGTTGGAATTAATACAGTTGTTTCTGTGTGATTATTCAGGTCTGGGCAGCTGGGAAACAAATGAGCAGTCTCTGCCAACATCCCACCAACTCAGGACCAAGTATTTAAACATATGAGCCTGTGGGGGCCATTCTCGTTCAAACCACCACATCATGCAAACTGTTACTATTCAGAATGTATTATTTGTATTTTATCTTAGAATTTCAGTGATTTGATTTAGAGCATACAAAACACAAGTGACAGTATTTGGGCCCTAATAAACCTTTGATTTTTTTTTGTATTTTGCACTCATTTTTACTATGTCATCTTATTTCTTTGAATCACATAATTGGTTTAGCATTTTGTATATATAGTTGTTCTTAGAAATTTTGTCAATTAGGATTGAAATATTTTTCAGAGCTTTGTCCAAGATTTTTCCCATATCACTTGAAATAATAATGTTATAGATGAAAAATCTGTGTGCCAAGCACACGGCAGGGTTAGCAGACAAATCCTGCTTTGTTGAAGATCCATCTCGCTTTGGACAGTGACCACTAACTCTTACAGAAATAACCTTTTGCCATAAAACTCCAGATTTCTATTTTTAGCTGTAAAAATTAGAAGTTGTATTCATTAATTTTAACAAGTTATTGGATTTTTCTGTGTCAATGGTGACGTGAGGTGACAGCGCTAGAATTATTGACGAATTTATTGACGAATTATTCCATCATGAAGTCTTTGAGGATAGCAGTGTCTGAGTTAGCACACCTGTTTTTCATGTTGGACATCAGCGTGTCCCAGCACTTTGATGTTTTTTTTTTTTTTTTTGCCCTGTAGCAAGGGTTCAACACATTTTTGGAGATTGATCAAAATTAAAACATGAATAATTCTGGGGATCTGACTCTATTGTTATAATATAATTTGACACTTCAGTGACTTTTAAATCTATGTCTGTAGAGCCACAATTAAGCTGGTGATTTGGGCAAAAGCAATTACCCATGCAAGTAGCTGCAGCTGTGGACAACTAGGCTCAAATTATTCTCTGCCCCTTTCTGAGCCCTATGCTTCACTTCTGTGGGAGAGTGATTCTGCTTTTCAGAATAACGTAACACAGATCTTTAATAGGAGATGTATCAGCATGCACAGGAGAATATTACCAGACTGCTCTTGTGCATCTTCAGACCCACATTAAAAGCAATCTTGGGTTCTGAGTTTCCAAGTTTGGGACCCCTTTATGTCATAGACTCTCAACCCATAAGTATGTAAAAAAATCTCTAGATGGCTGAGTCAGCACATGTTAGTGGTATTATTTGGGCCCAGTGTGAATCCTTGAGTTTGAGGGGTGTCAGGGTGTTTTGACTGGTCTCTCCCAACTGTGTATGTGTGTGTTACCACTTAGCTGCTTTATCTACGTAGAGCTGAGCTCAGTTCATATTTATTCCTGTTATTTGCAGGAAATAATATCCACCTTGATTTTTACTGTGTTGTTCACTATGTATACAGAATAGAAAGTATCTGAGACCATGACTGTAATTAAACATGCTCCGTAGTGAGTTTGGCAGGCAGAACCTTCCAGACGCCCTTCTCTCTCGTCCTGTAGTTGACTGCAGTGTAAGCATGGTTGCACATTTTCCAAAGCAACGCTGTTTTGCTGTGTGTTTTATAGATAGATTTGCTGCTCCAGAGGGAGGCACTAGCTCAGAATCGTCTGCTTTATTGAAAATAGTTTGCACTACAGACTTACATTGTGTTTCCTATGCCTCCCTGGAACCATAAGCATCTAAAGGCTAACATTGTTTTGTTTCAATAGTTCAGTGAATGAAACATAACTGCAGAATTTATTCTTTGAGTCCTGTTAGTACCCTGACCTCATCAACACACCTCTCTGAATAATGTAGTCTATTATAATGAATGGTGTAGAACCCCTCATGATGGAAGAGAGTGTAGAAATAGAGATTTCTTTTGTACACCACACACACAAATCTGTAGCAGAAAGAAACGAGCCTACTAATGCTTCTGGCAAGAAAAAAGGAAAAGGTACAGTTGAAATTCAAACAAGCCAACAGGAAGATTTTCTTCTTAAATACCATAAAATTGTTATCAAATTAGCAATGAAATCTAACAATAAGTGTGAAGCCTTTTCCGTGTGATGCTAAATGACTTTATAAACAGTGGATATTACAAATAGACCACATGAGTTGTCATTCTGAGCGTCCATGTGCATTTAGAGAAGACTTGCCTTTCCACAGCAACACATTTTCAGCTTCTCTGTGAGTGAAATCTAGAATATATCTGCCCTCTGAGAAGGACTTTTACCTAGGCCTCGTGAGAGGACTATATCAGTGAGCTATGGGTTCTGGCTTGGTAGTCTTCATTTCCAGGGAGCTCGGAAGCCTTTCTCACTGCAACCACCAGATTGGGGAATATTTGAAGCTACAAATTAGAAAGTGCTTATTGGTGCTTTTGCCTGTGTTTGGCTATGGTAGAGATCGGAAGTGAAGTCAGCAACTCGACATGCTGGCTGTGTTTGTTCCCCGATAGGTACAGATAAAACTATTGCGACTGTCTTCTGTTTGCCCACTTGCTTTTTTTTGTAAACAAGACGCCCTTTATTTCACAGGTGTGCCTAGAAATTGATCTACCATAAATAAGCGTGCCCCAGGGCGTGAAGAAGTTAGGAAGGAGAGAGCTCTATTCTGCCCATGGAGATTGTCTCTGATTTGCTTCAGTTTTCCTGTTTTGACATCAGTGTGTATGATTGTTGATTATGATTTTTGAGCAGAAAATGAGCGACACGATCAAGTGAGGTCGAATTTAATCTGGTTCTCTCTGAGAGAAGAGGCAGAAAGCGAAGAGAGAACATCTACTATAAGTTATCTACCTTTCGAGGAAAATGTGAGCCTACGCCTTCCATTTCCGTATACTCTCAAAAGAGATTAAATTACAAATAATGGTTTGTATGCGGAAAAATCATAAAAATAAAATAAAAAACAAGTGCCATTTGCCCGAGCTCTGTCTGAGGGAAAGTGCCGTGTTTAAACAATCTTTATCCTCTTGGTGCTTATCACAGAGCTTAGCAGTTAAGGGCTCAATTAATGCCGGCAGATTTAAAGGAGACATAGGTGATAATTGGGTCAGAAAACACAGCATCTGAATATAGATCCTCCCTCCCGACTTCAACACTGAATTTAACTCTTGGTTTACTGGAGGCTCAACACAAACCCAGGGAATAATTGCATATCCCTGAGTAGCTGAAAAATAATGAAGCCAAAGATTTCTCCAGCCCTTAGCTTTGAGGAGGGGTCTTTGCGTGGATCTTAACATAAAGGATACGTAGCTAATAGCAGTTTCACAGATAAGACAGGAGAATCTGTCACACTGAAGCTGCTCATATTGACTCCAAGATAAAGGGCAAGGTCTAATATTAAATTAGAGCTCTTTGAAAGCATGTTTGTGGCCAAGGAAGTATTGAAAAAAGTTACTTAGTACACCTGACTACTGGAGAGTCAATATTACAATAATGCTTACGTCTGGGTAGAGTCACTAATGTTATTTTTTGATAATATTTTATAAGCAAGTCCAGCTTATTTCCCTTATTTGACAAGGTGAAATGACATAGCAACAGTTTAAAGAAATTGGCATAGCAAATGTTTAGTTTTTATTTTAGTGGCAAACTGCTTTCCATGGTGTGAAGTCTTAAGTGGGAACCTCACGTGTAAGGCGAAGGAAGCGAGCTTGATTTTGGTTGACGGTGTTGGAGAGCAGAGGAGGCAACAGGGAGACAGCCCCTTCTGGGTTTCCTGCCACTACTAAAGCATCCAGGATGCCTCTGAGAATCCCAGAGCCCTACCAAGCAGTTTAAAAATCTCTTTCTAAAGCCGTTAGTGTTGCCCAGAGCTACATCAGCTCCTGCCCTTTACCGTTTAATAGGACACGAGCTTCAACTGAGCAGTCAAGTCCTATCTGTGCTGATTTTTTAAAAAATAACTTTTACTTGGAATATATTTCCCATATATATAGAAGTTCTTGAGGAATGACAATAAGGAGTCTGAAGGAACTTTCTTGGGATTCATAGAAAGAATACACAGTGGGTCAACAAGTCTTTCTTGCACTAGAACTGAGACAAAATATGTATTAACAGTTCTACCACTAAGTACACCTGGAATGTAGCTCAGGCTAGATCTTTATGCTGACCCATTCTGAGATGCTGGGTTTTCTGACCCAGTCCCCACTCAGTTCTTCTCAGGGTCAGGCTGAGGATGTGAGCCCCTCCCACTGAGGTATACTGGTTAGACATGGCCTTGGACATAATTACAAAGAAATCTACGCATATAGTGTTAGCTTTTGGGATCATAGAAAATATAAAGGCTGAACGATTTTTAGGCTGAGATGTCTGAAAACATCAATGAATACCTCAACAAGAAGAACCAGCATAGACATTAGGAAATACCTGATTTTTTCCACTGATAACATATTGATTAGCATTAGAACTGTTGAGTTCTAATTGAGTGTATCAGGTAAATCAATCGAAGATTGATCAGGACGAGGGAGAAGACACCCTCTCATCTTTACACTTCCTAGTGATTCTATGAAGAGCCCATATTTTTACCAAGAGGCAATTCCTCTCCAGGGGCTCTGGCTCTGTCTAAACAATACTTTTCAATTTCCCAAGGGAGGAGTATCAAACTAGGGTCCGAATCTGATTGTTTTATCCTAAAGATTTTTAATCCTTATCAGTAGTGTTACAGAGACCACTGAGGGGCACAGGATGAGCATCTCTGTGCTTCTCAATGCCTCAGATCGTGCTGAGTGGCACTGTTTGAGTTGTCTCGGGTTTAGGGACTGGATCTCAAAACTAGACTCAGAGAAATCAGTTGTCTCTCATTCTTATGAAAGTCACCAGGATGAGGAAATGTTTTCTGCACTCAGGCCTGAGAGGCCCAAACATTGCTACTATCCACTCTAAAGAAAACAAAATCATGCCATTTGCAGAGAAATGGGTGACATTTGAGATCATCATGCTAAGTGGAACCCAGCAGACCCAGACAAGCACCACATGGCTTTTATTACGTGATAAATCCAGGTTTAAATTATATGTATCTGTCTGTCTATACATGTGATGTGAAACCAGAAGGGAACCTTTGAGTGGGGGTGGGGTGGAGAGTAGGAAGAAGGAAGGGTAAGAAGAAAGAGTATTCGGGGGATTATGAGTATTTGAGCAAAATACATTATATGTGTGCATGAAGATGTCATAATTAAACACTAATTTGTACACCTATTAAAAATTAAAGGATAAATAGCCTGCTGGCCATGAGGTGGTAGCATGCAATGGTGTAGGGTATTGATGAAATCCTACCAAATAATAGGAAGAACAAACTCTTTTTGTCTAATCTTAACATTGTCTCTTTTAAAGTCAAGAACCTCCTGTCTCATAAATAAATTCAGAACATACAGCAATAGAAGTAAGAGATATTCTGTTGTTGCTTTATTCTACATCCCAAATAGCATCATGCAGCACGTGTCCACTGTCTTGGCAGTGTGAGCTCTTCATGGAGGCTTTAGCTTCTCTTTATTTTCAGTAATTTATTTTTTTCTTAAAATTTGTTATTTATTATTAGTGTTTATTATTATTAATAACAATTTTTCTTTACAAATCTCTATCTATATTTGAACCTTTCCTGTTCTGTGGTAGGAGAAAGATGAGTCATTCTTTTGCAGAGTCAAGGTGATCTGACTTTGTGATGCTCCCCCGAGGCAGAAGTGATTGGCAGGAATGACATCCAGGCATAATTGCATGTCTCTGTAGAGGCAATTCTAGGCGCAGTTCCTCTTTTCTTCTTAGCAGTGTTAGATGCCAAGCTGACACAGTGCTGGACAAAGGCACTTCTTGCAGAAACTTGGTGACATTCTCACTCTCCATGAAGTATACCTTCTGGAGAATGTCTGGGTCTTGCTGAAGAACAACAGGTGCCATTTGCAATTTACTAGTTCTATTTCACCCCCCTGACTCTGGGGAAGGAAATCTACGAACATGATGATTTATAAACTTAAGGAAGCTTTGGGGGTTTTTGAAGGGATAGTCTGCCCAAGGTTCACAAAGACACAGATGCCAAATTGAGAGGAGATGTTGAGTAGGGCTTCAGAAGGGACATGACTGGGAAAATGATCAGATTCTGATACAGCTGTCAGGGCGCTGATTCCAGCTGCTGGGGTGGTGTGCTTCATAGAACACACGAACAGAAAATACCTCAGATGTGATTCACAGAGACTGTGCTAGGATTCTCTAAAGGAACAGAACTGTTAGAATGAATATATCTATATCTATATCATCTATATATATATTCATATATCTACATAAAGGATATATATTATGCACATACATACCCACACATGTGTACACACACACACACACACACACACACACACACACACACACACTTTTATACTGGCTCACAGGATGCCATCCAGGTAGTCTAACAATGTCTGTCTCCTACCAGAGAGTCTAAGAATCTGATGGTTGTTCTGTGCATGAAGCTGGAAGCTTCAACAGTCCAAATCTGACAGTGAAGGCCTGGAAGATTCCTGGAGACCAGCTGGTCATCAGTCTACTTTGGAAGTTTGAGGAAATTGCTTCTAATACTCATGAGGGGAAGCTGCAGCTACAAGGTAGATGGACCTGCCAGTTAGAGTAGGGCAAGCAGGCAAAAAATAACATCTTCTCCCCCCAGGTCCTTTCCTGTGGGCTTCCACCAGAAGGTGCCACCCAGATTTTGGGTGGGTTTTCCTGTTTCAAATAACCTGATAAAAAAAATACCTCCCAGGAGTGCCCAGCAACTTGGGTTTTAGTTGGTTCAAGATGTAATAAGTTGACAAACAAGATTAGCCACTACAGAGACCTTCAGAAAACTGTTCATGTGAGTGTAGGTTATATCAAATGGACGCTCTAAGCATTTTCAGAGATATAAATAAGGATTATAGAAGACAGCTTAGGTGACTGTCAAGAGACAAATAAAGTGTAGTATAGATCCACAAAGGACAAATCTCAAGTTTTATTTTTACAGGTGGAGTTTAGATTTAATCAAGAGACATGCACACAGGAAGACTGTGGAGTAGTGACTGACAGAAGGAAGGAAGGAAGGAAGACAAGAGAGGGATAAGCTGAATATTACTGTAGCATACAGTATGGAAATTTTTGCAGAATTATTTTGAAAAGATTGGTTGGATATATATCTCAGTTGCTAGAATGCTTGCCTAGCATGCATGAAGCTCTGGGTTTGATCCCCAGCACTTCCAAATATCAGCATGATGACATTTGCTTGTCATCTCAACACTTGGGAAGTAGAGGCAGGAGGATTAGAAGCACCTTTAGTGACATAGTGAGTTTGAGGCTAACCTGGGCTACACCAGATGCTGTCTCCACAAGGTCATCTGATTCCTCTTTAGGCTAAATGTGGTATAAGGAGCACAGTATAGTGGTCTCTGCACTGAAAAACCTCTTGAGGGTATAACTGAAGAAACTGGGAGAAAAAAAAGGGGCAATTCCTGGAGCAGGGGAGTTTGGGGGAAGTAATAGAGAAGGGAATCCCTGGGGACATGTGATCGGATCAGAGAAATAGGAACAGGAGGACTCTTTAGGGAGGAAAGGGACATAAATACTGAAGAAAGAGGGGAAAAACAGTAAACATATCAAAGTGTCATAAAAAATCATACTATAAATTTTATCTAAAAATCCCATCATATGTGTAACTCTTTGTATAAATACACATATGTAGTTAAATAAAATTTTATTATCTGCGCTGACAATGCTTCCTTCAAAAGCCAAAGACCACCTAGCAAAAATCCCAATACCAAGGCATGAGATGCCCCCTTTTGAGTTGTTGGTCAGGGCTGTCCAACTTATTTCATTGCTCTTGTGCAGCCCCTTTCGCACCTCCAGTGGAATTTAAGAGTTCCTATTGCTGAAGACACATTGTACTTCAGGGTTTGGAGGGCCCCAAATTGAACTGATTTGAAAACCTTCTTCCTGAAGCTCAGAAGGCACCATGAAGGCTTCCACAGGAGAAAGCAACCAACAATTCTGCCGAACCATGACACCTATGAACCACGATAACGACCAGGGTGACATAATTCTGCCGGTGTAGTAGTGGCACCCATAACTTGGTGATAACCAACAGCTCTCTAATTGGACTTTAGACGTACTCAACCAGAAGAAATCATACTGGTACTGGAAGCCTGGCCAACTCCTCAGTGCTAGTGAGGTCATGGATCTTGGGGGAAAGCCTATTACGACACCTCTACTAAATCTTCATAATTCCGAATTATACTCTAAGCAGTTTCTTTATACGCACAGATAAGTGTCGTCCTCGCCTCTTGTCAAAGACACTTATTTCTCTGGGCAACACATGGAGAACATTCCAGAAGGTACAAAGCAGCCACAGTGCAGAGCTGCTGAGGCCAGTCCTAGTGGAAACATCTGCAACACTCCTCCTGCACCTAAGGCTCAGGGGTCATTGCAGATGACGCAGTGGAAAGACTGTAAGAGCCAGAGATGTCCAAAGTATTTGCTGGGTGCTTGTGTCTCCTAGGAATGTTAGATGCTACACTCGTAAGATCGCACCAGTATGACTGCCTAAACATGAGCTTAACAAGGGCAACAACCGAACATACTAAAGTGGATGGGTGGAAGCCCGTGAACCCACAACCCTGCACAAAGAACTACAGGCAAATAAGGGATGCTGAGAGTGGGAGAAATGGTCCTCCACACGGAGGAAAGAAGTGATGTCTGCATTATTATAATCGTAAAAACAAAAGAACAAACCTAAAATGATTATATATATATAATATATATAGTATATATATATATATATATATATATATATATATATATATATATATAGTATGTGTGTGTTTAAAGAAAAAAAGCAAATATCTGAAAATACAGGAGGATTGTATAGCATAGTGGTTCCCCAGTATTGGAATGCCTGGACTTTAATTCTAACAAAGTCTTGATTTGTAGGATGACTTATATGTAATATTGACCTCTGAATATACTACTGGGAGATGGCAATAATTAAATTAATTTTAAACTTTTACTTTCTCTAGACTCTGTTGTTTTCTAAAAGATGCATCTGTTGTATATTTCTAAGAAGTCTTTGGTAACTTAGAGTTATCTTTTTTTTTTTTTCCTAGAAATGTCGCAGAACCCTTTCTTGAGATAGAGGATTTTGCTGGGATGTCTTACCTACGTAGAACCCTTCTCTTCTGATTTTGTTATAGCTGCTCTGTAGTGTTGTTCATTATTGGGCAGTCCTGCTTGGGACTCACCATGAGCTGTTGTTGGAGCCGGTCTTTTGTTAGCTCCAGTTGTTTTCAAAGGGAGATGTCGTGATCTGAAGGGTTGTCACAGAGGATGAAAGGAACACAGGTATTTGGAATGGAGTGACAAGGTGGGATTCTTGGCCTGCTCTCTACTAATCTTCAATTCAGGGTGATGAGAATATAGCTGACATTGACCCTTCCTCTCCTAGTCAGTTTGACATAGTTGCTAATTCCTTCAGCCCTGGTGACTTTCATTTACTCCACAAATGTTAATTGAGGGATTAGTGTGAGCCAGGCAGGGCATTAGGGATAGGAATATTGACTGGGCTCTTATAGTTACTATTTTCTCAATTTTATATATAATAGGAGTTAGCTTTTCTTAACCATAAGTTCTCAAAAATAGTAAGTTATTTAGCCTGTATTTACTCTGCTTCTTTACTTACAATAGATGAACCTGATTTCAGTAACCAGCACAAATGGAAAAAAAATGCACTGGAGGGCCCCTAGTGACCACAGAAGCATTGAGGATAGAGTGATAAAGAGAGTCAGTGTATTCCCTTCGGAAGGGAGGTTTACAACTCCTGGAAACACCAGGATCAACAGTGAACATGGTTCTCCTAATCTCAGCTAACTAGGTTCACTCTCTATCGGGCTGTGTCTCAGAGTGAACCTTAGGGATAAGGAGGGGCCCTGTGCAAAACTAACTCTGCAAAGCTGGCATCCTCCCTTGATGGAGAAGCCTGGCGTTCATCACAAATTGTTTGCCTTAAACTCTCTCTCTCTCTCTCTCTCTCTCTCTCTCTCTCTCTCTCTCTCTCTCTCCTTACGGTCATACTGTTTTTTATTTTATTTTTTTGATTTTTATTGAGCTCTACATTTTTCTCTGCTCTTAATCTTCACAGTTTAAAGATTAAAAACAGCAGACCATGCAAAGCCAAATCAAAAGACTGTTCGCTTTAAGAGATGAAACCATGGAGGTACCACACATGTTAAAGTTTTCATTTTGAAACAGCAGAGACCTAGGCAAAATTCTTTGTTTGAATATTCTAAACAGCAAGTCTGATGTTTATCCTTCAAAGCAGGGAGCCGAGACACAGAAGGAAGGATTTCGTTGGAGAAGTTGCCCAATGGAGAGGCGGTCACCGGTCACCAACTAACTATCTTAAATCACTTTAGAGAAGAGTGTGCATCTGCCCTATCTGCAGCCAGCCTCCATCCCCTTGCTGCTGCACAGTCAGAGGCATGGTCCATGTATATGAATGGAAGCTGCATTCCTGAACCCACGACCATGATTTCTATGAATTTTCTAGCTCCAGGGATGCTTGAGGGCTTTGAACACTCCTCTCACTGTAGAAAGGTGAAATTGGTTCATTGTTAGAGTCACTTGATCTATGATCAGACTGGTAGCCTTGAATTGCTTTCTTAGCTTCTCTGAGCCCATTTCCCAAACTGAAAAACCTATTATAGAGCATAGACAGCCATAAGGTATTAAAGGGACAGTAAACATAAATCACCCGGTACACCACCCGGCCTAGAGACATGGAGCATAGTAAATTATGAATTATAAATGCAATCCATACTCGCAGGACTCACCCGTTTTCTCTATGGTCAAGGCTGTGCCATTTCACCCTCATGTGCCTGTGCTGGACATGAACAAGACTTATCATCTTAGATTGACCATTTTCTTACATTTTTGTATGCCTCCATTGGCAACATTATCAGCATAAAGAACTGGGAACTGGCCTAGGCCGGGTGAAAGTTTGTGAATAAGGTGGCTGCTTGAGGAAATAAAACTATATAGCGTGTTGCCCTGGATGGGAGGGAGCAGACTCAGGCAGAGTGTGAAGTGTGAGATATTTGTTAGGAAGCTGTCCTTAGGAAGGGTAAGGAGGGAGCGAAGGTGGGTAGAGGAAGCTGTGATACTGGCCTGATAAAAGCCTTGGTCACTCTGGCAGGGACTTGGGAGTGAGTATTGCTCACTGGCATTGTCCTGAAGTGGTCACACTGTCTAGGCTCTTATGCCCGGCTTTGTTCTCATCAGACGTGTGAACAGTACTGGAAGAGGGTGTCACCCAGTAAGAAAGTTATCTCTAACGGATAGAATTCTTGAAGAGAGCAGATAGCTAACTTCACACAGGGTGAAGTCTGAGGAACTAGCACAATGTTCTTTAATGAAGAAAGCTGTAACTCCTGTTGCAGGCATTCACTCCCCAAACCACTTATAATCCGCAGACATTAGTCTGGGCAGGCAAGGATAAAAATTTAATCCTACAGCTAAATAATAGGAAACTGTTAAAATATTTACAGTAAAATCTGCCAAGTACCCAGGACAAATCTCTTCATAAAACACATTTACCCAAGATCACATCGTTCTCCCAGGACATAAAATTCACACTGGCACAATGGCATTGTCTTTCTAAAGTCTATATTAAAAAGGACAAGCAAACAGTAATAAATGACACTGTCCCTTCTCTTTGTCTTTCCTCCCACACCTTTAAAGAAAGAGAAACCAATATTTATTGAGTGCCCACAATCTCCTGAAAAGATGATTGAACTGGGACTTAGGAGACTATTTCTAGCCTGGCAGAGTCATCGTGTGACCTTGGTCAAGTCACTACTCAAGTCTAAACCTCAGTTCTCTTGCTGCTATAGTGAGGACATTGGGTTCAATTCCTTGCTCCTCAACTGTGCAGTGGCTTCAGAATACAAGGGACCCTATCCTGAAAGGTTGGCTCCTTGGAATTTTTGTCCCCTGCTGTCATTTAAGCAGCATGGTGTTACAAAGATGTATGTTAATGATCTATGAAGCAGAGACCATTTTTCTGTGGCACAGACATTGACTCACACATTCACTTCCTACCTTTAACCAAAAGAGGACTTAAAATTCCTCGATTTTCAGTGTTTAGCCTTAGATTAGAACTGTATATAAATTGTAAAATGGAAGGCAGAAGCCATAGAATCTTTTGAAACATTTGCGGTTTGCCTTTTCAATACTTGTAACTTGCAGTGTTGCTACTCTGGAAAGTAATGTTTTAATTTACTGCTCAGTCATCACATGGGGTAAATGAATTATGTGAAATGCTTGCACATCTGTGACCCTCAGCAATTCTACCAGGATTCCTCAGTTTGCAGCACCGGGTACTCTTGTTGTAAAGGCACTGGGCAATTATGACTCGGATGCTCCTGCCTTTCATAAGTATTGAAATATATTTTCTCATTTATTTGTCTTCATTTTCCCTTGGCACACCTTCTAACAGTTGATTGACAGCATTACTTACTGGGTTGGTATTAAAGGTGAGCAGCTTTACAAATGTCTCTCTTTCTCTGCCCTTTATTTAATTATATCTTAACTATTTCATACAAGCATATGGTTTATTCATTTGTATATCTAATTATTCACTAAGAACGGTAGGAAATTGTTTTTTTTCACTTGATTCTTTAGGTGTCACGAAGTCTATGAATTTTGTGGCACTCATTATTAAATTAAGGATAATGCTGGCAAGCCTGTTTAAAATGTAAATCTTACACCTCTTCTGGAAAAAAACTGTTATTTTAAGTTAAAATGAGATTTTCTATTTCCTTTGTTTCACATGTCTTGAGTGGCTCACTGGCCTGAAAGGAAGTGGTGAAGCAGCCATTTGACTGTACCATGGGAGGCCAAACTTTCTGAGGGCTGCATGCTCACGTGCGGGCAGCATTTAACTGGCATGAAGTGACATGCTGTGATGCCACCCTCAACAGCAGCTGTCATGTGGCTAGGCTCTAGAAGATGACACCTAAAGCACCAAGGACCATTCACGCCTTCATTCATCAAAGGTTGACCATGAACCTGCCGCGTTTCTGGTCCTGGTCTAGGAACGGGAGCCATAGCAGCAAACTTACTCAAATATCCTTGCTCTTGTGAAACACATTCTACAGAGAGAAGAAGAAGAAGAAGAAGAAGAAGAAGAAGAAGAAGAAGAAGAAGAAGAAGAAACCTAAGCAAATAAGTAGCATGAAATATGAAATGTATGCCAAGGGCTAATGTGGTATAGGGAATAAAGAAGGGTAGGGGGAGACTGGGGATGTCACAGGCAGCAGTGTGTAGATGTAAATAGCTGGATCTGCAAAGATATCAGAGGAGAGGAGGCTTTTGAAGCAGAGACATAAGTGATGAGAGGCAGTTTGTGATGGGAAGAACATTCCAGGCACAAAAGACACATAGTGCAGAAGCCAAAAGGTTCATGGAAGAGTCCAGGACAGCAGCTAGATTGAGATGGTGGATGTGAAGGGTTTGCAGAGATCTCAGGCAGGCCAGAGATGGAGGGAGGTTCTTATGCAGGTTGCTTTCGTGGGCTTCTGTGAGGCATACATCTTGGTTTTTTAGCCTGTTGGGGAGGCATTGCAGGGTGGAGCAGAAGAGCAGGTCTGTGATCAAACTGATGCCAAGGATCCCTTGGACTTCTGTGTTGAGACTAGATCATATGCCAACTGAGCTGGGCCACCCAAGAGGAAAATCCTACACTAGCCTCTGGGGATAGCAGGGGGTGGTGAGGAGGGTTTGGGACTCTGAGGTAAACTAGAAATGCACCCCAAGATATATATATATATATATATATATATATATATATATATATATATGGAGATGTAATTTGAAATTTGAAAATCCTAAATTAGAATCCAATTTTTGTCACCTACCAGCATTATGACCTTGGACAAGTCATTCCTTCTAGTGGAACTACTTATTGTGTTTGTTTTTAAGTTGGAATAATAAGAGCTACCTTTCAGGATTTTGTCAAAATTTAATTGGTAATGTTTGAAAGCTCCTCATAGAGGGTTTAGCATACTAAGTGCTTCATAAATATTAATTCCCTTCAACTCCTCATTAGCTCAACTGTGGTATTTTACAACATGAGTTCAACAGATCATGGCTTATTTACCCATGAACTAGAAATACGTTCCTTTGACACTTGGGGGTAGGATCTGTGCAGAATAGTTTGTAGTCTGTCTGTGCCTCAGGTAGCAAGGGTAGAAACAGGAGCCTTTCCTGTCCAAATAGCTGCAATTGTGTTGAAAAAAATTGATGGTACTCCTCTCTCTCCCCTCCAAAACCCCTTTAGTATTGTGTTTGAAATGAAGACCCTTCCTTTTCAAAGCAGATGCTCCATCTGGACAAGGGAATGAGATGAGGTCCTAAGGACAGACTAACGGACCCCAGAGAGTCTCCTCAAAGGTTATGAACAACTTGTGAATGTGCAGATGTTTTTCTGTGAATAAGAAACCAAAGGCAATGATCGTTTTTAAAAGGGTGCATAGTATCAAAACATTACCAACTACCATAAAGCGTTACTCAGTCAGGGCTTGTAATATGCTCCTGCTTCATGGGAAGAACTCAACCGCCACTCTTACAAATTCTCCTAACAAACATTTCACCGCAAAACATTTTTGTGGCTAGAAGATATTATCCTGGCCTCTTTTGTTTCTCAGTCTGTCAATATCTTCTGTCTTTGACTGTCCAACCACTGCTAATTATAGATGTCTCCATGCGCATCCTGTTTACAGAAAAGGGCTTCAGATGTCTTCACACTTTGTGTTTGTTGCCATTTTGAATTACAAGAATGACTCTTTTATTTTTCTGTTCAGTATTTAATTCCAAAAAAAACCTGTTGGAAAAATTATAGTCTGAGAAGGTTTGTCCTTTGCTATTTATACTCACTGAATATTCTATTAAGATAGTTTCACCGAAGGAAAATCTGGTCTCTTCTTTGGAAATGACTAGACTTGACAGAAGAATCAGAGATGAGAACTTGCATTCTGTATGATTCGGGATTTCCCCCCATCTAAGCCATCTGCCAATAGTTGTAGCTTGCTGTATTAAATAAAATGACCATTAGGTTTCTTAGATTTTTTTTTATTGATTCTTGGATCACTTTTATCCAAATTAATGGCGAACACACATTTTCTCCCAATAGTCTCTATAATTCGAAAACAAAAACTTGTCCACTTATTAACTAGGAGCCATACACCGAAGTACTGTTGCGTGCACAAGTCAGTGAACTGGGGGTGAAGTTGAAAGATCACATGCAAAGCTGTCTTCTAGTTTGTGATGAATCCAATATTGTCTCATCAGTATTCATCATGGTTCGTCTATTGTGAAAAGGAGCCTTCATTTTCTGAGACATGGAGAACAGAAAAAGTCAGTCAGGGTGAAGAAAGTTTGCATTTATTCCATACAGAGGTGACTTCCCCCGTGATATTTATCTTGCTCATCGGTGCCAAATCACACAGTAAGGCCTTTTTAACTGGTTACAGAGTGGTCAAAGGCAAGCTTTTCTAACACCGCTTAGTATGGGTTTCACTTTATTGCACGAGGCAAGACCTATTGCTGACTGAGTCAAGCTCCTGATATTTGTAGGTAGAATAATTCAGATGTGGCACATCTGGCTCCGGGTTGGCTGAAGGGATGCTTGTGTTATTGTTTCCTTTGGTTGTGTGTGTGCTTATTTTCCATTCTATATTTTCTCTTCCTAATGTTCATTTCTGTTTTACAATAACTCCGTCCTTAGTTCTGCCATGCATTTTCCTGATATTTCTTACCCTGTAGGAGAAATACTCTGCTGGCTTGATAACACTGGAATGGAGAGATATTTACCTCTGTAGAGTAGTTGAATTGCAAGATCATAAATCTGGTGGCAACATTTGATGTTTGTTACTACTGCACAGCTGAGCCATTTATTGGAGTGTACATTCCTTTGGAACATGTTTCTTATTGTTAAATTGGGGGTCAGACTTTCCCAATACTGTGGATTTTCTTGGGCTGCTTGGGAACAATTGGGGTGGGGGGGAGGAGTTCCTTGGTAATATGCTCTTGACTACATATTTAGATTAGATACTCATCTTCTTGGAAGAATGAAGGCAATAGGCTGTATTGAGAACCTACTGTGTATCTTAGATGAGACCCTGAAAGAGTCCTTGACTCTAATTTTCACTTTACCAGGGGGAAATAGATAATAAAATAGTTCTAATACAAGCAGTTGATATTATGATGTGACATAAACAACAGCAAGTGTCAGTTTAATATCTGGGGCCAGAGAAGGCCCTTTGGGAAAGAACACTATCGAACTGGCAACTGGTAAACCAGCAGAAACAAGACAAGAAGAGCAAGACTGAATTAGAAAAAAGGTTTGAGTGCTGTCACGCTGGGATGGAAGAAGATGGCTTATGACAAGGACAATGGCATGTACAGAGGTGGCAAAGAATCAGAAAAATCCCGGTCAATAGAATATAGAGGCTGTGCATATAGCTGGTTGAGAGGAAGTAGGAATCATTTATTTGGTACTTATGTATTGACAATCACATGCTAGGGAACGGTGACAAGCTTAGCTACATAGAAATGCTTCTTCCCTTCACAGACTTAACTTTCTAGTGAATGATACGGTAGTTAAAGACATTAAAAATAGGCAAAAGATGCAAATTGAGATCAACCCTATTGCCCTAGGAAGGAGAGGGTCTGTGGGAGGACACTGATGCCTCTGATAGACACCACCTCATTGCTTCTCGCAAGACTTCTCTTCAAGATCACCACATTGTGGGCTAGGGTTGCAAATAAAATTTAAGAGTGGGGGTGCTTAGGAGATGGACCAGTCAGTAGAGTACTTGCTATGCAAACATAAGACCTAAAGTCTCATCCCTAGCATCCACATAAAATCCGGGTGTAGTTGTGTATGCCTGTAACCCCTGTTCTGGATGGTAGAAATAGGAGTGTCTCTAGGGTTATTTCTTTGTTTTTTTTTTTTCTTCCTTAACATGGTTTAGCTTAATCAGCAAGCTCTATGTTGAGTGAGCATTCCTGTCTCAAGATTGAGGTGGAGAGCGACAGTGGAAAACATACAACATTGACCACCCAAACCCATACACTCTTTTGTCTCTCACACACAAATAAAAAATGAATTCGGTGTGGGGTCTCAAACATTCTTTCAGTACTGTGGTGGCAATCTGGGCAGTGATATGGGATTTTCAGAGATGCCCCGGTAGAAGTGGTACTGTAGTAAATAAAAGTCAGGCATAACAAGAGGAACGAGACCATTCCTGGTAGAGGAAATAGTGTTTGGATGACTCAGGGAAGAGGCTGGAATGCTTGAGGATCTTCCAAGAAGCATGTGTGTTTGGCACATGAGCTGAAGTTGGAGAGGTGAGCCAGTAGAATCCTTATACCATAAGCAGTTTGCCTGGGTTTTCTCAGTAGTAAATGAAAAGCTACTGAGCTAGTTCAAGTCTATGTTCTATGGTTGGTTTGGACTTTCATCATTTAAAGCTAATCTTTCTCTGAATTCAGAAAATTCTGATGAATCATGATGATGCACTCTAGAGATGTAATATGCAACCATATATTCAAGGTGTTTGCCTTCATGGGCCCTGTCTTCCTCTTTTCCCTGAGTCATGTTGTATCCTTGGGAGAACAAGGGCAAAACAAGAAAAATTCTATCTACAAGCTACAGAGAAACAAAACTCTGAATGGCTTGTAGTATAGGATTGCTTGTTTATGGATGGAGCTTCTGGGATACTGAATAATTATCCATCTTAATTATACAATCTTTGCTTAGTTTTCCCCATTTTTGTGTGTTTTGTTTTCTCCAGTTTCAGATTTTCTATCTACATGGTGTACTGTGCATAAAAAGTGAAGTTTATCTATGTATCTATCTGTTTGTCTGTCTATCATCTATCTATCTATCTATCTATCTATCTATCTATCTATCTATCTATCTGGATAGATATTTATTAGATAGAATTTATATAGAATTGATTATTTATATTAGATATTTATATAGAGTAGATTATTTATTAGATAGGATTTATTAGAGTGACTTACAGACTGTGGTCCAAGCAGTCCAATGATAGCCATCTCCTGGTGAAAAGGACAGGGATCCAGTAGTTGTTCAGTCCATGAGCCCAGATGCCTGAGCAATCCCAATACAGTGCCGGGGTCCCAGGGAAATCCTAGATAGCTCTCTGTGTTGGAATCCCCAAGAATCAGGTTCTAACACCAGTAAAGGAAAGACTCAGGATAGGAACTTGCCCCTGAAAGTGAGGGCAGAAAGCAAAAACTTCCTTCTTCCGTGACTTTCGGGGGTGGGATTGCCACTAGGTAGTGTAGCCTAGATTTAGGGTGGGTCTTCTGAGTTCAAATGATCTAATCAAGAAAAATCCCTCAAAGTGTTAGCAGCTTCTTGAGTTTCAGTTAATTCTTGATGTAGTAAAGTTGACAATCAAGATTAGCCATCACACCTCTACTTAAAGTCAAAAATGTGGTTCTGCTGCTTTGGTTGCAGTGAACCTGGTGTGTTTCATATATGGTCACAATTCAGACCGGTCCTGCAGAGTTCTAAGAAGACCATCTGGGTTTTCCAGGAGCACAGTAGAGTAAGTTAAATTTTATAGTAGTCCTCTGCTTCCAGGACGTTGTAGTTTTATTAAAACAATTGATTTGCCTAGCAAACTCCATCTATATGTGGCAGACTAACTTTAAATAATAAAGTACAAATGTCACTTGTTTTGCTGTCTGTATGCAAATGCCACCCAACAACTCCTTATAACCCAAGCAAGCACAGGGGGCCGATTCACTCAGTAATTACTTAGCAGAGAACTGGTGCTGACATTTGCTTTTGTGCTACCTATTCCTAGCTCCTCCAGTGAGCTGAAATGCCTGGTGCGCATGGGCTTGTAAGTGTCATTTTCAAAAAAAGCCAAGGAGCTGTGTGGCGTTGTTCCTTTCCATTAGTGTGGTTTTCGTGTCTGCTGGCCTTTTCTGTTCTGCATCAACACTGCAACTAGGAGCTAACATTTTGTTAGCAATTTGTTGGTGCTTGTCACTCATCAGCTTTTTAGTCTGCTTGACCACTGGCCTCAGTTTCTTCTTGTGAAGATAGGGTTTCTCGCAGTTAATATAAGGTTACCTAACACACCATTTTCCCTTGGCTCTCTTCTTCCAGTCTTGACTTTCATTTATGAACAGGTACACCCCTCATAATGAATATTATTGTTTTTTAATTTTATAATGTGAACGTTCAAAAGAGACCAAGGATGGATCAGTGAAATTTAAGTGGCACGAAGATCCTTGTTTCGAATACACTGGAGACCTATGTGTGTGTGTGGCCTTAAAGTCTAGGACCATCCCCAGCTCAGTGACTGCCACTTAGCATCAGGGAGTGTCAGATGGGCAGGAAATACCTAATGAAACAAAATAAGAAAGAGGGATTCCTAAATTTCACAACACACCCTGGGGAACGTGCTAGTGAGTAGCAACCCTCAGGATTGGGTTTGCCGTATCTACAGTGTTAGTTCATATGTTCGTTGATTCCTTATGCCCTTACATTGTCTCATTTCCTTTTTATTGTTTTCATTTTGAGGTAAAATGTGACATTTTCTCTCCTTTTCAAAATTTGCTTCTTTGTATGACTCTCAGTAACAGCAGGGAAATGCTAAAGGCGTCTCCATATCAGCTAAAAAGACCCAAATTACCTTGTTTTCTCAGAGCAAAGGGAAAATGCTATGAGACACAATATGTTCTGGGTCCCCTAGGCTCCCTGACCACATGGGACGCTGGAGACTATGCACCCTTGTCTTCTAATTTTCTGTTAGAATTGCTAAAATGTGAAAAAGTGAAGTTCATGAATACACTATTTTTGGATCTATGTTTATCATCTGTTATAACTGGGACTTGGGATTTATAAGTTAATTTAATATGCTGTTTAATGGAGTGTTACTAAATCATAACTTACAAACTTCTCATTTATCCCTAATGGTTGGGAAATAGAACATTAGAGCATTCTAGATCTTCAAAATTGCCACCCTTTTTACCCTCTACAGCGATGATTCTCAAATGGAGCAAACTTGAATCCTGGGGGCATTTATCAATGCCCCTAAACACTTTCCCAATATAGGGAGGAGGAGAAGAGGTACTTTTGGCAGTTAGCGTGTGTGGTTCAGGGGGACACTGCTAAGGACCTTACAATATACAGGACAGTTCTGGCAACCCGAAGTCATCTGTTCTAATGGTAACAGCTCTGAGCTTGAGGGATTCTGCTTGGCAGTTGGGAGATTAAAGAAAATCACATTAGAATTTAGCAAAATTCAATTTCAAAGGAGGATGATAGCGGCTTCCTTATTATATGATAGCTCTTTATTAGTACTAGTTGGCACCGTATTGGTGAAGTCTAGACTTATTGACATAACCGGATGCCTGGCTAGATTGGTAGAGAGGCTGTTTGGTGGTGCCATTATTTGAGGAGGCTCATTCTTTTCAATGTCGTAACAGCATTTGTGTTACAATGACTACTCATTTCTCTCCTTGGAGAGAGTTGTTTGCTGTCCCCATCACAATGGAAGTGAAATATAGCTTGGTCTTTGTTGATGGCTTTCTAATCTACTCCAAGCATATCACTGGCACGCATGTGGGTGAGAACTTCTGTCGGTCCAGCTGTTGGCACAGCACCCTGCTGATTTTATTTTACGTTACTGGGAGAACCTAAGATGAAGGAAAATTTTTCTCTTCTTTGGATAGTTTATTTTTGAGAAATAGGAACAGAGAAATACTTGCTTTTGAGCAGAAAACTGAAGAAATCTGTTTATTACTCAGCGAGTTAAATATTTATTGAGGACTCTTGTTCACATTCAGGCTAGAGCAGTAAATAAGATGGAATATTTTATGATGTTGTTCATGAAATTATTTGGGAAATAATAAAAGTTTAAAGCATGAGACTGAAATTAATTTCTATCTGTAGTAACCTCGAGCGCACAGATGCTGGATGGTATTCGCCGCTATAGAGACATCCTCGAAACTGCTTGTAGTGTGGCCCTTGATGCTATCCGAGTAGCCACTCTTTCACTTATGAGGTGATTAAGGAGCTCCATTAGGAAGTGGGTTTATGTAACCAACAATGCCTTCATATGTGACACGCCATTCTGGGAACAAGGGACATAAATGTCTATGAGGAATAGCCCCTGTCGTTCCACGTGAGAATATGGAGGAGGAATTAGGAGAAGGTGAGGGCAGGGGGGAGGGGAGGAGTTGAGAGTGCAATGGGACAGGAGAATTGGGGCTCCCACGTGATAGGAGGAGAGGTACAGAGCTGCCACTTACACCTATGATGACCCCTTGGTCTTTACTTAGATTTCTATGTTTTTAACCCTTTCCACGAGAAACATTTACCTCTAAGCTCTGTTGATCAGTTAGCCTTGAAACGGGCAGGGTAAACAAATGCTTAATTTATGCTCTTTTAACAACCTCTGAGTTTCCAGGGAAATGAATTATCTGAGTGCAAAACCAGGGCATTAATTTTTGTCAGCTAACAATAACGAGCTAGCTTCTAGATTGTGTCTCCCAACTGATTAACACTGAATAAACAATGCAAATTCCCAAGCTTATGTATTTTTCAGCTTCTATTCCTAAGAATAATCTTAATTTGATTTTAAGTGCTTTTGGTCCTAGAAGTCAGTAATAAAATTGACCAGAACAACCAGAAGAAGAAAACAACAGCAACAACCAAACCCCAAATTGAACCAAATTTCTAATCAGGCATTTTATCTCAACGTGTTCAAACCCATTATCCATTCGCTCCTTTCTCTCCACCCACTGTTCTTGCTTTGATGGAACCGCCTGTAGATTTCCTTCTTCAGCGCTGTCTCTCAAATCTTTCTCTGTGTTATTACAGAATGACTGTGGAAGCCACATGTCTGAAGAGAATAAAAACATTAGCAGAGAACATTTAATTGAGTATTTATGATGTACTCTGCCTTCTCCTAATCCTTTAATTTGCAGCAAACCTTTCAATTTCCAGAAGAATATGATATCAAAATTCTGATAGTCTTTCATTTAAAGGCAAAACCCCTAAAGTGGTGGTCCTCAACCTTTAATATAGTTCCTCATGTTGTGCTGACCCCCAAACATAAAAATTATTTCTATTGCTACTTCATAACTGTAGTTTTGCTACTGGTATGAATCATAGTATAAATTTCTGTGTTACTCATGATCTTAGGTGACCCCTGTGAAAAAATTGTTTGACTCCGCACCCCAAAAGGTGTTACAACCCACAGGTTGAGAACCATTGCCCTAAAACAGAAAGAGTTTGTTTTATATAATGTCCACTCTGTGCTAGAACCAGGTCTCAGAGTCAAATAGACAAGGGGACACAGTTTATAATCAGTGACAGTAAAGCAGATAGTGAGTCTCAGTTTTAGAACTTCACTGGCTTCTCAGAGCCTATCACAAAATTCAAATTACATCTGTCACTCACATAACAGATTTGATTCATTTTTGAAAACTTATTGCTAAGTCAAAAGCAAAGCGGTAAAAATAAAATTCCATTAATCTAATAAGAAAAATGATGAAGGGATTGCATCTCTTCTTAAGATACCTAAACAATTTTCATAGCTAGCAAAAGAGAGCAATTTAACAATGAAAAGAGGTTTGTATAACTAATAAGCAACAATCTGAAATGAAAGAAATCCAGTGTCTGCATAACATCAAAGAGGAAGAAAGGATCCAGGAGTATTGGCCTGATGGTGGAGGTGTGTCACAATGGCATCTTCCTTTGGAAGGTGCCATGTCCTTCCTGTCACATTTTGTGCCTAATTCCGAAACGTTCTGGGCTTGTCTTGTACTCAAACTTGGTTTTATCACTGATGGTGCATCATTAGGTAAAAAGAGAGGCTGCTTGGACCACAGCTAACTCACCTGACCCACATGTGCTCCTTGGCTTCATCCAGACACTGTAGTGTGCGGTCACAGTCTGCGTTCTCTCTTTGCTTCTGCCTAAAAGGCTTGGGTACATCCTAACATGGTGCTTATTTCAAATGCATTTGACAAGCACTTCTTGTCTAAAAACGACCCAGTCAAGAGCATTGGAAAGGGGATTCCTTGAAATAATCACATCAATGCTATCATATCATCCAGTTTCTTTATTTAATGATTTTTTTTCCATGTGGGAGTAATGATTGTTGTACATGGAAAAAAAAAAAAAAAAGACTTGCCCAAAGTTGGCATAGCATTTCCAGAACCATAGAGTTAGCTGAATACTTAGCATGAAGTTAGTTTCCACTTACCATATGAAGCCCTCCAAGGTTCTGTCTGTGCGTGGCCCCACTTCCTGTGTCCTTGCTTCCTTGTGCACACTGTCACCTTGTTCCCTTGAACGCATCGTAACCTGGTATGAGCCTACTCCTGTGCACACCATCCCCTTGTTCGCTCGCGTGCATCATAACCTGGTATGAGCCTACTCCTGTGCACAGACTCTCTTTTCCTCTCCACTATGCACATACAGTGAGTTTATTACTCACTAGAGAGACTTAAACCTTTGGGAACCTCAGTTTTGCACAGAGGATGGTTACCCTGTCTGCTCTAACTTTCCCCTACAAAGACATACTATCTTTATCATCCCTTTGAGAAAATACATCTTCTCTCCATCTTGGAGAGAGACACCATTTCTGTCTTACAAGACTGTTTGACATGCAAATATTCAGGAATACCTAATTTGAAAAGAAATATAAAGTAATGTGTTGGAAAGTAGAAAAAAAATGGGCGAGATTCAAGGGTAACTGTTTTCAACAGTTCTTGCATTTGGGTGTATTATATTAAAATTATTCATGTAAAGGTCTGGTTGGTCGATCTGCTTAGAGCAGACACATAACCATTTCCATCTTTATGTTCTTACTATTAATGATGGTGTTTATCTCAGACGAGAGAATCAATACATATGTATGATGAATACATGCATACATATAAGTACCTTAAAATATAGTGAACATTTGGGCTATACCAAACATGCTTCCATAGCTCAGGCTAGCCTGATTGCTACTATGTAACCTAAGCTGACCTTGAACTTGTGATCCTTAAGGTATGGGCTATTATTTCTGGCTAACACAGATGAGTTTTAAAATGGCTGGTTTCTTGAACACAACCGGCTGGATTTATTTGTTCTAGACTCTTATATTTAATACTAAATTTAATGCTTGTTATGTGTGAAACCCTCAGTTAAACTCCATATAAACAATGCTTCACTATACCTTCTGAAAGATACTTCTATCCTTGGTTAAGAGAAATGAATACTCAGAATGTTTGAAGAAAGAATGACACGGAATTCGAGGTAATTTATTTGTTATGTTATACCGGTGACCAATGGTAGATAACAGGTTTTAGTCTATGGAGTTGGTTGCTTAAAGTTCCTTTTCTAACCATTTAAGGAGGACAGCTTTTCACAGGAAAGATATGACAAAAAGATGTGCGAGTCATATTAGAGCTGATGAGCTCACTCACACCCTGTCATCTCACCTAAGCTGGACTAGAACAAGCACATGCCAGGTTAGCAGGATCCAGCATGCATTGGGGGAGGTAAGTGGAAACAGTTTTGCTTTTAGTAATAATGTCTGTCTTGCAAAAGGAGATCATTTGAAGAAAGTAAACATGAAGTCAGTATGCTTGTGCATGCCAAGATAGGAACCCATAACGAGGTCTGTATGATGGTGCGCGCTGGGAATAGGACCCCGTGATGATGTCAGTATGATTGTGCACACTGAGATAGGAACCTGTGATGAGGTATGCCTGTGCACACTGGGGACAGGAACCTGTGATGAGGTCAGTATGATTGTGCACACTGGGGACGGGAACCCGTGATGAGGTATGCTTGTGCACACTGGGGATGGGAAACAGTGACAATTATATTGTCACTAACCTCCAGTCAACCTCGGGCGTGATTAGCGCCGGTTTCTTGAGCATATGATCTAAATGACTTCACAGGGGTCCTTGCTTGGACAGGCTATCTGTGAGAAGGTCTAACTGGATGGTTTCCTGCTTTGGGGTCATATCAAAAAGCAAGGTTTTATATAAACAACCTGCTGGTTTTCCGTGATGCAAGTCCTGCTACATTTGGAAAAAAAAACATTAAAATTTAATTAAAAATGTTAATTCTTCGAGTATGAGACACCCCCTTTCTGCTTGGCACTGGGCATTTTAAAGTACATCGGTGATGTGGGATGGCATCTTGGTTAACTGTCTGTGCAACTGTAGTTTGGAGAGAGAGCTGACTTTGCCATGCACAATGTTGGGAAAAACAACTTAGGTTCTTGCTCGAATTCTTCCATTCATCCATCCTGAGGCTAGTATCGCAGAATACTAGCCTACCGTAACGGGAAAAAAACCTCTAGATCGTTCTACAGGAATATCATTCTCTCTCCTTTCAGTGCTTTCGTGGTTTGTTTTAGATCAATTGAACCATCATCTTTTATACATATTAGAGTACTACTCAGCAGTAAAAAACAATGACTTCTCGAATTTTGCGTGCAAATGGATGGAAATAGAAAACACTATCCTGAGTGAGGTATCCCAGACTCAAAAAGAGGAACATGGGATGTACTCACTCATAATCGGTTTCTAGCCATAAAATAAAAGACATTAAGCATATAATGTGTGATCCTATAGAAGCTAAATAAGAAAGTGAACCCAAAGAAAATCATATAGTCATCCGCATGGAGAGGGGGAAGTAGACAAGATTCCAGGGCAAAAACTGGGAACTTGCGGGTGAGGTGGCATGGGGCAAAGGGGAAATGGGATGAGAAATATGAGAAGGGGAGGATGGGAGGAGCTCGGGGGATTGGGATGGTTGGGATATAGGAAGGATGGATACGGGAGCAGCGAAGTATATATCCTATCTAAGGGAGCCATCTTAGGGTTGGCAAGAGACTTGACTCTTGAGGGGTTCGCAGGTGTCCAGGAATATGTCCCCAGCTGGTACCTTGGGCAACTAAGGAGAGGGAACCTGAAATGACCCTATCCTATACTGATGAATATCTTGCATATCACCTTAGAACCTTCATCTGGCGATGGATCGAGGTAGAGACAGAGTCTCAATTTGGAGCAACGGTCTGAGCTCTTAAGGTCCAAATGAGGAGCAGAAGGAGGGAGAACATGAGCAAAAAATCAGGACCACGAGGGATGCACCCACCCCCTGTGACAGTGGAACTGATTTATTGGGAGCCCACCAAGGCCAGCTGGTCTGGGACTGAATAAGCATGGGTTGATTCCGGACTCTCTGAGCATGGCGGTCAATGAAGACTGATGAGAAGCCAAGGACAATGGTTTCGATCCTAATACATGAACTGGCTTTGTGGGAGCTTAGCCTGTTTGGACGCTCACCTTTCTGGACGTAGATAGAAGGACCTTGGTCTTCCCGCAGGGCAGGGAATTTGGACTGCTCTTCAGTATCGAGAGGGAGGGGGAATGGAGTGGGGGGAGGAGAAGAGGAGTGGGGATAGGGGGAGGGAAGTGGGGGGAGGGCAATATTTGGGAGGAGGAGAGGGAAATGGGAAATGGGGAGCAGGTGGAAATTTTAATTAAAAAAGAATAAAAATAAATAAATAAGTAAAAAAAAAAGAACCAAATCAATTAAATGAAAAATAACATTTCCTTTTAGCAGGAATCAGTGCCATTTCTAGTTTGATGTATGTTACATTTCCATTATGCTTAGTAAATGTGTAATACGTTTTGTGATTTTAGGATTGTTTCTGATGTGCATGTAACCCCAATACTTTCTATACCATGAGGCTGGGTAGTAAGTGTATTCCAGCCTTATTACCAACAGCTTTGATTTTCATTCCCTCAGGGATATTAGCTAACTGCTTTCTCTTTATTTAGGAACCTTATTTTAGAACTGTACATAATCTGTGGTCATTCACTTGTATTTGGCTCCAGAATATATATGCCAGAACTTATTTCTTATAGATATTTTCTTCCTAAAAGTTTTTATATCATTATCTCTCTGTTTTTTGTCCCCCCTCCCCAATTCTGAACCCAACTATTCAGCATCAGAAAGGAACAAACACCAAAAACTGAAATTATTTTTTGTTTCTCTTCAAAACGTATTATCTTGTATCTTTAATACTGGTTGATTCACGTCTTGATTCTTTGCTTTTTCCAAAATGTTACGTTAGTTGACTAGTGAGTTGAAATTTTGGTTTGTATTCAGGAGAAACCTGCAAGTTCCCTAGTTTCTTTTCTGCAGGGTTGCATGTGGTGCTGTGACAGAGCCAGCAGAGGGCGCCCAAGCTCACGAACAAATTTTAGGCGCTGTTTTGAAGCCTGAAGTAGAAATTCAATGTGAAAAGTGATTTTGAGGGTGTGGGATGAGAGAGAGCAGGAAGACATGGGAAGAGATAGAGACAGAGAGACTCACAGAGAGATACAGAGACAGAGAGACACACCGAGAGAGACAGAGACAGATATTAGAGATAGAGACAGAGAGACATAGAGAGAGAGACAGAGTCAGAGAGAGAGAGAGAAAAAAAGAGACAGACAGGCAGTCAGAGAGGTGGGTTTAATAGAAAGCACTAAAGCAGAAGGGGTTAACAATTCCCATTTCAAGAGGCACTTGACATGCGGGAGATACATTACACCTTCTGAAGGGAAATGACAGCATGGATGGAGAGAAGCATTTGATTTTCAGATCTCAAGACAGTAGTTTAGTGCTAAATGCATAAAACAAGTTTCTTTTTCCCACCTTTTCCTGTTCTTTCCTTAAGACTTTTCAGATTGAATCTTTATGCATGTCCATTTCTGGCGATGTTTTTTATACTTAAGACAATTACCGAGTAAAAGCCCTTTTCACTCCCTCCCTCGAGTCCATTGCCACATAGGCCCACACACTGCATATCTCTGTATGAAGTAGAAGCACGGAGGTGAGTGCTTACTCAATAGATTAATCAGTGAGCCTGTCACCTGTCCAAAGAGTAGTTATGGAAATTTTAACACTCTATGATATAGTGTGTGTGTGTGTTTATGTATGTGTGTATAGGGGAATGCACAGGGAGAGAGTAAAAACTGACTTCTAACCTCCACAAACTTTAATATACCCGTGTAAATAATTGTGCATGGCAAACCGGAATATTAGGCCATTGATTGTGAACACTGGCTTAGTGTATACAGAGTGAGCATCACGTGGCTGCTCAAAGAAGCACTACAGACAAACTCTCGAGGTCAGAAATGCCTAGAAAGGCTTTAAGGATAGATGGACCAGGCATGACTGGGTTCAAGCACTGGGAAAGTAAAGAAGAAAGAGGAAGAGAAGGGAGAAGGAGGTGTTTTTGAATAGAGAAGAAATGTAAGAAAGGTAGGGTGTAGACTGGTATTTGATGTGTTGCTATATGATATTATATACAGCATACTCCTAAGTGGTGCCAATTCCATGTAACCCAGGTTAATGTTGTCCCTTGATCTACCCAGCACCTTGGGAAGTGTTTCCTAACTACTGTGCTCTATAACTCTGCCTCTGTTGAAGGGATCAATGAAGAAGCAGTGGTCACAGAGGATAAGCTGAGGTGTGTAAGGCAGCCTAGACTGGAGACAGCTGTATAGCTGTGTGACCTATTATGAAGTTATGGGCCTCTCTATCCCTTATTTCCCTCACCTATAAAATGGCATGATAATAATAGTCATGAGAGAAAGAACTTGTGAAGGTTAAAGGAGACAGAATAGTATCTACTTTGAGTGTCTAGAGTCCCCTAAGCCCGAATGGTTACTTATTGCTGTCAAGTGGGATTGTCCCCAACACAAAGCAGACTCTGCATTTTCAAGTGCAGAAATGTTATATTAGATTTTTGGTTGTGAAAGTCTTAGGTTTCTTTGGGACCTCTCTGTTTGTTAGTGAAGAAAGATGTGGCGGGTCATATGGTTTAAGATTGTGCTGGCCTCACAGGCTGGTGATTGACGTGAATCATATTGCACAGTCTCCCTTCTCTCAGCAGAAAACAATGGTGATGTTTAATTTAGAGAAAGCGACACTTGCTTGGGAGTCAATGGTGCTGCTTGTGTTTGCATGCAGCGACTCCAATTTTTTGGGATGCGATGGACCATGGACCATATCATATCAGCTCCGGAGGCATGGGGTCACAGCTGCCTTTGTCATTTATCTGACATACATGCCTGGCATCCACTTTGGTTTCAAATGACTGACTAGGTTAATGACTGAATGAAGGAATGGTTCTGAACATCATCTTGTCATTTTGCACCCATTTGTTGTGGGTCCTATCTCTAGCAGAGGTAGACCAGATGTCTCATTAAATATCTTCCCTATTATTATGATCATCACCTGTCATGACCACAAGATGAAAATTAACTCTGTCTTAGAACAGTTTACGATGTATAAACACCCTCTTACCAGCATGCGGTTCCCTACAACACTCAAGTGAACTCATTGCTATTTCTTTCAACTATTAATTTCAGTTATGAGGTATCTGTGGAGTTAATGGATCCACTCAGTTCCTTTGCTGGTTGGTTTGTTGATACAAATATGCAAAGGGCAGACCTCAACTGAAGAGCTACTTCCTTCAGACTGATGGGTTAGTATGTCTGTGGGGGCATTTTCTTGTTTAATAGTTTATGTGGGAGTATCAAAACCTCTGTGGGTAGTGCCACTTCTAGGCAGCTTCTCTTGGGTTATAGAAGAAAATAGGCTGAGCACGCCATGGACACAGTCAATCAAACAGTGCTTCTCCATGGTCTCCTCTTCAGTTCCCGCTTTATCTTCCTTCTGTGCTGGACTGTGACACAGATGTAGAAGTCGAACAGATCCTTTTCTCTTTAAGCTATTCTTGGCCAGTGTTTTATCATAGCAACAGCAACAAAAACAAACCAGAACAGCATTCCATATATAGTACTGTGAACCTTGGGTTTTATCCAAGTTCCTTTGATGGCTAGTGAAATAGTTTTCTTCTGATATTTTTGTGGTACCATAGTTTCTACTATAATTTTTTGAAAGACTTGTGGTTACATTGACTTCCTGGTGAATGATAGATAAAGCCTGTCTAAATTTCTCACATTGGTTTTACTTTGGCTTAAGAGGTTAAGAAGAGGTTACTTTGGAAGAAAGCAGGGTTCCCAGCGGATATGATGCTGGGCAGGATTTAAAAGTAGAAGAGGAGACATGGGGAGAGTTGGGAGCTTCTACTGGGTACTCATAGATTTCATCATGCATTCATTGGCAATGGGAACCTGGGTGGAATACCACAGTATTGTAGGTAAGCTGACAGGCATCGGGGGTGTAGAAAACACACAGAGTTGTGGAGATTGGAAAGTATAAGACCTAAGTGGGCATGTAAATGCCATAACTTCATGTAAAACTCCCTATGTTTCTGAAGCAGCCAGAAACCCAAGAGTACCTTGATCGTTTTCCCATCATGGATATCTGTGCTAGAATGGTGTTTGACTGTATATACTACAGAAGGAGCTTTGAAAAGAGTCTTCTTTATTTTCTCCTGATCACCTCTGCTCCCATCTCTTGGCTGGGGAGGAAATCATTCACTTGATATGATAACACATTTCATTGCCTGTCTTGCCATCACTCACAGCATGCTTGGAAATAGATTTTGCTTAATGGTTTTTTACCATTGTAGACTATTTACACTCTAGATTTCCTATATCATCAAATCATCAAATGGGTGCTTTAAAAAGAAAACCGAGAATATCTATTTAATGAGATGGTTGAAATGCATGTTCTTAGTAATCACTAACATAACCGCAATATTTTTGGTGACGTCTCTTATGCAATGCTGTACCCAGATGCATTTTTAAATGGCTGATTTTACTGTAGGTCAAAGTTTGTGCTGCAATGCTATGCACAGTTGCATCTTAAAATTACTGGTACACAGCAGACCCAAGGTTTATTCTGTGTAGTGCAATGCCTTGCCAGAAGGAGATAGTCAATAGATTTTTGTTAAATGATTTCAAAGTCAAACCTCCTAACTTTTTCATAGATGAGAAGTCATTGATGAGGTCAGCAAAGAGAAAGGAAAGATCTTTAATGTAGTGGATATTTGGTAATTCATTCACTTTTGGTATGTTATTGTTACTTATCCATGAGGTAGAGATTGTTTTAACTTCATTTTAAGTAGTATTCAAAATAATTAATAAAAAAATGATTGTAAAACAAATTAAACCACAGTAGGAGTTCCAAAAGAGAAATTGATCCAGATATGTGGAAAAATATTTGCTTGCCGTTGCAAGTTCTTTCTTTTTATGTTGTAGTTAATCAAATAGATTCCTCAGCATGACCTGCTAAAGGATCTGGGAGTTTTCAGTGTTAGGGAAATCACCTCAGGCCTTTCCTCCTTAAAACAATCAATCTTGCAGTAGTTTTTGAGATTTTTATTTTAAACTTTATTATAAAAACCACACCAAAATTACCTAAACCCAAAGACTACATATAGCTCTGTGATATCTAGACAGCTAGTTTTAATTTTACTTTCTCATTTTTATTTTATGTGCATGTGCCTGCATGAATATAAGCACACTTCTTGCATATCTGATACCTGCAGAAGCCCGAAGAGGGCATCAGATCCTCCTAGAGACTGTAATTCCAGGTGATTGAGAACCAACATGTTGGTACTGGAAACTGAACCCAGGTACTCCAGCTTATGATTTTAGTTTTGAAAATAAAGAGTGTGTGTGCGTGAGTGCATATGTGTTTGTGTTTGTGTGTTATGTGTTTCTCTCTGTTTGTGAATATGAATACATCCAGAAGAAGGTACTGGATGCCCTGAAACTAGAGTCACAGGTAGCTGTGAGCCTCAGGGCTGTGAACCTCAGGGCTGTGAACCTCAGGGCTGTGAGCCTCAGGGCTGTGAACCTCAGGGCTGTGAGCCTCAGGGCTTGGGTGCTGGAAAGCGAACTCTAGTCCTCTGCAAAAACAGTACATTCTTGAAACCTCTGAGCCATCTCTGTAGCCCCCTCTTACTGTATTTTATGAAATTAGCAATTTCAATTATGACGGTGCAAGATTTACTTTCATTTAGAAAAACAACACATGAGTAGCTAGAATTTTATTTAATTTCTAGAGATGTGAGACCATTTTTTATGAGAATGATGTGATAGTAACCTCGTGGAGCTAAATAAAGTTCAACGCTTAAAGAAGAAATGGTTCATTAACTGTCTATGAATATATGTAACGATATCCTTATCTCTCATCCTATGCAATAAGTAACTCAAGATATATCAAAGATTTAAATGTCAAAAGCAAAATTTTATTTTGGGAATAAAAGTAGAAAAATATTTTTTGCATGAGTAACGAAATATGTGGATTATAAAATGTGTGTATTTTATCACATTAACATTAAGAACTTCAGTTAATCTAAAACTCATTCTAAGAAAATGAAAAGTCCTGTTACAAAATTGGCCAAAAACTGGTGTCAGTGACACAAATATCCAGAAATCATCTGGGAAATGAACAGATTCATTTATAGACATTTCACAAAAGAAAAAACTGATATGGGCAGCAAACACAAACAAAGGTTCAACATGATGAGTCAAATAAAGATGATACAAGCCCGGCAGCATCAACTATGGGAGGGGATAGAGATCTACTGTATGCTTGTTTCTGCTCAAAATACAGATTGGTGCCGCCATTTTAGAAGTCATCAAACGTTCGGGGAAAGTGGCTTCTTGTATGTCTGTAACTAAGACATTCTGCTCTAGGTATCTAGGTATCCATGAAAGAGCAAAGGGAGTGGACGGGAGGGTTGGAGGGAGGAAAAGGACAGGGGCAATGATATAATTATAATTTCAAAATATAAAATATTTAAAAAATGGATAAATAACTACATTAAAATGAGGACTACAATTGCCAGTGATGAGGGTATGTTATGAATATGGTTTATGGCAAATCCTGTGTTGTATGCTTCAGATACACAGAGGGAAAATATTCTTTCAAACTTGGAAGGAAATTCAGTATTCAACTACGTACTAATAATTGAGATGGCAGGCTGTATTTTGTTTCTGTTTTTACATTATCTACTAATGTGTTTTTAGATTATAAACTACATGGAAAACATTTTAGAGCTCAAAGGTTAAACTCTCTTGTTGCCTAAACTGTCAAGCTGAGTTCAGTACCCAGGAAGGTATCTGACCTTGTCCCCTTGACCTCCACATACACACATACTTTCATGCCCACATGGACACACATGAGTGGACACACATGCTAAAGAAAACAGAAACAATTCACTCTTAGATTTTATGTGCCTGTCATATGAAATGGAAGTATAGGGATAGCTCATTTTTAATTAAAAAAAGAGCAGTGTTTATAACATAGAAGGATTGAGAGCCCATAAAGACGTGTGACATTTGAAGTGTTGAGCATTTAAAAAAATCAGGCCAAACACATCTCTTAGAAACTTGTAGGGTTCTGGGCTAAACAATCTGAATCAGCAATAGAGTCTCAGTTCTAAGTGTTGAATATTTGAAACATACTTCTAAAAATGCAGTGTTTGGGTTTTGAAAACAGAATTGTAAACATTTTGTCCTGGAATAGCAAAACTAAACCTCTTGTGAATTACGGCCAATGGAATACAATATAAATATAGTGGGAGTGGACACAAAGCCCAAACAAACAGAGAAACTACTCCGTTGTATGATTTCAGCTTACAAATAAACAGTGTTCAGGATTTGAATATACTAGTTTGTGATGGAACCTTGATGCTCACTCATGCATAGTTTGGTTTGCCAAGGCTGCCATAACACGTGTTTTGGTTTGCCAGTGTTGTCATAACAAAACGCTATAGATTGGGTGGTGCTGGACATCAAAAATTATTTTTCATAATTCTGGAGGTTAGAAGCCCAAGGTGATGGTGCTGGCAGGGTGAGAGTGCCTTCCTTGATTTGTCGGTGGTGACCTTCTCCTAGAGTCTTCTCTGTGTGCATCTTTATGTTTTCTCTTCTTCTGAGGACAACAGTCATAATGACTCTTTCCAACAGCTTCGTTAGAAGTTCATCGTCATTGCCTTTCCTGTCTTCCAGAGTCCTTGGGATTTGTGGATCTAAGAGGAGCACAGCTGAATCCTTCATAACTCCTTTCTGTGGCTGTCTCTCCTGGACTCTTGCCTGCTGTTCTGGGTGAAGCTTACAGTCTGTGCCCCACAGATATACATGAGATAGGGTCCCACAAATTAGAGGAAAAATAGCATTGTGTTCAATTTATAAATAAGCACTCTCTCCAAATCTCAGTTGTTTTGACCTGTCTGTCCTTTAGACCCTGCAGTCAAGCAGCAGCCAGGACAGTAACCCAGGGCAGGAAAGGAAGCAGAGTAGTGAGGTGTGGTGGAATAGTCCTTGTGCCTTGGTACAATTAAGCCTTTTTCCCTATGATTAAAATCCAATGTTACTGGATTAAAAGGTGACAGGAGAGGGGAGATGTGGGGGGCAGCTGATTTTTTCCCAACCATCTCTATCTATCTATCTATCTATCTATCTATCTATCTATCTATCTATCTATCTATCTATCTATCTATCTATCTATCTATCATCTATCTATCTCTTTTATTTATTTTATAACCTGACCGCAGTCTCCCCTCCCTCCTCTCCTCCTAGTCCTTTCCCCTGACTCCCCTCTCCTTCCAACCAACTCCTCCTCCATTTCTATTCATAAAAAGGCAGGCTTCCCATGGATATCAACAAAACATGGCATATCAAGTTGCAGTAAGACTAAGCAATCCCCTTGTATTAAGGATGGATCAAGCAACCTAGTATGAGGAATAGGGTCTCAGAAGCCAGCAACAGAGTCAGAGACAGTCCCCTTTCCTACTGTTAATAGTCCCATAAGAAGACCAAGATACACAACTGTAACGTATATGCAGAGTGCCTAGGTCAGTCCCATGAAGGTTCTCTAATTGTTGATTCACGCTCTGTGGGTTTTCTTATGGTGTCCTTGGTTTCTCTGGTTCCTACAAACCTTCCTCCCCCTCTTCAGCAGGATTCCCAAACTCTGCCTAATGTTTATCTGTGGATCTGCATCTGCTTCCATCAGTTACTGGATGAAGCCTCTCTGATGACAGTTGTGGTAGTCACCAATCTAGGGGTGCAGCAGAGAATCATTAGGCATCATTACATTGACTTTTCCTTTCTCCAGTCATGTTTGTGTTTGGTTCTGTCCTAGGTCTATGGGCCATCCAGCCTCTGGGTCCTGGCACCCCCTGCAGTGTCAGGGGTGGGCTCTTGTGGCATTGGGTTCAGTCTGGACCGGTCATTGCTGGCCACTCTCACAACCTCTGTGCCACCCTCACCCCAGCACATCCCATAGGCAGGACAGACTGTAGGTCAAAGGTTATATGGCTGAGCTGATGTCCTCGTCCCTCCACTGGAAGCCTTGCCTGGTCACAGGCGATGGCCAGTTCAAGCTATGTATCCCTATTGTTAGGACTCTTAGCTGGGGTCATCCTTATAGGCTCCTGTAAGTTTCTCTTGCACGAGGTTTCTGCCTGACCCTGAAATGCCCTCCCCACTTTCCAGTCACCTTGGTAGAGTGACATATGAGGGCAGATGTGAGGGACAGCATGATTTTTTTCCTTTCTAAAAATTTTATTTTTGAAAATTTTATGCATATATACAATATATCTTTACAAAACCTTCACTACCTCCAACATCCCTCAGGTCTCTCTATCACATCTGCTTCCCAGCTCCATGTCCTTGTTTCATAATTATTTACTGATTTTTAAACCCCAAATATATTGATATTTATGTAAAAACATAAATCTATAAAAAGTGGTATTTTGTGTACTTGGTTTATGGTCTGAGATTTGTACTTGTGCTATGAAGTCTGTGCATTTCTGTTAACACACAGTGGCCTCTGCTAACAAGAGCTGAGAAAGACTAAGCTGTGATATGACTTGACCCAAGGCTAAAGACTCATGAACTGTGAAACTCTTACTGTAGCTTTTGTAATATTCTGTAATAAATAGAAAAAATATCAGCACTATGTGAAATACTGGGCTTTGGAAAACATTAGGGCCATCTGGCATAAAAACTTGGAAAATGGGGACCATGAGGAAAGGCTTATGCATGGTGCACATGGAAGGCAATGCTTGGTTGCATTTTAGTCAAGATAGTTGTCATAGTTAGGGTTTCTATTGCTGTGAAGAGACACCAAGACCACAGCAACTCTTATAAAGCAAAGCATTTGTTTGGGTGGCTTACAGTTCAGAGGTGCAATCCATTATCATTGTGCTGGAACATGGCGGCATGCAGGTTGACATGGTGCTGGAGGAGGAGCTGAGAATTCTACATCTTTGATCTGTAGGCAACAGGAAGTGACTTGAGACACTGGGTGGCACCTTGAGCATAGAAGACCTCAAACCCTGTCCCCACAGTGACACACTTCCTCCAACAAGGTCACACCTGCTGGTAGTGCCACTTCCTATGAGCTTATGCGGCAAATTACATTCAAACTACCATAATAATCTTACTTCCTTCTCTTTTGAATTTGGAATTAAAATAGAAAATAGCTACCTCAAGGAAGTCAATTTTGAGAAAATATTTTCAAAGAGAGACTATATTTATTTTAGGAGTTAACCTCAGTCAAAATGACAAAAATCATATTTTAATTAATTCATAAATGGGTTCAAATAATTTTTAATTATATGGAGGCTATAAATTAATATGCTGCCCAATTAGGGCCTATGACAAATTCATAACAAAAATAACACTTTTTGGAGATAGCTCTTGATATGGCAGTTTGATTGAGAAAGACCTTCATATGTAAGCTCACATGTTTGAACACTGGGATCCCAGTTAATGTGGCCAGCTGGGACGCATTGGGGATTGTGACCTTGTTGGAGGAGTCTATCACTGTGGGTGGGCCTTGAGGTTTCAGAAGGCTGCCGCCATTCCTGCTGTTTTACTCTGCCTGTGATTGTAGGATGTGAGTTCTTAGTGCCTGCTCCTGATATCACCATGGCTGCCTGTCTAAAGCCATGCTCCCTGCAATGATGGTCCTGGACTCTAACCCTCTGAAACTATAAGGCCCAAATTAAATGATTTCTTTCATAAATTGCCCTGGTTTTGGAGTTTTATCACAACAGTAGAAAAGTGAACTGAGACAATGATATGGATTATACCAAGAAAAGCAACCTGTGCAATTGGACAGTGCTTCTTTCTGTCCATGTGCCTGAGACCATTACATGATGGTCATTATCATAGGCGTTAGGTCCAGGTAGACTCTAGTTCATGTTAGACATCTCAACTTGAAGCTTATACATTGCTTCTCTGAAAAATGGGAATACTATGACTCAAAGGGCTAGAAAAATGGCTCAGTGATTAAGAGCACTTGTTCTGGTAGAAGACTCGGATTTTGTTCCCAGGACTACATAGATTCTCCCAACTGTCTGTAACTCCAGTTCTAGGGGATCTGATGCCCTCTTCTGATCTCTGAGGGTACCAGGCACACACACATACACACACAAAAGCAAAATGCTCATATATTTAAAGTATACTGAATATACTTAAAAAAATACAACTCACAGTCTGATTGAGGATTTTAATCTAACCACACAATTATTGTGTTCTGCAATAGAATTAATTTTTATTATTGCTGAAAGTTTTGTTAATTGGAGGTTTTTTAATAGATTGACCCATGTTTTATAATGCTTTGCTTGGTTGGTTTAACAAAATATATTCAATTGTTGAGTCATTATGGATTTTAGAATTCCTAAGTAATTTAATTTTCTTTTACACATTAGAAAATAATGTATACATGATAAATGCCTTCATGTGGAAATGAATTATAAAGCCTGGCACACAAACAAAAAAAAATGAAGAGAAGGCAGTCAATGTGAGTGCATTTTTCTTTTGTTTGTATGTGGGTGTTTTTGCATTCACATGTCTTTATGTGTACCAGGTACATGTCTGCTGCCCATAAAGGTTGAAGAGAACATAGGATCCCCTGGAATTGAAACTGCAGGTGGTTGTGAGCCATCATGTGGGTGCTGGGAATCCTGGACCATCAGCCAGAGCTCTTAGATGCTGATGTAGGGCCTTCTGAGCCTAGGAACGCTGCTACTGAAGCATTTCTTGGGCTTTGAATAAAAGCCTATAGATTACAATCTTTCATAGCTTCTGAAGGAGAATTGGACAAAAAGATAGTGTTCTCTGGCAAGTATTAATGATGACATTAAAATTTTGTCGTTTTTATCCGTTTAGTGGGATTCTTATTTTATTTCCAGGAAAATTTTTAACTGACGTGAAACACAAAGCTTTTGTCACTGAGTGGGCGAGGAGGCCATTGCTGTGTCATGCACTGAGGGAAATGCAAATACAGGAGGCCGAAAGGTCCAGGCACCTCCCAAGGAAATAATTATTTTACAGGTTTCCTAGTTTAGTTTCTTTCCATGCCAGTCTTCCTTAAGAAAGCCATTTCAAGTCTATCTACTGGGGTTAGGGGATCCACGATCCATTGGTTTAGGCCTGTGACTCTCAATCTGTGGGTTGTAACTTCTTTGGCGGGGGGGGGGGGTGTCAAATGACCCTTTCACAGGGTCACATGTCAGATAACCTGAATATCAGATATTTACACTATGACTCATATCAGTAGCAAAATTACTGTTAGGAAGTAGCACTAAAATAATTTTGTGGTTGGGGTCACCATAGTGTGAGAAACTGTATTAAAGGGTTGCCGCATTCGAAAGGTTGGGAACCACTGCTCTAGGCACTGTGTCCAGTTGGGGTTTTCTGTGATGGTCTCCGTTTGGTATAAAAAGAAATGTCTTTGATGTGGGCTTAAGGACGAGACTTAGAATGCCCTAAGCATTTACGCTGCTCTAGCAGAGTGGCAGCAGTGGATTCTTTTCTAAGGCCCATGACCTCACCAGCCCTGGGAAGCTGGCCAGGTTTCCAGTACCGGGCATGATTCCGCTCCTGTTTAGTGGACCTTAAATCCATTAAACAGCTGTTGGTTTCTCCCTATACGTGAGCGCCGCTTAAGGCGCCTTTCTTTATGCCTTTCTCACCATGCCGGTGACTGTGGTTCAGAGGCTGTGGCTGGTTATGTCTGTTCAATTGCATTTCTCTCTTGGACGCTTGCACGGCATCTTCTGCTACCTTGGAAGCTAGAGAGATTAAAAGAGGCTTTCAGGTCAGCTCCAGCGCTACTAATTCAAGTCCCGTGTCCTAAGTGTGCAGCCTCTTCAGCGGAGGGTGGGGGGTTATCCTCAAGCTCTGAGAGGCAACTAAGGGCAGCAGCAGTACCCTGTCAAGTTCTGGGAGTCACTTGGACTATCCTGACCAACCATCTGTAAGGAAGCTTCTCATGTTGTGTGGCACTGGGTCTTTTTGTTAGTTTATGGTAGTTGTGGGGAGACCAAGTGGCATAACTTACCCAACCCTCCCCCCACACATCTGCACATATACTTGTATGGGGAACATTGTCAGACTAAGTGACACACACACACACACATGCACATACATTTATACGCAGTTTCAGCTAAATATAACAAACAACTCCTACAGCCAAGGCTCAGGGAATATTGAGGAACAGAGGGTAAAAATAATTTAAGAGTCAGAATATCAGGAGCCTGCTCTGAAACAGGAGCCTGATCTTAGAAATGGCTGCCTCTCCAAACATGGCAATATCAGCAGACAAACTACCATGGAAGGAGGAAAATCTCATAGGGAGCCACCTCTAGATGAAGAACTACAGGCAACAAAGGGCTGCTGGGAGAGGAAGAATTAGCTCTGCTCGGGGATGAGCCCCCTGTTATGACTATGATTATCTAGTATAATACGGTCAGCCCCAAAGTCCACACAAACAACAAAAGCAGACTCAGCAGGTTATATTTCTATATCCGTGCATGCTTCTATATGCATTCATATGCAACAATAATAATCAAAGAAAAAGAGGTTGTCAGTTTAAGAGGAGGGGTCGTGGAAGGACTTGGAGGAAGTAGACAGGAGGGGCTGGACAGAGGAAAGGGAAGGAGAAAGTGATGCAATGCTACACATATGAAAGTCCTCTTGGCGCTGAAGAGATGACTCAGCGGCTAAGAGCACTTGTTACTCTTTGAGAGGTTTGTTTCTTCGGTGCCCACACAGCAGTTCATACTCCCTTGGCACTCTAGTTTCGCTGAAGCTAACACCCTTTTCTGCCTCAGGGACACCAGGTCCTCATGTGGTGTCCTCACGCCCCCTACCCCCCACCCCCTACATACATACATATATGCAGGCAAACACTCATAAAATAACTAAAATATTTTCAAAGAGAAATTCATCTTAACTCAATTTCCATTAGTTAGAATCCTAAAAAAAAGCCCCCCTAATGCAAGCTTAAACTTCAGATGCCTAAACCAAAACAAACGAATTAAAATAAAGAAAACAACCTTAATAATCCTTTAGCAGTCACATGTCCCTTTTATTTTGACACAGGATTTGTTTCCTTCCCTTTTCCCCTTCCCCAGAGCTTTATTAACTCTTGATTTTTCCTCGTTTTTATTTTGGAAAAAAAAAACAATTTTACATATTTTTCATAGTTGAAAAGTAACCCAGTATGTTTTTAATTTTTATTACTTTAATTCCCAAGGCCGGACAGGGGTGGATTTTAGCAAGATCAGAATAGGAAAGCAAAAATCAATGTCTGAAGAACACTAAGGAAGCAGGCTTATCCTCTGGGGCATTTTCTCCTGACCTTTGGGGCAGGGCTGATGGAGAGGGAGTGAAGGAGAGCGGTAAGTCGAAGGGAAGCTGCGATCCTGTGGAAACAGAACACTGCTACAGCCGGACAACCTCTCACTCAAGGCTCCTGGCAATGAAGCTATTGTAACTTTCCGTTTGCTGACCGGCAAAGAAGGCAGCTGTCTGGAGAGTGGGATCTTAGGGGCAGTGTTGGAGGAGGAGCCTCTGCGATTATGTACATTAAAGGCGAGCACACTGAAGGGAGGCTTACTGTTGCTCCATGGCTCCTGAGGAAGTTGGCTGAGATCTTGTCTCCAGTGTAAACTCGTCAGATTTGAGAGTGAGGAAATTTTGGTTAGGCACTCAAAGTGTTCGTTCCCTTCTGCCTCTATCTCCCCAGACAACAGAAACCAGAACACTTTTGAGATAGTATCTACCTGGGGGTTCATGTGTTTTTATCAAACCATCATTTCTTTCTTTCTTTCTTTTTTTTAATCATAACATTTAGTGTGAACTAAGGTTGCGCCTACTTTTCATTGAGTAGGGACACCTTCACAGACATAGTGCCTACTGACGGCAGCATCCTCTGAATGGCCCCCTTTGATGCTGCCCTCTAAAGAGCTCCCCTGAAAATACTCCCTCCCGGCAGTATCCATCCTTCTGACGTCTGTGGTTTCGTTTTCTTTGTCTATTGATTGGTATTACACATCCCTCTCAACGCTAACTTTAGACAACCCTCTGCCAGAGCACCTGGTGGTAAATCACAGTCTATACGTAGAAAGTTCATGAAGAAGTTTGAATGACCTGTCTGGAATGCCCCATCAGCCAATTGCACGCCCAGCCGGAGGACTATTTGGAATTTTGGTACCTTGACTCTCTTAGCTTATCTCTCTCTGTGGTGTGCTTTGCTTTGTCAAGTGACATGCATTATTTAGACGAGTGTGGAATGCTTCCTATACTCAAAATAATACATTTTTAATGTCTAATGATTATATAGATAATCACATACAAGGGAGCAAATTGTTTCCCTTTGGTTATCATTATAAATTTACTTCTGAACAAATTAAAAATGAAATCATTGTCCCTGTCGGATGGGCAGGAAAGCAAAGGCTTATTAAGAATTTGCTTTTCCCCTGGTGAACTGTATTATCAATAATCCTTGTCGTCCATAACGTATGTGGTTTGGCATGACATATTAATTTGTGCTGATTTAATGATTGAGAAACCATTACCATTTTAGTTTAGCTCTTTCTGCTTTTTCCCCTCTCCTGGGGACTCACAGCAGGCACTTGCCCTCTGTAAAAGAGGGCATTATGGTGATCATACTGACTGAAGTGGAGTAAAAGCAATAAAAATTAAAAGTAAGATGCTGGGTTCTTCCTGTTACACAGAGACCGCATTTCCTTCCTCCTTCTTTTAGTTTCTACCTCAGAGAACCTGTAGTTGTAAGTTCTTTCTCTCATATTTGAAATGTTTATCAATCCTTTTGCACTATTTTGTCAGTGGTAAGATGTAGGAGTGTCTTCCTCCAGGGTCTGGAAGACATCCCTTGGAAATATAATCCTCAAGGGAGACAGCATCCCAGATCTCCAGTTTCTCTGGGAGCACTGGCATATAAACTGAGCCAAGAAACCCCAAGGGGCAGGCTTATTCAAATTCCAAAGCCCTTTCCTGTCACTAAGATATGAGAAACTTGTGTCTGTTCCCAATAAAGCCAGTTAGTTCAGTGGTTTTCAACCTATAGGTCGCCCTCTTCCCCGGGGGTGGGGTGGGGTGTCAAATGACCCTTTCACAGGGTCACCTAAGACCATTGGAAATATCAGATATTTGTGGTATGATTCATAACAGTAGAAAAATAGCAGTTATGAAGTAGCAACAAAAATAATTTTATGGTGGGAAGTCACCATAATGCGAGAGACTGTATTGAAGTATGGTGGTGTTAGGAAGGTTGAGAACCACTGGTTTATCTAGCACAGAGGGTCACCCCAGTCACCAGATACATTTGGGATGAAATGTGTGTGACAAGTGGTATGGCTGGGTCTTCTTATTTGAGGACTTATTATTGCTTATCTTGAAACTGTATATGATTATTGCTATTTGCCTGGCATATAACAACACGAGATAACGTTCAGTCTTTGTATCTACTGGCAGGTTACTTTGATGTATTTATGTTACATGCTGGTTTCATGCTTATTCAGTAATACAAATGTTCTCTTTTTTTAAACTATCTCTATGGAACCGGTATCTAGGTTTGGGAGATTTTGCTTTTAATTCTATTTCCATAATAACGGATGTGGATTGTTATAAAAATAGCATGTTGACCAGTGTGTCTTGGAGCTGTGTTGTTTCTCTCCTTCTTTAATCAGATGTGCATTTCAGAGAGAAGCCCGGTGGTTAAAATCACAAAGGATTAGATGCATATGAAAAACAAAACAAATAAACAAAGTGGGGAGAAAAAAAACAAAAAGCAAAAAAAGGACCATATTATCAGCATTTTCTGTTTTCTGCAGAAGGCCTGCCTTCCAAATTCATCCATGAGACTTATTGTAAAAATGGGATTAGTTAAATGACATGTTTATCACTTTTTCTTTTAATTATTACTCCATAGAGCCCCCTGAACTATCTATTTCTTAGGCTAATTTTAATCTATGAAAGTTATAACTGCTCATTTTAAATATCACCTCTTTCCATTATATTGTTGTCGGATCCCGCGAAATGCTAAGCGCGGCACTGCTCGTGCAAAGGTGACTGGTGGCACAGGGATGATTTATGCCTCTGGAATTGCAGAGGTCTAAAAATAGAGCTTGATGTTACATTAATATGTACCGCGGTCCACAGGCACAATAGGGTTAGAGGAGATGCAGTTTCACCCTGAACTCTCAGTTTCCTGGCTTTTGTCTCCGAAACTGAGCAGGGACTGAGTAATTAGACGGCGCTCGTTTATCGCCTGTATCATCTCCTCTCAGTGCACCGCACCCAGTCTTGCCAGCTCCTTGGCGTTGATGAAGAAACATGTAGCCTGTAAACAGCCATTCTGCATGACTCTTGGCTGTTTTAATGTGAAGATTTGGAATTGGACGATAAATAGATCGTTGCCTCTAGGGTCGGATGGGGTAAGTGCGTGACTCAGCCTTCAGATAAGATCAGAAATGAGAGCGTCCAGTTAGACATAGAGCAAATGCTACAGTTTATAAGAAAGGGTCTCTGTTAGCAAGGTGAATGGCAGCAGTGTAGGGGAAGAAACCTTACTGAATGAACAAGTGGGCTTTGGTCGGTGTTTCCTCAGGTGTTAAGTTTCTAGTCTCAGCTGTAGGTTGTACTGAGTGTGAAATAGCAGAGCAATGCCTTCTGCAAACCTTTCAGAGTAGGAGCTCTGATCAGAAGAATGGAGTTTGTCTAACCAAGTTCATGTATCTACTGTCGAGGGGCTGGAGGTTGCATGCGCATCAGAGCAAAGAGTAGAAAGAGAAATCAAGAAGGCTGTGCTAACTGCATTTATGGGAAGTTCATGTTTCTTACTTGATTGGCTAGACTGATGATAAGTCAGAGGAGATAACAGAGCAGCCGTGCTCAGGACAGCCCCAGAATCATCTTTGGTCAAGTTTACAAACATGGATCACTGTAGCCAATGCAGTAGCTTTAAGAAGCGTGAGTTGCTAGCCCCACTTCCACACATTATATAGTTTTGTGTCTTTTATTCTTCATTCAGCTGATGAAGAAACTGGCTCCTGGGCACACTGTTGCTCTCTATCGTAAAGGGCTAATTTAGTTTTGGGGGGCAGCTGGCTGTAGAGCTCAGCGGTGCCCTGATAATTCAGAGCTCTTCCACATCCGTGTTTAACAAGTAGTTCAGTTTTCTGTGAAAGATCCCAGAGGTTACTGTCATAGCAATGAGCTTGCATCCCATCACGGCTTCTGTGTTACCATGGTGCAACATTGTGCAACTCCATAAGCCACTTGCAGGCTGCCACCAGGGAGGGGAAAGAAACTCATTCTGGGGAAGTATCAACTTGATTTTAATAAATGTTGGTGCTTAATTTAATTGTGACCTTTACAATACACTTTTTGAAGGAAAGAATCATTTCACGGTTGTCCAAATAACAGTTTGGTGCATATTTTTTGTTTACTTAATTTAAAACTAAAGGAAATACGATCAAGATGGACAAAGTGTAGTATATGTAGTGAGAGTGCAAAAATGTTTCCACTCGTAGACTTCTGGTTAATTATGCAGCAAACAGCAGTTTGTTCAACTTCTCAGCCAAGCAAATTCCTACTGCTCCTTCAAGACCCTTCATTCTGTTGCTTTGCTTTTTTTTTCTATATATCTTCCCTTAATTTTCTGTCTCAGATGCAGACAGAACTAATCCCTCTGAGCATTTTGTCCTTATTTTGTTAGTACTTCCCATTTTACAGTTGATCTTTTCCTTCTTCCTTTATGACTTTCTTGAGGACAAGGACTCTTTGTTTTTTAAAATTAAAGTAAACTTTTATGATGATGATGATGATGGCGTGTGTGTGTGTGTGTAAGTATGGGCCTGTGTAGGTCATGGTGTGCACATGTATGTCAGTGAACCACTTTAGGGTGTTAATTCTCTCCTTGGGATCCTGGTCTCTGACTCAGACAGGTTTTTGCAGCCAGCCTTTTCACTCACTAAATCATCTCACCCACTAACACAGCTCACCCTCTAAGGCAGTGGTTCTCAACCTGTGGGTCTTGACCCCAGAGGGCCTGCATATCAGATATCCTGCCTATAGATATTTATATTAAGATTTACAACAGTAGCAAAACTACAGTTATAAAGTAGTAAGAAAATAGTTTTATGGTGGGGGTCACCACAATATGAGGGGTTGTATTAAGGGTTGCAGCATTAGGGCATTGAGAATCACTGCACTAAGGACAGGGGCTTTTCCTTATTTATTTCAATATATTTTTGCTTAATACTAAACTTAATCATTACTTAGAATGGGTACTTAATAAATATTTAGTAAAAATTCAAGACATGAAAGAGATTTTTATATAATTATACCTTGGGGTACAATTATATTCTATCACATTTTTCCTTTGATAACAGAGCTGTGTTTGGGCTTATAGAAGCACCGATTCTCAGTCTAGGGACAGTTGGTAATCAAACCATACATGATGACTGTGTCTGTCTATATGTAATAGTTTGCCTATTGAATAGTCTTCATAAAGTCTGTATGGTAAAGGGTTGGTTCCCAGCCTTGTGGATCGGGAGCTAGTGGAACCTTCTAGAGGCAGGCAAAAGGAGAGACCCTTCAACCCTGGCTGCTTGTTCTTGAGGGAATTATGATTTCTCCACACTGTCTTCCTCCTACTTCTTTCGTGTCATGACTGTAGGCGAGCTGTTGTATTTTACCATGTGTTCCTGTTGAGGTGTTTTTTTTCTCTACTCCACCCCAAAATTCAACCAGTCATAGAGAGGGACCTCAGACACCATAAGGCAAAATAAGCTTTCTCTCTTAATGAAGTGATTATCTAAGGTATTTGTTTTAGTGACAATGTTAACACACCAGGCAAATGTTGAATGTCTTTAATGGTTATTTCCAACTAAGATTCAGATTCCTTATAACCTTGATCATGGATGAGAGATAAATTAATTCTTTATAGCTGGAAATTCATTTTTGGGGATAGTCTTATAATTGATGTTAGCCATAGCACAGTATGTTTCCGATGCATTAGGCAGGCATGACTTAGATGGGCACGGGTCAGTGGGGAGGAGCCTATGAAAGTTCTGATCGTTGAGAATTTGGCATCTTTTAGGATCCTCAGAATTCTCCTAGGTTTGTTATTCTGGAATACTCTTGAGAAACAAGATTATGGCTCTTATTTGAATAACTAGCTGTTAATCTAGAGAATTTTGCAAGTTTGACTTTTTGGCTTGAATTGTTTGTATGTATATATTTTAAAGCAATGGTTCTCAGCCATCCTAATGCTGTGGCCCTTTAGTACAGTCCCTCAAGTTGTAGTGACCCCCAACCATAAAATTATTTCATTGCTACTTCGTAACTGTAATTTTGGTACTGCTATGAATCATATCTAACATGATTCATATAATACATATCTAATATGCAGGATATCTGATATGCGACCTCTGTGAAAGGGTCTTTCAATAGCAAAGGGGTCACGACCCACAGTTTGAGAACTACCATCTTAAGATATCATGATTGAATACTATTCTAGAGGAAAACACAGAATGACGCTTGTCACAATGACTAAGATGTCTTTTCCTGACACTTCTGTTGCTGACATGAACATTCTCAGCCTCAGTGGCTTCAGTTTCTGTCGTATGGGGTTGAAGTAGTTTCTGTATTTGGGCCACTGGGACTAGATGCTGCCTGTTTGCCTGAGGCACCATTCCCACTGTAGTCCATGGGGTGGACACCTTTGGAACGAAGAGCACAGCATACAGTCACACAGGCAGGGCTTCTCGGCCCTGAGAACCGAATCACTCTCTGCACATAGGTCCACGAGATGCAGAGAGGACGACCTTCACTCTTGCAAGATGGAGCACTGTTGATTTTAGATAACTGGATGAGATAAGAGGTTGCAAAAGGATCTCTAACAAATACTGTTTTCAAATTGTGCTTGCAGGTGGATAGATAAGAGATTGAAAATACAGCATACTTCACAAATCAAAGCTACAGCTTGGTATTTACTGGTTAGGTAAATGTATTACAAGTCTCACAGCAAACTGTATAGATGGATAATCACAGCAACTTTTCATGTTGGCGAAGGCAATTTTTTATTGTTTGTTTTTGTTTTTGGTCCTTCTTTTTGAAACTTCAATACTTTATATTGCTGAAGATGAGAAAATAAACCAAAGACTTTCTGAATGAAAACGTTAATACAGAGAACTGAATTTGAGCGTTATTTGAGAATTTTAATGCTTCTCGATAAATGTATAGTAATTAAACATTTTTTAATTGTCTGTCCAGAAAAGATTGTAAAGACCAACTTGTAGGTCTTGCTTCATATGAGTGTGTGTGTATGTGTGTGTGTGTTGGCAATATTTTGAGGTGGAGTTTGTGTCAGACATAATACATAATCACAGTAAATGGAATAATAAGAAGCTTGGTCTGGAGGGTTAACAAAAAAAAGCATGCCTTTAAGGAAAAATGTTCAATATTTTCTATTTTAAAAGGTTATCTATATCTCACCTGTATTCCAATTTAAGACATTTATTGACTAAAACACAGTCTAAATCCAAACATTTGGCAGCTAAGGGAGACAGCATAACATGGCGAGGATGTAGGCCTTTAGCTAGATTGCAACACAGATCCATTTCTTACACTTGACTCACGCAGGCAAGTTATTCAAGGCTGGCTCTCAGCGTAGTGGTCTGTGAAGTGGAGGTCATATTTCTCAGCTTGCTGGGTTGCCATGGGCCTGGGATGACTTCATGTGTACCGAGAAGAGTCAGTCAGAGCCTGGCTCATTGCTGGTTCTCAATGTATTATTTGCCTCTTGTCTTTCAAATTTGTCCCCGGGTTTATTGAGCCTATCATGCAACGGCAGAAAAGATTCAAAAGCTGCTTGATATACTTTAGATACTTATTTATCTAAAACACGACATTCTCAACAAAATACCACTGCATTGTTATTTCTTTGACTGAAAAATAGATATATAATTCTCACATCAACAGTAACTGGTTATTAGACTCCACAATTAAAGCACAGTTTTAAGTTTTTAATGATCTAGGTACTGCTAAAAAAACTTGTAGGCTGGGGCTGGCGAGATGGCTCGGCGGTTAAGAGCATTGCCTGCTCTTCCGAAGGTCCTGAGTTCAATTCCCAGCAACCACATGGTGGCTCACAGCCATCTGTAATGAGATCTGGTGCCCTCTTCTGGCCTGCAGGCATATATGCAGACAGAATATTGTATACTTAATAAATAAATATTTAAAAAAAAAAACTTGTAGGCATTAGTATAAAGTCCCAGAATGTTCTGGGATCTCAAAACTTTGTTCCCTAGCTTGGTGAGGTTTCTGGAGTGTTATGACTTTTGGGATACTTTTTATTTATTGTTATTGCTGTGGGAGTTAAGTAGATTGATCACATTCTGGTATTAAATGCACTTTTAATATTCTTCACTTCAGATAATGGATTTGGGATGTGTTGCAATCTGCTAATTTTTTCTTTAAATTTACTCTTAGGTGATCTTGTCATTATTATATATCATATTGATTTGGAGGATGTTCTAGAGACTCTCACTATTGATTGGGTAGAGTGTTGGTCTATTTTGTGACTGCCCAGGGTTTGCCCGCCTATCATCGTGACCACATTTGAAAGGCCCTTCCTATCATGGAATTTTTCCAGTCTTTTGATGCATACTGGATTCAAAATTTTTGATTTTGCACTATCTAATTCCCTTAAATTTATATAAAGTATGCCATATGCTTTGGAACCTCAAGTGATCTTATGGTTTATTAGATTTATTAAGTAACATTTAATGTGTAAATATAATTTAATAAGCTTCCCACAGGTGTCTAATTAGGCATTAATTTCTGCCACTAGGACTAAATGCAACAAAAACATACATAAGTCTCTGAGTTTTAGTCATATTGTATATGCTATCTGGTCAAAATATGATCCACCATTTAGTTCAATTTTAGTTTTTGTATCTCTAGGTGTCTGATGATTCTGATACGAGGTCACTACTTTAAGGAGGTGATTTTAAACATGTCAGACTATTTTATAAAGATGGAAATACTTGTATTTCAAGGGATACAGAACTCCAACTAAATGCCTGACAGAAAGAGTAATCAGATAAAGGAGCTTGAAGAACAGTTCATAGATTCTGGTACTGGATGAGGAGATGCAGAACCAGAACATGGATGAGTGATAGCAGCACTCACTCCATCTTGTCCTGTTTGCCCACATTTCAACTATGTTAATTTTATTTTATTTTGGGAGCATTTTGTAACATTGCAGGGAACATGGCCAATGTAGTCCAAGCTTAACTATTTCAGAGGCGAAACATCCATTTTATCTCTTCTCATTTGTGTGCCTGAGAAGAATCTAATGTGGCTTTGGTTATATGCTCATAGGTAGCTCGGAAAGCTCATAGGCTGTGGGAGGTTGATTTTGGTCACTCACTCTGGAATCCAGCTGAAGAGGTGGTGACTGTCTTGGTCTTTGGCAGCAAAGTCTCAAAGCACAAAGACTTGCTAATATTCACATATTCTCTCAGGGGTGCTCATGGTCTTCCTTCTTGACTGGAGTTCTCTGCATTCACTCTCTGGGCAGCAGCAACCTCAGATCTATAACTGTTATGTTCTGTCAGGGACCTTCAGCTGCAGGCCGCTGCTGGCACTGAACGTCCAGTGACCCTCAGTCTCCAACTGTCACTTCGCTTTGCTGTCTGAGTGGATGTTCTTTTCAAGATGTATGACTCTTAGTCTGACCTACAGAATGCCTCTAGAAGACCAACTCTCACCCAAGACTCCAGAAATGACATGTTTAAATTTCCATGACAAAGCAGCTTCTGATAACAGTGAACACGGCTGAGAAGAGGCAGAACTGTTTTCCAACAGAAAAGAGGAAGCCCTTCGAAGGAGAGACGCTAGGCAGAACTTCTCTATAAAAATGTGAGTTGGCTCTGAAGGAATGAAGGGAAGAGGTGAGTCTGGGCTCACGTATCATGCCTGTAATTGACCTCCTGTCTTCAACTCTTGACACATTTGAACTCTATTTTTGTACAGCCGCCTAAGCACTCATATAAGATATGACCAAGCAGACTGTGACGTGTGCTCTGGTCACCCATGGGTTGTACTATTCAGTATCATCTACAAGCCTTACTCTGGTTCCTACTTCTCGCCCGACCTCTCCTCTGCCATGTTCGTTATCACCATCCATAGCCTTCTTTCCCTTTCCCTTTGTGTCAGGGTCACCTTGCTTCAGGCCTTCGCCCATGATTTACCTTATGCCTTGAGTATTATTCCTCTACATTTCCTCCCAATTTCTCTCCTTGACATTTAGGCCTTTGAAATCAGAGTCCAAATCCTTCGCTGTAGCAGTATTGTGGTACTGGAAGTTATAAGGACAGATGTGTCTGGCTAATATCTCTCTCCCTTTTGTACTGTAAGTACCGTGTAAAAAGTGAGCGTGTCTGCTTCATTCTCTTAGTGCCTAACACGGTGCTTGGGGCATAATTCTTATTCAGTAAATGCATTTTGATTCATCAGTGAAGAAATGGAAGGAGAATCATCGGAACAGAAGCAGCTGGGACAGCTGTCTATAAAGATAGGAACTATCAGGGGAGTGGTAAACATGAGCTATTTTGCAGCGGAGTCGCAGACAGAGATATGTGCAAACAGCTCACCGAACATCATTACAACCTGGGGCATGGAGCTGTGTGATTGCAGCCATGTGCCCCATGAGGACGTGTACAGGTACATGTGCCTGCTGCTCCACCTCCCCTGAGTGAATTGCTGTGATATTCAGGAGGCCTGGCAATCAATACAGCTTAGCAGCCTGGAGACAGGCTTGCTCACTGCCCCTGAGTGACGACCAAAGCCTTTTGTGCCCATGTTTCAATGCCAGCTCCACTGAGAGGACTGGTTTCATTTGTAACCCCCTGTTGCTATTTTTAAAATATCAGAAGCTGCGTTGCATGTGCTAGACGTTTTTTTCCATATAATAATTTAAAGATAGAATTTGGTAGTTTCATATTTTCAGGGGTAGTTAAAGGAGGCAAGGACCAAGGTGCTATTGCCATGTATGATTCTGGACACCGGCACTGTTTTTCTCACTGTGACGAAACACCTTGCAGAATGTAAGAAAGGAAGAATTTACTGTGGATGGTGGTTTCAGGGGATGTCAGTCTGTCATGGGGACAGGATAGGGGTGTGGCATCTGGAGTAGCTCCTGTCCATGCTGGTAAGATACGGAGTTAAAGAATAAGATGACAGTTGGAGATGGGTGTGACATTCAAAGTCCATCTCTGGTGTCCTGTGTACTATTTTCCATGGGTGTTACAATTTTCTAGAAGAGCAAAACTGGGGACCATGTTTGAACCCATGATACTGCCAGAGGAGTGTATTTCAGACTTAAATCACAACAGTACTCAATACACTAGCACTTTAAAATAAGTTGGATAGGGTAGGTAGGTTCATTAACAATCCCTGGACAGCCCTGGAACTCTTAAGTCTCTGTATTCTTCAGTATATGGTTTTCTTTTTCTCTCCCTGTTTGTTTCTCCATGTGTGTGTGTTCTATGTGTGTGTGTGTGTATGTGTTCGATGTGTGTGTAGTGTACATGCTTGTGTGTGTTCAGGTGCATAGGTCTATATACATGAGCAGAGGCCAGAGAGGCAGCAGCTGTCCAGCTCTTTATCTCCCCATCCCACTCCCTTGAGACAGTGCCTCTCACTAAATCTGGAGACGGGCTCCAGGCCGTCATGACCCTTTGATCTTCCTCCCTGTCCCCCACGATGTTGAAGTTACAGGCATACAACAACCACACTTGGCATTTGTATCCCTGGGTACCAGAGATCTGAAGTCAGGTCCTCACGCTGTGCAGCAATGGCTCTTACCCACCTGGTTCTCTCTCTAGCACATACAATTATTTATTAATAAATAGAACCACGCATCCTGGGTGAATTCTGTATGTCTGTGTTTTCTTAATCATTTCTTACGCTTTTGTGTTTCGATTCTATGTCCTTTGCCTTTTCTTTTCTCTATCCCATTTATGTACTTTTGGTGCTTTTTGTTATCAATGGTATATGAATGCTTGACTTTTAAAAGAGAACTTCAGTCTACCCAACATCTCTGTCACTGTGACAAAATTTCTAAATCTAGCTGATGAGTTGGGTTGTACAGAGTCCCAGTTAAGGCCAGATATGGTAGTGCACACCTTTGATTCAAGCACTTGGGAGGCAGAGGCAGGCAAATCTCTGTGAGTTTGAGGCCATCTTGGCCTACATAATGAGTGAGACCCTGTCTCAAAACAAAAAATTCCCAGTGGCTGGTGTCTGAGTATTTTCTCCACTTGTTCTGATATGCTTTCTCTACTGTGAACAGGATCTAACTCTGGCTGTCTCTTGGTGTCTTGGTCATTCTGACTGCTACTGAATGAGTTCAGCTGAGGCCTAGAGCGTAGTGTAAAACATAGGCAGAGTTTATTACAGATCAACATGAGGCAGCCTCAGGGGTGAACAGGCAATGACCTATAGGACCATTGTGAAGGAAAGCGTTCTCCATGTGTGAGAGGGCAGTGGCCTGAGGGCTGGTGTGGTCTACCGTTTTCCAATTTAGGTAGACAGCTTCCCCAAAAGTCTCTGGAATATAGATTTCCTGAGGAGATTTCTTGTTCAGGGGATTGGCAGGCCCATTTAGATTGTCTTTCTAAATTGAAAATAAAAGGTTTTTTTTGTATATACAACATATTCTGATGACAGTGTCCCCTCCCCCACTTTCTCCCAGATCCTCCTACTTCCCCACCTTCCCAACTCTACACCTTTCTTTCTCTTTTAGGAAAACCAATAGTTGGATAAAAAGAAAGACACCAGCCTGGTCTACAGAGCTAGTTCCAGGACAGGCTCCAAAGCCACAGAGAAACCCTGTCTCGAAAAACCAAAAAAAAAAAAAAGAAAGACAAAGAATAATAAAAAAGGAATGAAATAACAAATGAAGGTAAAGAAGAAAAGAAATAAATATTTAGATCACTTCTTAAGTGAGGGGACAGTGTATGTCTTTGCCTGCAGCTCTCCTTTGTTTCACATAGTGCAGTTCCTAGGAAGGGGAATCGGGATATCTTCCCCTGTCTAAAGTTGGTGTATTAGCAGGGATATAGGCAGCAGCGGTGGAATCTGATGAGGAGGAATGGACTCTTCCCCGTGACCTTCAAGTTTGCTAGGATGTACTAGTGTAATATTACCAATTAAGGCAAGCGTTTCCCTAGCTGTTCTGGGTCAGTTGGCCAGAGTTGAGTTGCTTCGAGCTTCCTCCCTGCCAAGTTTGGCGAGTTTTGGTAGTCTCTGAATTTCTCTGATTCTACCTCCTCCATTTGTAAAATGAAGCTAATAATAGATTTTACCTTTCAAGGTTTTTAGAATAAAGACAGAATGACTTAATATGCATAATATCATTAGAGCATTCACTGGAAGCAAATAGGCATTCACTATTAAGCAAGTACACAATTATAATTCACAGTTCTCATTAAAATTAAGATTCGTATTTGTGGTGTCCTTCCTATGCGATATGTACATTCGAACATTTCAAATGTATATTAATTCCTTTCTAAAATTATTTCTAAATGAAGTTAAAAGCTTCCCTAGTCAATGCAGTTCTTAAAATGATTATTTCTATATTTTTGTAAAGCTTAGAAGCATAACCCTGAAAAGGATGGGGAGAGTTGGCTCATGGCTTCTTAAGTACCTAAGGACGCCAAATATCCACTGGAGGGGGTTTTCTCAGGATAAAGTTGCCTGAATTTATAATCAAAGCGGTTGAAAACCTTTGCCTTAGTGGCTGCTGGAGGCTGCTGCATGCTGCTCTGCTGCCGGGGCTCAATAGCGCCTTTAAAGCCCTGCGCCTTGGCTCTGCCTCCAGAGCCGCTTCGCGGTCTTTACAAGGACAACTGCCTTTTTATTTTGCAGTTAAAGCTTATTTTAGACTCAAGATGGTATTACTCAACTTTACCGTTCACCTGATTTATTGAACTTGACACTGAATAATTTTGACTCTTTAAAAAAGTTCCATCTACAAAATATGAACATGTAGGTTTCTGGAGAAAATAGAGGGTGATAAAAGTTTCAGTGTTATATATTTTTTTTAAGGCAAATGTCCAAAAGTGTTCTGTGCATATGGCCCCAATGTTGGGGCGTGGTGCAATCTTGCACGGCAGTCACTTTGAAGTAGAACTATTTGAACATATACTTTCTAGTGTTTTTTATCTATGAGTTACAGACCCCTGAGGGAGTCTTCTTGATTCTTTTCTTTAAAAATTCATAGTGATCTTGAAGTTTAACTTCATTTGAACATGTAAATTCTCTCTGGTAAAAGAAAACGGTAACAACTGTGATATACAATCTATTTTCATTCTTCCTTTACCTTGTCATTAAACATTTATTATTATAATTATACTTCTGAAAGCTTCCATTCTGTCATTCACATTACCTGGAAAACTCAATGAATATATACAAGAATGGCTTAGGGTAAAACTATGTAAACACATTCAACTATTGTCTTTCCACCAGAACACGGTCCTGGAAACGTTGTATAAAAACAGATAATATTTTCCTAGTGGTATAATATTGTGGATGATTATACTTCCAACCAGAAGTAAAATTAGGTGAGTCAGAGGAAGAAAGTAATAGATATGCTATAAGGAGAAACTCTAATATATAAACTCTCTCCTTTAGGTCCAAAGAGCAAAGTTGTCCAGCATCTTCTATAATATATGCATAATTATACTACACATATTTGATTACAAAGAGAATATTGACAAATTGTAGCTTTTATTTAATGTATGACCTCCATTGATAAATTAGACTGGAAGCTATTATTTGAAAAATAATGGTAATTAGTTATGTTTTATAATGATTCTAAAATTATATGAGATTTTTAAGGGTTATGATTTACAAGGGCTGTGTCTCTTAAATGATGTAAAAAAATTATACTGCCTTGTTCATTTGTGGGCAGCTACGTAAGAAAATCATACTGCTTGCCTTGGGTCCATTTCTTAATTTATCTTAATAGATCTTTCTGCATTTGTTAATGAGGTCAATTCATCTTTTTAAGAAAATCAATATTGTAGGAATACCATGTCCCAGGTTCTGTACTAGACATTTGGGCTCTTACAAACTAGGGAAGAGATCAAAAATGAGCAAGGAGACCAAGGCAATGTAGACAGGAAGTTAAGGGAAAAAGGTGCTTGAAGTTTGGACTACCCATGTCAAGTAATATGAAGGCCAAGAACTGAGCATGGGGTTTATAGAAAAGGAAGTTATTTGTGGCCTTGTTAGGAGTGGTTGATAGAGTAGGTAAAGGCTTGATTAGGAACACGGGGGATAAGAAATAGAATGTAGAAGCCTAAACGGCGTTTGTAAGGAGGATTTCTGAAAAGAGTGAGGACAAAGGCTATCATAAGGTGAAGTTTTGCTGGGAATGAGATGGAGAAACTTTATCATTTTTTTTGAATAAAGGAAAACCATAGCATATTGTTTGCTTATATAATAATTCCTAGGGGGACAGCCTCTGATATGAGAATGGAAAGGACTAAATACATGCTCCAGATAGACATTGGTGGATGCCACAATTGGAGTTGATTGTAGTTAGAAGTACAGACAGTGTATTCATATTAATTAAAAGAACATTAGCACATAAGGGCACAGACACAAATAGGTGGGTACCATTTGTCCTTTTAAAAATAATTTTAAATGTTCAAAGGGTGCAGTATTGTTGTTCAGTATCTTACCAAAGAAGGATGAGCTGAAAGCAGTCTGAGCAATCTGTCACTTAATGTGATGCTCAGTCAACAGTCGTTAGAATCCTTTACTGATTTTTAGAAACTCATTAAAAACGCTCAATAGCAAATCTTGGAAAGGAGTTTTGAAATCTCATTGCTAGAGTTGGTCTGAGATAGCTAGTGACACTGTTGTGATTGAGCTTGGACTTTTACCCTTGGCTTGATAAATTTTTGGGTGAACTGATAAGTCTAGGGTCATCCGGGTATAATAGTAAAAATAACATCTTTAGATAATAGCATTGGTGCCATGATCTACAGTCAATGCTGAAAAATAACCACACAAGACCTAAAATACTGGGTCAGAGAAGTAGGTTTCTGCCTCAGGATCAGCTTCAATTGTTGCTTAATAACCCTTCTCCTTTTTTATGATGTCTTTATTACAGAGAAGTTTTATTGCATAAAATAAATAAAGCCTGGGTTCAGGATGAAGCTTGAAGGTAGAGTGTTGGCTTAGCAAATGTCAGGCTCTGGTCTGATATACAGCCAAACAAACAAGCAAGCAAACAAACAATAAACAAATAGACAGGCAAACACCAAACAAAAACTGAAAACCCCAAGTAAGACCTATATCTGGAGAGATAATATGAATGGATTTTCAGGGACTGATGTTAGCATACAAGCTATATTAAAGAGGAAGGCAAATATTGATAATTTAATATTTAGTACACCATGTATCTATTGTGTTCAAAATTAGTGCCAACCTCTGTAAAGATGATATTAATGCCAGTTAGAATTTATTGCCCTGAATTAAAATAAAAATATCAACATAAAGTCTTTATGGTTGTTTGGAGAAAAATAACTCACCATGAACTGAAATACTTGCAGAGGACCTCTTGGAAGAAAAGAAGAGAAACTTGGGCTTCAGGACAAGCCTTTATCTTAATACCTGAGATAAGAAAATAATACACCTGTTTTTAGAAAAGTGCTATCAAGCACTTAATGATATTCAATTGATTTGTTATATAATTTTAGCATATATTATTTTTAAAAATTTTTCAAATATGGCAAGTGAATGAGTAACCGGTGCAAACACAGAGATGCATGTTAAAAAAAATCCAGCATTGTCAGAACTGTACAGTTTTACTTTTTAGAAAACTCATTTTGGTCCAAAATAACTACCTTCTGAAAGATTTATGAACAATTCTAACAGGAGTTATAGATTACTAGAAAAGACTAAACATCCAAAGGAGAGATAGACTTGCTCCATTCATCTTGCTCTACCTGAGAATTTTTTCCTTGGAAAACGAATTTTGGAGTAGAGAGTATAAATAAACTCCTTAGAAAAATATTTTTCATGTCTGCAAGAATCAAAAGAGAATCCATAAATGACCTTAGGAGAGAGAAAGGATAGGTAGGCTCTTCCATTGTCTCAGGGGCTCCATCGCTACTCCTGGTAGTGAGGGTTTCAATTTCCAGCTCTTCCTCCTCTGCTGCCAAAGGAAAACCTCACAGTCTTGGGCAAGTTCTTTTTCTTTCCAAATCAGCAGACTGCTCAAAGTGAAGCCAACTGTTTTGTTTAGAGACCTCACTATTGAGACCATAAAAGTTCGCTTCTATTTTTACAGCGTCGAAACACATTATCTTTGTTTGATTTTGCAGTATAATTTTGATATGTGGTAGAGTTTGAAATTTTTTATTAGATTATGGATGTATAAATGAGTCAGGAGATTTGCTACATTCCCTACATAGCATGTCGTTTATTTGCAGAAAAAGTTTCCCAATTCTGTCCATTAATTGAAATTCTTGAAGAAAGTCCCTGAGAGTTTAACCCTACTGGACTAAAGGTTAGAAACTGTTTAAAAATCATGTTGAATTTAATCCTTTGCTAAAGCCCTGAGTGTGACTTGAAACCAAGGGAAACTAATGTGGAGTAAAATGAGCAATCATTGCAATGGCCCGAAGGCAGCTGTCTGCGGGGCCCTAGTTCGGGCGTCTCATGATCACTGGTGGTCAGGAGGCATGTAACTCATCAAAGATGCCATCTAAATACTACCCAGCTCCATTTAGAATACCAGCTGCAATAGAGTGAGTGTTGATGAATCTGTGGGAATTCCTGTGATTAAGTAAGTCTGGGAAGGGACTACAGCAAGGTGTTGTAATAAGAGCGGCAGGGCTGCGTCCCTGGCACCCAGCCGCCCACATGGCTAGCTTATGCCCCGAAATAATTACACGGAAACTGTATTCTTTTAATCACTGCCTGGCCCATTAGTTCCAGCCTCTTATTGGCTAGCTCTTACATATTGATCTAACCCATTTCTAATATTCTGTGTAGTATCACGAGCTGGCTTACCAGGAAAGATCTTAACCTGCGTCTGTCTGGAGTGGGAGAATCATGGTGACTCCCTAACTCGGCTTCTTTCTCCCAGCATCCTGTCTGTTTACTCCACCCACCTAAGGGCTGGCCTATAAATGGGCCTAGGCAGTTTCTTTATTATTTAACCAATGACCTTCCTCCATCAGCAAGGGATGATGGCAAATGGATGATCTTTGCTTGAACAAAAGCTGGGTATGTGACTAGCGACTGTTGATCGTGAGAAGATGGAAGACAGTGAGTGTCACCTGAGCCCCCCTCAATCCAACAACTTTAGAAATTATTTTCTTTAGCTTTGATGTTTCAAAGTTTATTTAGATACTTTTATGAAATATATGGGTTTAAATGATTGGACCAAGTTGACAAACATAGATTCAGTTGGCCTGAAGGGATACATTCTTTCTCTCCTTCTCTCATAGTTGAATTTAGACCTCAATCAAGTCCTGGGGCTTTTCATATCCTGCTTGGCTCTTCATAAAGCATCAACTGGCAAAACTAATTACTGGAATTAAACAGTCAGCATAGGCTCTTTGGGCTCTGCTATAGTTCTTGCATTTAGGGTAATATTGTAAATCATGGTATGTAGATGGGCCGCAAAGCCAAGACTTAGAACCTTAGAAATTATGGGTAGCGGGTGAGTACAGTAACTCATCTGTTGAGGCACAGCCAATGTACTTACTTCTTTGTTCAGATCATTGCCACTGATCATCCCCAGTCAATTTTTATTTACAAAAATAGATGGGCTTATTGTATCACAAGAGGTTTCGATTCAACTTTAAGATCTTCATTGCTTACTATGGTAAAGCAATCCGTGTATGGTGTCATTCCATGAGTCTTTTACTCAGTTTGTTGTTCAACTGCCCCAGGCTCTGGGCTCCAGGATACATATTTATTCTTCCATGGCTTTGCTAGATCCAAGGCTCAGTTCTGTTCTCTTTGTGTCTGTCAAAGTATTAGACTGTGATTACCACAAGTGTTAGTTATGCCCATTGCTACTTCCTGAGATTTCCTTTTTTAAAAATTTATTTTGAGCAGCTACTTTAACTATTATTTCATTGGCCATTTTAATTTGCTTTATTTATTTTTCTACAGAGCTTTATATGTGTATGTATATACACAAGGAGAGAGAGAGAGAGTTGGGCATAGAAGAATAATGTAATGAATCATTTAAACACCTGGAATACAAAGTTCTAATGAATTTTTCCTTTGTTGAAAATACTATTTAACAATTTTAAGGCTTGGAAACATCAATATCAGAAATTTTACATACTCAAGATCAGGAGTCATCCTTGATTTTTTCCCCCTTTAATTTTCAAAGCTAGGACAACCACATGATTTATTCTTCAAACTAGGATACTGTGAGAATAAAGACAACCCTTAACTTTACACAATGTAGGAACAAAAAAACAAATCAGTTCTGACCAAGGGCAACATGAATGACTCTACCCATAACCAAAGCAGCTAGGTTTGCTGACTTTGGCCACAAAACATATGTTGAATGTATTCATTGTCTGTGATCATCAATTCCTGCCCCATCAGCTCTATTCTGTGTGGTTACTATAGCCCCTCATGGATCTGCTTCAATCCTTGCCCTGATATGATTCATTTCTCAACACAGTCCTAAATAAACTTTTACAAATTAGACCCCTTCATTGAAAATCCTCCAGGATTTCACATTGCCCTTTGAAGAGATTCACACTGCTTCCAAGGCCTACAATAACTTACTGTCTCTTCCCTTGTAGGCTATCCCACATCAGTGTGCTTCCAATAAGAATGCCCCCCCCCCCATAAGCTCATGTGTTTGAATACTTGATCCCCAGTTGTTAAAACTGTTTGGGAAGGATTGGGAGATGTGGCATTGTTGGAGGAGGTGAGTCACTTGCTCTGTTCTCTGTGAATTTCTCTCTGCCATGTGATTGTGGATCCAGATGTGAGCTTTCAATGGTTTATTCATTCACCATTAAGGACTCTAACCCTCTGAAACCGTAAGCCAAATTAGGTGGCTTTCTCTTCTTAGTTGCCTTGGTCATGGTGTTCTTTCACAGCAACAGGGAAGGAACAAAGACATCAGCATCCCTGGTCTCTGGCTTTCTTTCTATCCCTTTAGCATTTGGAGCTCATACCTGCTTCGGGAAGTTCTCATTTGTTTTCCTTGCTGAAACTCTTTCCCTTGGGATTTTCTTTACCAACTTGTTCCTACCTAGATCTCGGTCCAACGTCACTTCAGCTGAGCACTTGAACTCCTACCCGTGGCTTGTCATCTGTCACTCCTAGCCACTATATAGTTCCATAAGGGCACCATCTGATATTAAATTGCTCTACATTTTTTATTGATATACATTATATACAGAATGTGATTTTTTAGCATTTTAATCTGACTTCAATATTCTGCTCATTTAGTTTACCAGAGGGACTGCATGATGGTTGATGTGGCACGAAGGAGCCATTGCTGTTCTAGGAAAAACTTGGAAAATGCTTGAATTGATGTCATGTTGTTACTGTAAGTTTTCTCTCTCACACATATTTTTAAATCAAATACTTATTGTGAAATTCACTCATAAATTCTCCAATGGGTTTCCAATTGTTTCCTAAAGTTTCTGTAATTTACGTATACAGCAGATATCTCTACTGCTTCTTTGTCATTCTGCCTTTAGGAGGGAATGTTGTGACCATCCATGCGTGAGGAATTAGGAAGCTAATTAGTAAGGAAAAATCAACAGAACAGAAAATGCTACCAGAGCATGAGTCTTCCCTTAACCATTCTTTATTCCCCTGCTTTTGGGAGTAAAATTTTCCTTTGTATGAAAACTGTGTAGACACACTTTCAAACAGTGTTCTCGGGTTTTGGCAAACACCTTTACAATGCAGTATTAGTAATTGAGGCAAAACCCTTTCTTCTCTCTTCTGGGACTTTCCATGGCTCTGCTCAGCATCGTTTGTATTATGCCTCCACCTTTGTACGATACTTACAATTAGAGAAAAGCAAATGGAAAAATGCTAATGATTGCTATAATTGGGCTCATTATTTAAACGAGTATTAGATAAGCTGTCAGGTATTTAGGTATTAAGCATATAATTGGGAAGTGGTTTTGTGGTCTCAAAAAGCTTTCCTGCGTACTTGGAGTTGAAGACTGTGGGAGGAAAAAGGAATGTTCAAAGGTGAGAGAAAAATATTAGGGAAATGTAGTGGCAGTGCGCTTGCTAGATGTGCTTGTCTTCCTTTGCATTCCTATTGACAGATTTTGATGAAAGGCTGGCTGTTTTGAAAATGCACTGTGTATTCAAACTTAAACCGTGAATCTCATGAATTGTGTAGTTCAGCTTAGAAACATCCTGGGAACACGGATGCATTTCTTTCTGTATGTATCTTCTGAAACACATGCGTGTAATGGTAATCAACTGTTACCCTAGTAACAGTTGGGTGAAAAGAACTGAAATTAGTAGGTAAAATAAGAAAAAAATTTCAATACTCGTCTACCAGAATGACATTGATATTTAACGATAGGGATGACCTATGGAGGTTATGACACAATAAAACACTTCTCTGTTCCAATTTTTCTACCATCTTTTCATCCAGTGTCTCCCCAAAGCTGAAGTTTTTGATGACAGAATAAAATTTGATTTATGAATGTGAATGCTTATGTCTTTCTGGTAAAATATGATTTGGGTTGGCAGATATGAAACATTATTGAGACATGAATCAGCAAAACTTCACTTCTAACTTTTTACTTTGCTTTTTTTTGTGGACATGACCAAGATGTTCTTGAAGGACAGAAGCATTTCAAAAGATAAAACTTGATATTTGTGGACTATGCCCCAGACCACTGTTTAGCTGAACTTTCCTGAGGTTGTCTAGCAAATATTTTATACTGTCTGGAAATGTCTTCCTTTCTTTTGACAGCAGGAAGGTATAAAGGGAAACCATGGTCATCACCATTCTCTGTATCAAAGAGGCTGTAGCAGAACATTTTCCACCCAAGCAAATTTCTCAAACAAGAGTGTCGTCATATGGAATCATGCCAGGTTCACATTGCATCAGATGGCAACTTCAGTTCACAATGCCATAATGAAAGAAGACACACAGTTTTAAAACTCCTCAGAGCCTCAACTGGAGAGGACACTCAGTGAATGCTGAGGCAGTAGAGACTACTGGCTAAAGCCTCGATTCTGCACCCAGACTGTGAAAATTCAATCTCGTCTGTATCACTTGTTTACTGTTTGACCTTGGGCAATGTGATGGTTAGTGTTGTCAACTGCACAACACTAACCTAGAATTGCCTGGGAGGAGAGCCTCAATGGGGGATTGTCTAGATCAGTGGTTCTCAACCTTCCTGATGCTGTGACCTTTTAATGCAGCTTCTCATGTTGTGAACACTATAAAATTATTAGCATTGCTGCTTTATAACTGTAATTTTGCTACTGTTTTGAGTTGCAATGTAAATATCTGATATGCAGGATATCTGATATGTGACCCTAAAAGGGCTGTAACACACAGGTTGAGAACCTCTGGTCTAGATGAAGTTAGCCTGTGCTCATGCATGTAAGAGAATGTCTCGACTGCATTAAGTGATGTGGGAAGGTCAGGTCTAGAGAAGGTGGCACCATTTCCTGGTTTTGGGCCCCAGGACTGTACAAGTAGAGAAAGCTAGCTGAGGACGCATTTCTCTCTACCCTTGACCATGTATGTGATGTAAGGGGCCTTTTTAAGTTTCTGCTGCCTTGATTTCCCTGTTTTAAAGACTGTAACTTGGAATTGTGAGCTAAGATTAAACTCTTGCCTTCTTGGTTTCCTTTCTACTATAGCAGCAGAACTGAAACAGAGGCAGGCAAGTTTGTAGGTTTGCTTCCATTTCCTCATCGGCTAAGTGCTAATACTTCTGACCTCAGAGCACTGCTGTTTTGATTATGTGGGAAAAATTCACTGTAGAGTCTGGTAGACCAGTAGTTCCTGGTATGACAATGGTAATTGCTTTCTCTTAGTGAGTGAATAGATGGTGAAATTTATTCTTAAAGCTTTTCCTTGAAGCTTATATTGAGTATTCTTCAGAATTTAATTATAATGTTACATTATGATCAGTTGGTGATGAGGCATTGTTTCTATTTATGCTGGAATCACTTCCTGTTGACTTCATAATGTGCATCAAAAGGCCTTATGTGTTCAGATATGCAGGTAACCCCTAAAGACTGAGTCATAAACCACTCTTCTCAGGAGTAATGTATGAATTTGACAAACTCCAAGAGCAACCTCTGTGTTGCCACAGCATCTGTATTTCAGTGCCCAATATTGTTGCAACTACAAGCATTGCCTGTGTGCTACCCCTACAGGAAGCAAGGCAAGCAGAATTGGATGCTTGTACACTTAGAATAGCTGCCTATGACTAAGGCCTCTCGAGACAAGCCACATGCAAGGAAAATTGGAATTTGCTCTTGGTTCTGTTTCTAACTCACTGAGGGAAAGTCATTTAATCTTCCTTAGGCATATGTTTTTTTCACCTTTGAGATGGAAAACCTATTTCATACTCTACCATTTCTCATGGATTTTTAATGATAAAATTAATGTAGTAACAATAGTGAAGATCACTTGGAAATTTAAAGATGATTAAATAATTACAAAGAGACCATTATAATTCTATAAATAGAAAACATTTAGGGAACTGTTTTAATGTAAGAGCAAAGAGGCCATTGTCAAGGATGTAAAAAATTGCTTTTTCATGAACTGGCTGTATAGATTATTCTTCAAGGTCATTAATAGAAAATAAAGTTGAGATCAGGTTTTTGTAATTTTTATAATATAAATGTTAAGTATGAATGCAAAGTCAAAGTGGAAATCATGCTTTATAAATGATAAAAATGAAGGTCAAAGAAATTCAGATATATAACAGAGCCACACTGAATTATAAAGAATAATTTGATAAAATAAATAGGTTCAATTAGATTAACTAAAGTATCTCAGAATTATTTGAGATTAGAATATAGACTTAGGATCTTGGATTTAGTAACAATAGACTATTAAACCTTTATCAAACTACAATGTTGCCTACAACCCCCACCCCCAGGAATAGTACTCTCAGTAATATGGGATGAGTTGAAGGTAATTGGTAAAGTAGATATTTTTAAACTTCAGCAATATTAATATATATTTCTTTTCATATGAGTTCACTATTATAACTCTATGATGCAGATGAGTGAGTAATATATGATTAGAAATACAGCTTCTGAGGTTGTATATTTGGGAAGAGGTCTGTGTGCATGGGTCTCTGTATTTGTGTATAGCTATTAAAAGTAAACAAACATTCAGATGTCTCTGGGTGTGTGAGATCAACCATTTCCCCAGGCTTTCATTTATGTGGGGCAGACTTGTTTGGAAGAAATAGACTTGCAAAAGAGATGCTAGTACATAGTTCCTGAGTAGCTGAGTTTGGAGAGGGGGGTCTCTTAGTTGTAGATACTGCCATTGTATCATGAACATGGTTCTACTTTGCAGAAAACACTTACGCTCTATATCTAGAGAAAATATATCAGAAACTATGAATTTTTTCCAAGGAAAAAATTGAAACATAAACTGGGAATTTTGGAGAACAAAGCAGTGTAGGGTGGAGGAACTTTAGAATTCCTGTTCCTTGTAAAACTCATGAACTGGCCTGGTGATTGACTTGAAGGCCATGATGTACAGGAGAAAGTGATTGAAAGTGATTGAACTGTCTTTGAAAATTCCTGCTTCATGGAAAAGTCTGCTGGATACTATGGGCCTGTAGGCTGAAGATGAATGCCACAACAATACAAAAGAACTTTGGGTGACTGTCCAGGTAGCAAGATGCCTCTGTCAATTCAAGAGTTTTGGAAGTTACTTACAATGTACTTCCTGTTTACTTAGGTAATATTATATCCTTCTGGAGTGTTTGATGGAGTTAAAGAATAGATAATTATAGTTTTCTTTAGTCATGATAAAAGATAAAGTAAATAAAATATTGTAACTGTAATTTTTGTTTGATAACTGTTTTGTTATATGTAATTTTACTATGTTAAAGTAAAAGCCTTCCTTTTTGTTTAAACAGGAAAGGGGAAATGGTTAGGAGGTCTTTCTGTCTATGTGTTGCTTTCATTGGTTAATAAAGAAGTGCTTTGAGCCTATGGCAGGTAAGAACAGAACTTGGGGAGGGGAAAGCTAGGCTGTATGCTGGGATGAAGAAAAGCAGAGTCAGAGAGCAGCCATGGAGCCGCCAGAGACAGATGCTGGGAATTTTACTCGGTAAGCCACTGCCACATGGTGATAACACACATTAATAGAAATGGGTTAAATTAATATAAGAGTTAGTCAATAAGAAGCTAGAGCTAATAGGCCAAGCCATGTGGTTTTTTTTTTTTTTTTTTTTGGTTTTTCCAGACAGGCTTGCTCTGTAGCTTTGGAGCCTGTCCTGGTACTAGCTCTTGTAGACCAGACTGGCCTCAAACTCACAGAGATCAGCCTTCCTCTGCTCCTGAGCACTGGGATTAAAGGCATGTGCCACCACTGCCCAGCTCCAAGCAGTATTTTAATGAATATGGTTTCTGTGTGATTATTTCGGTTCTGGGCAGCCGGGACAAATAATCTGGCCCTCCTGCAACAATGGTGCACAATGGAGGTACCCAGAAGAACATCAACACAACATGGAAGGAGAGCATAGAAACTTGGAGGTGGGGGCTATTGAAAACTGCTAGATTATATGGATATAGGGTAAGGAATTAATACAGTCAATCAAAAATGTCGACTTTGTGATCCTTGGCTATATGACTGCAGGTGTGAAAATCCAAACAAACATTGAGTTGCAGTGCGTTTATTATCTGACAATGTAATGTGTGTACCCCAATTACGCTTTCCTTTGCCTTGTTTTCTTTCAGCTCTGCAAACACCCTCATCTTTTCCAGTCCTTTTGCCTGGTTTATGACTTTTGGTTTTGTTTTAGGACTCATTTAGTTTAACCAGGGCCCTTGGATTGGAACTATGTATGAGACCCTGGTGGGGTTATCAGTGGACAGATGACTGAAGGCAGCGGTTTTCACTCTCACTGAATCTGTTAGTAGTTTATGGTTTAGCAGTGAAGGGTAGAACCCCTGGCCCCATCTGTCTTTCATCCATGCCTGACAGATGATGGGCCCATTCTTGTGCAGATCCAGTGTAGAGATGCACAGCTGCTGTGCCTTTATGATTGTAATGTAATGATGACATTTCTCAGCCCTTCTCCTTATTGTAAGGTGATTGCATTTCCCCTTCTTCTTCTTCTTCTTCTTCTTCTTCTTCTTCTTCTTCTTCTTCTTCTTCTTCTTCTTCTTCTTCTTCTTCTTCTTCTTCTTCTCCTCCTCCTCCTCCTCCTCCTCCTTCTTCTCTTTTGCAATGCTCCCCAAGCCTTAGAGAATGGTAGAAATGACTTTTTAACCCTGAGCATTTTTCCATCCATCATTTGTTCTCAGTATGTTGTGCAGCCATGAATTCCTGCATTTGCCATCATTCACGGGAAAGGCTTCTCTGATGAAGCCAGAAAGTAAAATGGAATTTTCCATTAAAGAAGTAGATTCTAGTTGTTGTTATATCAGTGACAGGTGAATTTATCAGTGTGGATGAAGTCATCTTAGGGGACTTTAAAGAATGATAGTGAGAGACTTCTGGATGTTGGACAATATTGATGAGTTGTCAGAGATGCTTGGAAGAAATTGAGATAGCCACATGAGTAAAGAGGTTTTCTATGTTTATAATATTTCTTGTGCTTGCTTTATGGTGCCCATTGTGTAGCTTTGGGAGGGTTTAACGATCCAGGCATTAGAATAAGTGGTTTGTTTGTTTTGCTTGGAATAAGACACATTTGATACTGATCCTTGTTTCTTCAGTAACAATATTACTTTCCTTCTAACAGCCCAGAAAGTACTACCCAAGCATTTCCTTTCCTTTTCTAACTAAACAATAATTACTTGCTAATTTAAGTAAGCACTTTAATTTTTAATTTGATCTTATAGAAAAGTTTCTTACTGGGATGGGGATGTAGTTTCATGCTTAAGAGAATATTGTTGGTTTTACAGTGATCTAGGTCCAGTTCCCATCATCCACATAGTGGTTTGCAATACCTGTGACTCCATTTTCTGTGGATCTAATGTCCTCTTCTATCCTCTATAGCCTACTGCAGGCACACAATGCACATAAACTCATGTAGACAACCACATACACAGGTAAACAAAATAAAATAATCTTAAAATTAAGAAAAATATAAATTATTCAAGTATTCTTATATTACAAAAGATATTTTATGAAACGAATTTCTACCACAACACCAGTGAATATTTCTATATCAGCTAATGGGAATAGATCATAGAGTAAAGGTACCTCATTGCACCATGTGCATATTTATTTCAAAATCCGAAATCTCTGGTGCCACATTAATTGGAAGAAGTATGTTTATTATACTGTTGGTCTCGAGGAGAGACCTACTTGAGGAAGCCAGTGATAATTAATTAATTTGCTATTTTGTCAAAGAGTGAATAATTCCTATCCCTAAATAATTTCTAAATATATCTTCATCTATTATTAGAAGAATATGAAATATTTTTATTTATACTAAGCATCTCAGCAGGAATATTTCCCCATTTCAGAGACCTCTGAGTCTTAGTCACCATTTTACTGCTGGGAAGAGACACCATGACCAAGGCAACTCTTCTGAAAGAACCTTTAGTTGGGGGTCACTTGTAGTTTTAGAGTTTAGTCCATTATTATCACGCTGGGGAGCAAGGCAACACTCACTGCTCTGGCATGGTGGCCGAGAGCTATATCCTGATTCACAGAATAAGAGAGGGGTGTGTGTGTGTGTGTGTGTGTGTGTGTGCATGAGAGAGTGAGCAGCTGTGCCTAGCATGAAATTCTGAAATGTCAAAGCCCACCCCTAGTGACAAACTTCCTCAAAAAAGGCCACACTTTCTAATCCTTCTAATTCTTTCTAATAGTGTCACTCTCTGAGGACTAAGTATTAAATATATGAGCCTATGGGGCCATTCTTAATCAAACCACCACACTCAGTTCCAGACTATTTTTTGCTCCAGAGGAGACATTGATGCTATATGGAGCAGCAATCTACAGCTGGAGGGCCTTTAGAAGAAGCAGTGTTACCTGAGTACTGGTCTATAAAGATGCTTATGAGTAATAAAGGATGTGCTTATTTCTTTTATTTTATAGTCATAAAACAGATATACTCATTCTATGGGAAGAAGGGATTAGAGGAAAGATGCTTTACTTCTTCCCTTTGGTCATGAATATTATGTAATTATGAATATTATGTAATTATGAATATTATGTCAGCCTGAGACTGAATAAGAAATATTTCGGAAGGGTCTTGAAGGACAGACTTTTGTGTGGCTTCTAACTTCAGCAAAATAATTTGGGAGTATTGGGAGGAGATCATTAGATTTTTATTGGGGATGATAACTTAAAAACCCCATGGAAAACCCTATAAAGTAAAATATGTTTATTTAGCTATCACAACAGTCAGTTAAAATATTTTGGAAAATCACAGGGCAGAAAAATTGTTGTGGAACAAGTATGCAGATTTTACACAGGTAATATTTAATTTATTTCTTAGTTTGATAGGAATCATTCACATTTCTGGTTGCAATATATGTTTTGACATGTATATAAATTATAGAAGGAATCAATCAAACTAACATTGAATTAATTATCTATTTCTAATGCCTTAAATCTCACAAAATTACCCTTTTACAAAATCTAAATATATCTTGGAAGCTTTTCCTGAAAGAATTCCTTCTTTTCTATTTCCTCTTTGTATTTCTCTACATAGGGATGCTTGATCTTTCAGAACACTGAAGATGTATTGGGGTGTTCAAATATATAGCCACAGGAATATCTGATCTGATTTAATTTATAATACAATACCAACAAGGAAATACCTATTTATTTATTTAATATACAGCTCAAATCAACTTAATATTTCAAGTTCACTATAAAGGTATAGTCACACATAGGAGTATAATGTGTCTAGTCCTTGTGATTCTGGTTATGCAGGTGTGCAAGAGCTGTGAGGTGGCCAAGGTCTCCATCAAGGTTTCAGAGGAAGAGTTCAGAGACCAGATGATGTGTAGCATGTTTGATTCCTGCAAGGAGGGATGGATAAAGCGGTAAATGTTCCTAAAGCTACAGTGGAGACATCAGGATACTAGAGATGTAAGGACTGTGGAATGCACAGACAATGAGTGAAGCCAGCCCAAGAGAGAGGCCTTGTAGACTAACGTCAGCTTACTTGGAGATCATGTTATACCACCCTCTGACCAGGGCCTACACACAAAGCTACAATTAGGTTGTTCTGCTGGCTTTTGATCAGGCAAAAAAGGATTATGGCCTAATCATTCTCCTATTATTCCTGTTTTTTTTTTTATGAGAATATTTATTCTGTACTGTTGTATTTTGGAAGTATATAATTTCTTTTGATTTCACAGGTTTTTACAATTAAGAGTTTGCTCTGGATTTCAGAGGAGACATTGAACTTACGCTTTTGAAAAATGTTGGCTATAGACCCATTATTAGATGAGCTTATGGATTATAAGATATGAATGTGTTTTGGGGGTCAGAGGTGGAATACTATGATTTAAAATGATATATTTGATACTGAATTGCCAGGAAGTAGACTGGTTGTGGTTGATCTTTACTGTCAACAATGATAATATCAAGAACCACCTAAACAATTAATCAAGCACACCTTTGGGAGTGTCTGTGAGAGTATTTTCAGGGTCAGTTATTGTAAGAGTTCTGACCTAGAGGATGAGTCCGTCGATGGATTCAGAATGTGATAGCATCATTGGAAGGTGCTAATAGAATGTAGGGCCTTTTGAAGAAGTGGGGATATAACATACTTTTTGTTTTTGTTTTTGTTTTTTTCTAGGCCATCACTCTTATCAAGTAGAGTGTGTGATGACCACAGTCATGGCAATGAATAAACAGAACAATGTAGTTGATAGCTAGGTCCATGGTGATGGTGCTTTTATCACCTCCTGGTGGATGAAATGGTGATTGCTACAAGTCTCTCACCAGACATTCTGATCATTCCATCTTGCCATAGCTGCTGTGGTCTTAGATGGGGCAGAGTGTACAGGAGATAGAAGTTTGACTGATGTTTGAGACACTTCACAGTGGTACAGATGCTTGTGAGTTCTCCAAGCACAGATGGACTTTCTATGAGGGGTAGCTGTCTGCTTGTTGTCCTTATGTGAGTAACCCTAATGGACTCACTGGTTCACCCCATGGACTTGGACTGAATGATTTCTTTGGTCTTTCAGTGATCTCTCTATCTATAGCGGAGTAGTTTCTTTATGTATCCCTGGGAAAACTCACGTAAGAGGAGGTCACTGGAAACATGTCATTGGTGTCATATCTTCACGACACCCCTTCATGTTATGTTCCATGGTTTGTTTCCTGGGTGCTCTCATGGAAACTATTCTGCTGCACCCTTCTCTGTGTGATAATCTTACAACATATGAAACTATAAGCTCAAATAAATTTTTATTTTTTTTATATTGTTTCGGTCAAGTATTTGGTCACAATGACCATAAAAGAAATGCAACAGACTAGAAAGCAATGTTTCTATGTTTGTGTACATATGTGTGCGAATATATTAATATTAATTCTTAATTAGGGCAGATAATCTACTGTAACAGTGATTCTCAACCTTCCTAATGCTGCAACCCTTGAGTAGAGTTCCTCATATTGTGTTGACCCCCAACCACAAAATGATTTTGTTCCTACTTCATAACTGTAATTTTGCTACTGATATGAATTATAATGTATATATCTGATATGCAGGATATCTGATATGTGGCCCCTGTGAAAGGGTCATTCAGTCCCTCAAAGGGTCATGATTTACAGGTTGAGAACCACTGTGCTACAAGAAATAAACAGCATACAGTTATAGAATAGCCATAAATTCAATGTGTTCTTCTGGCTGCCAGTTGATATTATAGTCCCCGAGGAAGAGAGCTGAAAGGGAAGGAGTCGAGTCTGGATCTGTGTTTTCCATTCAAGCAAATGAGCTTATTTTTTTACAGTCTGCATTTACTTATAACTCAATGTCAAAAGGAGCTTGGAGCTGTATCTTTAGGTGAGTATCCATTTCCCACCTACAAACAAACTACTATCAAAAGACTGGCCAGCTACCCTATCTACCATGGTAGACATTGTTCTTCCATTTTCTTTTAATGGTATATGTAGTGTATTGAATAGTGTCTATTACTTTTACCTTATGGTATTTTATGTCTGTGGGTGCCTTGCCTGCATGTATGTCTGTATGTCTGGCATCTGTGGAGACCAGATGAAGGCACTGGATCCTAGGAACTGGAATTACAGGTGATTGTGAGCAGTTATGTAGGTGTTGGGAATAGAACTTTGGTTCTCTGGAAGAGCAGTGCTCTTAACTGCTGAACCATAGTAAACAGGACATCTTATCTTGATCCTCTTGCATTTGGCTCGTAGTAAGTGATAGTAGTTATTATCCCACATGTATTTCATTTAGTAATCATAAAAAATAATGTCATGTTTGTAGTATAATTACCTGAAGATGTAATAATACTCATGTCCATCTTTCATGGGTAATGAGTTTCTGAATCATTGCTTACTTAACATCATCATAACACAGAAGTGCTCTGGATGTAATAGATGTGACTATCATATCTATTTATAAGCTTGCTTCATGTGGTCCATTGTGAAGATAAATTGATGCTTCAAGAATGTGCTTCAGAAGCAAGAAACAGACTTTTATTTTCAAAGCATTCTTTATCACTGGATTTGTTAGCTATAAAAGCTTTTATATATAACACATATTTATATAATATATTAAACATTTTAATGTTGTTGGTTGATGGAAAAATGTCGAGGTGGCATAAATCAGGCTTATGTAAAAGAATAAATTAATCAGGACTATTATAGCAATGAATGGTTGCTATGGTAGTGCTGGTCTTTTTTTTTTTTTTTATAGTTCAGTTGATTAGCTGAAGGCATGCAAGACAGTTCACTCCAAACTGGCCTAATCCTTCTTACATGACAAAACAATCCTCCTATTATCAATTCTATTCCAAATTCATGAACTAATTAGCATTAATCTCCTTATTCACTCCTCAATCCTATCAGTTCTAATTGGGGTTGGAATGCTCTTAACCAAACTCAACAGCAAAAGAATTACAACCTGCTCTTTCGTTGGCCACAGAGGACAAATAATCACTATTTTCCCATATAACATAATCTTCATGCTTCTTAATCTATTTACATTCTTTTAAAAACTTTAATATTTATATATATAGTCTTATATTTGCATTTTCTTCAAAGTAAAAATTTTCATCACAGTAGTTTTCATAATTTATGAATTATAAGACATTTGTTCCCTAACAACTCAGCTACGTTAGAGTCTGGATTTTGAGGTCTAAAACATGTCCTTCTTTTCAAATGAGGCCTTCAATATAAATATTATGCAAGGATAAGTTTCAGAATTTTTGTAATGTGGAAATAAATTGCTTAATGGCATATGCTATGAAACTCTACCCCTGTGCTGTACTGATAAATGGAATGCTATGCTAGCCATAACCTGTACGCTGCCCACTCTTGGAAAGGTGATGTTAATATTAGTTTCCCCATACGTGGTCCATGTGTGCAACTTAAACCACTGTGTGGCATTAACAATTATAGTATCTTTAATGACAGAGTCCAAATCCTATTTAATATTCCGCTAAGTAAGTTTTCACTCACCAATCTCAAATTCAGGAGACGTTTAGTTTTTTTAAAAGATACTTTTATTATACAACATAACAGACCAAAAAAAAGTCTAATTTGTTGAGGCAGTTTGTCTGTTTGAGGGCTGTTCATCTCTCTAGGAGTAATATCTTCTCACTTCATTTTATACAAGGATGAATTTCCATCTGTGTAGTCTTGAAAACAGAAGGTTCTCCCTTCTCATGGGTTCATTTGACTACGTTATAATAGCAGAAAACAAAAACTGTATTGGGTCCACGCTATGTGCCCAGAAATGTATCTAGTAAGTTGTAGACAATAGGGAGGCACTAATAAGGGTTTTAAGTTAACTAGACCGAAAGTCAAATCTTGGCTTTATATTAGATTGTGTAATACTGTTTGTTACCTTTCTTTAACATCAATTCTTTTCATTTGTACAGCTTCCATGTAGTATAAATTGATCACGTCATAGAAAAGATGCATAAAATGCAGAGTACACAGAAGGAATTCTAATGGGGCAATAGTGAAGTCACTATTGAGGAGTATTTAATCATCTGTGATGATTTTTACATCTCCATCTCTATTCTTGGACTTACTCTGTTCCCCAGTCTTCATTGTCCTGCTTGCCTGCATAATACTCTAGGCTCCTCCGCACTTGCAGGAATTGCAAGCACAGTCTTGCTTCTTCTTGGTCGTTTTCATCCCCTGCACTACTATTCTCTCTGACGTTACAGAGGGGTTGGAAAGGCCTGGCTCGAGGTGGAAGCAAGAACATTTTCCGTGCCTGTATCAGATGGGAAATGAATCCTTACACCACATCAGTCACCAAGCAGGATCTAATACAGGAATAATTCTCCAGTTGATCAGACAATTTCCTTTTTTTAAAATTTGCTCCATCTCTTCAATTGTTCCTTTGAAATATATTAGTCTAATATTTAAAGGTGAAAGATTTTCTTGTTCAAGAGTGTTGAACCTCATTGCCATTTTTTTTTTTTAGAAAAACATACCTAGTTTCTCCAGACACGAAACTTTGTCTAAGCCAGTATGCATGGAGTGAGTGGCTCTGATAAAAGCAGATTCTACTATGTAATACATCTCACTACTTATCAGGATAGTATTAATTTTTATAAATATACTACTCGATAAAACACTAAGACCCAGTGTGCCTATGCATGTTAAGTAGAAGACATCACATCCAAGGTTTCCCAGCTCCTCTCACGTTGGTACGGGTGCTCTCATCTACTCAGCTGTGGGAGTCAAGTATCTAGAAGTCAGCCTCACCCCTCACATTTATGCTGTAGGCAGTTATGAGTCATCATACATATGGTTCAGAGCACATCATAAATATGTCTTCTTCCTCCTCACTCCTGTCTACCCCAGCATCACCTCCCTTTAGAATTCTCTAAAGTGGGACCATTGTTTCCCTACAATCCACCTCTACAGAGAAGTTGAAGTAGTGTTTTAAATATGATAACGACATCCTGTCCTTTGTAAATGCTCTGAAAACTTCCCTAACTCCTAATGAAAACCCACTCTCCCCAGTCTTTCCCTTCTCCCTTCTCTTTCCCCCTCCCCCTTCCCCCAACCCCACCCCACCCCTACCTCCACCCCCATGCTCCCAACTTTTGCCCGGCAATCTTGTTTGCTTCCAATTTCCAGGAGGATCTATCTATATATGTTTTTCTTTGGCTTCTCTAGGCTTGTGAACTATAGGCTTAATGTCCTTTGTTTATGGCTAGAGTCCACTAATGAGTGAGTACATCCCATGTTCATCTTTTTGGGTCTGGGTTATCTACTCAGGATAGTGTTTTCTATTTCCATCCATTTGCTTGCAAAATTCAAGATGTCATTGTTTTTTTACCGCTGAGTAGTACTCTAATGTGTATATATTCCACACTTTCTTCATCCATTCTTCCATTGAGCATGTGATCAAACCAGATTCTCTGAATGTGGCTGACAATGGGGCTGACTGAGAAGCCATTGATAAAGGCACTGGGACTTGTTTCTACTGCATGTACTGGCTTTTTGGGACCCTAGTCTATTTGGATGTGCAGCTTCCTAGGCCTGGATGTAGGGGGGAGGGCCTTGGACTTCCCACAGGGCAGGGTTCCCTGCCCTCTCTTAAGGAGGGAGGAGGAGGGGGAAGTGTGAGTGGGGGAGCAGGAGGGGAATGGGAGGAGGGGAGGAAGTGTAAATTTTTGAATGGAAAAATTAAAAGAAATAAAAAATTAAAAAAAGAAACCCACTCTCTCCCCATTTGGGCCTCTGAGGCCCTTCGCTCCCACACCAGCCTGTCATCTCTGAGCCTGTTTTGTGACCCTCTCTTCTCTGCTCACTGTATGTTTGCCACCTGCTGAATTTCTTCCTATCTAGAAAGCTCTTTTCGCCTCTCATGTGTTTCCTTGCATTCCAATGTTAGCCCAAATGTCACCGTTCTGATAGCGGATCCTGCTGCTTCCATCACGTTGTTTCTCTTCGTCTTTTTCTTCTGCTTATCCTCCCCCAGCGTCAAACAAGGATCTCCACACATCCTCCTCACCCGTTTCTATAGCAAAGTCGAAATATGGTTAACACATGTTTGTTGAAGGATTTTCTTGTGCTGTGTTTTATGAAAATTCCTTTTTAAAATTTATCTTACAAAGCAATGAATTTCATTGTGGCATTTTATACACATACATAATTATCCTCCTCCATCCCCTTTGTGCCATTCTTCCTGGATTCCTGGATTCCTTCTCCAGCCCAAATAGTCCTTCCTTTTGGTTTATTTCCTTTCTCCCTCCCATCATGCCTCCTTCCTCAACATCTCTTCTGATCCTTATATCCTTATATGGCTCTCTCTCTCTCTCTCTCTCACACACACACACACACACACACACACTCAAGTCTAGATTTCCCATCTGAGAGGAAACACGGGTTTACTTATATGGCAATCACTGCCATTTTCCTACAAATGCCACCATTGTACTTTTCTTTACAGCGGAGTAAAATTTATTTGATTATGATATCATATTTCTTTTGCCAATTTATGTGTCGATGGCCATCTAGGCTGGTTCTCTTTCTTTATATTGTGACTAGCAGAGCAACTGAGGTACAAATACTTTTGTGATATGTTGGCTTGAAATCCATTTATTATGTAGCCAGGAGTGTTATAGCTGCCTATATGACAGTTCACTTTTAACATAACTATTTCTTTTATATTTTGAGTTTATAATTGCAGCATTTCTCCTTTTCTTTTTGTCCCTCCAAATCCTCACAAATATTCTTCCTTATTCTCTTTCAAATTCATGATCTCTCTTTTCATTAATTGTTTCTATGTGTGTGCGCGCGCGCACGTGTGTGTAATCATAATACATAAACACAACCTGCTCAGTCTGTATATGTTACTTATATATAAGTTTTCAGAGCTGACCATTTGGTATTGGATAGCCAACCCGTGCTCTCTTTCCTGGGTAAGACTATTTCTCCTGCTTCCAGCATTCTTTATTTGTCTATAGTTCTTTTTGTAGGATTGAGGCCTCATGGGCTTTTCCTATCCATTCTAGTCTGTCCATTGCTGTTGTCCTCATTCAGCTCCTGTTTAAGCAGTCATGTTGGTGGGACTTTATGTGTATACCTTCTGATATTCCTAGGAGATACAATCTCATAGCAAGCTTCTTGGTCCTTCGGCTTGCAAAGTTTTTCTGCTCCCTCTTGGCAGTGATCCCTGAGCCTTGAGTATGGGAGTGTTTTGTAGATGTATCCTTTGGGACCGAGTCCCACAACTCTGCATTATAATTGGTTATTGTTTTTGGTAATGTTCTCCATCTGTTGCAAAGAATAGTTTCCTTGATGAGGGGTGAGTGCTACACTTATCTGTGGAAGTGAGGACAAACATTTAGAATGTAGTTAGGGATTATGCTGGTTTAGTAAAGTGGTGGTTGTAGGTTCTCCTCCAAGTTCTGTGACTTCACCAGCCCTGGGTAGTTGGCTAGGTTTCCAGTACCAGGTATAATTTCCCTTGTGTTGATCTTAAGTTCAGTTAAATAGCATTTAGTTACTGTCAAGGTACACATGCCACTACTGCACCTTTGGAGTTATGGTGCCATGCTGGTCATTTGTGAGCATCATAGCTGGCAGGACTGTGGTTGCTTCCCTCTTTCGGATGCTTTCATGGTGCCTTCTTGTACCTTAAAAGCTGATCCTCAGGGAAGAGGCTTTCAGTTCCCGATCAGTGCTGCACAGAGGCCTCTGGGTCCTGTGTCTGAAGTGCATGGTGTCTTCAGAAATAGGGATTTACGTTCCAGCTCTGGGAGGACATCAAGGACAATGGCAACAGTTTGTAATACTTGGGGAGTCTTATGGAAAATCCTGACCAGCAATTCAAAAGGGGTTCTCTCATGCTTGGTGTTGGGGTTTCTGTTAGATGATCTTTGGCTCTGGGACCGTTGTAGACCCAGATGGGAAAATTTCATTTAAACTATGTATATATATTTATACACAGACTTATGTATATTCTAGTGTTTTAAAATTAGGTAGAGAATAGTATGATCCATTTTCCTCCTTGCTGATTTCCACAGTGGCTATGCCAATTTGTCATCAGCAGTAAATGAGGGCTCCTCTTTCCCCAGATCCTCAGAAACATTTGCTGCCCTTTGTTCTCTTCATTGTGGCCGTTCTTACTGGGATGGGATGGTATCTCAAAATAACTTTAATTTGCATTTATCTAATGCCTAAGCATGTTGAATACTTTTCAAATATTTTCTGGCCATTATATTTCTTCCTTTGAGAGTTATCATTTTTCAGTATGTTAACCTATTTATTGGTTGAGTAATTTGATTTTTTATCTTTATTTTTTGCAATTGAAAAGCCCTTTTAAAAACCTTTTTATGAGACTAACATCCTCCAGTTTATTTCTTAAAGATATCACATTAATTATGAGAGGACATTAAGTTGCATTAATGTATTTTAAATGTTCAGATTCAATAATTCTATTTCAAATTTGGAGTGACTGAAAAAATTTGTGATTAAAACCTAAATAATGAAACTGTAATAAATTGTGCATTCCTTCCTGAAAACATAAACAATAAGAAAATAATGATAAAAAGTGTGTAGTAACAACACATGATCTAAAAAGATGACCTTTGTGCCTATTTAACCTTCGGCTAAGATGTTTGGAGCCCAAGTTAGTCAGGGTATTTTCAGTGGATATTATTTTATTTTGAATAACGAATAATTTCTGAATTTCTCCTCAGATTACCTTAGGTCATTGGGTAACTGTAGTTTTGTTACTTTCAATGCATGGTTGATGAGGGTTTTTTTTTTTTTTTTTTTTTTGGTATATTCCTTCCCTTCCTCCCTCCCCCTGTGTGTATGTGTGTGTGTGTATGTGTTTGTGTGCATGTGTTTGTGTGACACATACACATTTGTCTGTATACGATTGTGTTGCTTGAGATTTGTTTTTTTTAAATCATTGCCAGTTACACTAGTGTTAGAGAGTGAGAAATATCTGCTGCCTGGTTACACACTCCTTCACTATTTATTTTTATAGTTCTTTGAGAATTTCACACAGAGCATTTGATCCCATTCACCTTCTTCTTCCTAGATTCCTAGACACCCGTACCACTCCCACTCCCACTCAACTTTTTGTTCTTTTGCCTATCAGGCATAACAGGGTCCCTAAGAGACCAGCTGTTAAGAAACCCCTCTCAGGGTTCAATCAAAGACACCACGGAGGGGGCTAAAGTCTGGGGATTACGATATCTACTCACAACAGGATCCATCTATCCATATTTCTTTATTATTCTGCCCTCCATCTTATTCTTTATTTCCCATTGTTCTTCCTTACCCTTCTCATTGCAAATGTTCCCAGTCACTTTTACCCTTATAACCAGCAATTCCCCAGCCCTAGCAGGATCCAGGGCTAGAATTCTTTTTGCCCTATAAAAATCAGATAGGTGTTTTCACATGTACACAGAGAATCATGGCTTTCAGCTCAAAGGTGAGAAGGAGTAGGTGGAGTGCACGTCCAGTGAACTCCTTAATGGAGAAAATTACTTAAATTAAATCACCAGAAGATTCTCGAGGGAAAAGTTAGTGCACTATGCTACTTTTAAAGGTGGTAGATAAAAGAGCCAAAAGGTTTATTTTCATTAAATTATGAATAGGGCATGGATTGTATTTTAAATCGGTGTGCCGCTTCTCCTCTCCCAGCGTGCATAGAGGATACTGAGTAGCCAGGCAACCTATGTAAACAATCAGGAGGAAGCTAATGGCTCCTGATCTGATTAGCACTTTCACCAAACACTGCAGTTCCTAGGGGCCTACGTCTAGATTTTAGGCCTATATTGCACTAGGTGGTAGAAACAAGAGACCCAAACCTCTAATTTATCAGTTCTGGGGTATACTGTTATCAGCTGTTCTGATCACGGGTGTTGTGAGTCTTTCTCTGAGTTGCAGTTAAGTAAGTTAATTTATCTCTTCAGCTGTCCTTGAGAGTAAAACACAAGCTGTAAATTTCCTGAACTAAAATCATCAGTAAACTGAGGTGAAGGTGAGTGTAAGGAGTTAAGAATTTTTTAAAGGGAGGTAAAACTGGAGCAGCAGCTTGGGCAGGTAGGAATTCTGTGTCCTTGGAGATCTGTGAATATCCTAAATGGGATGCTCTTGTCTGAACCCTAAACACTGACCAAATGCCTGCTGATAAAGAGAACTGTAGGAAGGCAGATCTCTGCATTTACCTAGGAGGGAGGGAGGAACGAAGGCCTGGCAGTGGGAAACTGTTTTCACATGTAGTCCAAAGGCATAGGAAATAGTTCTGAACTGTGAGAATTAATTCACAATATGTAACAGAAAGGGAGTCAGCTACAGTGAAAACCTACAGCTAAAGACAGCCACTTTATTCACAAAGCATTAATGCCAAGTTTCCTTGAATTATGTTTTAACCTTTACTGGGGTGCCTGACTCTGATAAGTTGTTCATGAAAAGATGGCTGAGCAATGTTGCAGCTTGTACTGCAGGCTAATTTGTGCTGCCCAATTCTTGGAGGTCATGGCCCTACACTGACGGGTATTAGTAGACTTATTGGGTCTACACTCTTAGACGAACTTGCTACTTCCTCTCTCAGTAGCTAAGAACTTTTAAGAGCTCCTCTGCTATGGAGTAGAACTTCTTGCCCACCTCTCCTTTGTATGTATTTGGTCTGGTTTGGTCTTACATAGATTTTTTGTAGTTCATAGGTGCAGCTGCTCTGTAGCATCTACAAGACAGTGTCCTTGTAGTCATCCACTACTTCTGACTCAATGTTCTTTTCTCTCTCTCTCTCTCTCTCTCTCTCTCTCTCTCTCTCTCTTCTTTTCTTTTTTTTTTTCTGAGACAGGGTTTCTCTGTAGCTTTGGAGCCTGTCCTGGAACTAGGTCTTGTAGAACAGGCTGGCCTCAAACTCACAGATATTTGCCTCTGCCTCCCATGTGCTGGGATTAAAGGTGTGTGCCACCACCGCTCGGCTCAACATTCTTTAATGTGTTTAAAACTCAAAATTCCCAAGAATGTTCTAAAAATAAATCAGCAAAACAATAAACTTTTTTAAAATAAGAAACTGATCTATACATGTTAAGAATGTCCTCTAGGTTTTAAGGAAGTTAAGTTTTAGGAGTTTAAGGAAGTTTAAGAGTTTCCTGTCTGTTGTTCATGTGCACATGAAAGTTAATGCTGTTAAAATACAATTTGACTATACTCCCAGGTCATCTATGCAGGACATAGCCTAAGGATAGTAATGTCTTCATTCTTTGTTCTTTTAAGCATGCCCTTAAACGTGGCCATGTGTGATGGAAAAGGATAGGGGCCACGACTGTCCTCTTAAATACGATATTAGCACCAAGTTAGCGATTTCCAGAAAACAAACAAACAAACAAATTAGACCTTAAATAAATATATGCTTAGATTCTGTCCTATCTGATGCCATTTGGAGTTTCCTCTTATAGTCAGAGATAAAATAAAAAGGGTTGCAGCCCATCCTGGAGCAATAATAAAGGAGTCAGCCTGCAGTCCAAAAGGCTAGAGTGGCCCTGGGAAGTATTTATTGGTGCCTCTGTTGATGCCATGGCTAATCCCCTTTGAAAACCATGGCATAAAATCAACCCATTTCTTTTGTTATTGAGACTTTCAAACTGGCTCTGTGTATTTCCTGAAGAGTCCTTTCTTTGTGGTATCTTGACCTGAGTAACTTCAAAACACAGAGAAAATTGTAAGATTCACATTACCTGTTTGCTTGTGTGGGTTTTGATGTGGGCAATAATGATGGATTTTGTCAGTGCAGAAATTCATCATTCCTGCTCTTACATGATTGCTTATGATCATAAATATTTCTAATGGATTGCAATCATGTTGACTGTTGGCTCCTATTTCCCAGTGATGGCCAAGTATCATAGACATCTGAAATCCTTTGTATGAATTCAAAGATAGTGTTTGGATTGGAAAAGGAGAAAGTCTCTCAATTGATTTCTTGAATAATATTTGGAGTCTATGAATATTTCCATTTATACATTCTAACAAGAAGTGAACTCACTTGGTGATTTGATTGACATGATGTATGAGCCCCTTGCTTAACCATTGTCAGACCTATTCCAAGGAGGCAGGTGGAAGACAAGATAATTGCTCTCTGGATACCAGCAGGGAAAACAGCTTAGCTTTGATATTTTTCAGCTTTTCAAAAGGGAGCAGAGGTGAGGTTATAAAAAGAATCCCGTCTTCTCTCTTTCTTTCACTAATCCATCCTACAACTTTGTTAGTGCCAGGATGCCCTATGTGGCTGATTTGCTTAGCTTAAGAGGCTGCATCATTGTAACTGAAGACAGGCCATAGACGCAAAGGTCAGCTTTTATGTGGGGTTTCAGTAATTTAAAAATTCTTGAAGGTCTTCTTTGTAGCTCTAGTTGTGACACACCACAGTTTCTTGTATTATAAAAAAATAGAAACCAGCGAGATGGGCTCAGAAGTGCACTGGAGTTTATATTTTCCAAGGGAGGGAGATAAATACAACTTCTGTAAAAGCAATTGTGGGAAAGCAGCTAAGAAATTGAGTCATTATGGGATTATGGAACAGAGTTAGCTGAATTAAAGATCTGAGACTAATAATCTTTTTCATAAGGTTTTGAGGGATGAAATATCAAAATATAGTCAAGTTGCAATAAATCATTTCAATAATATAAAAATGAAAATCTAATCATGCAGTCTGATGTTTTATTTGGATTTTCATTGACATGTGAATATGTAAAGACAGTTAAATATTCTTGAAAGTGCCTTTTAATATTATAAGGATAGTGATGTTTTGTCTGATGCTTTTGTAGTTACATAAGTTAAACAATTCCATGGAAAGAAGGGATACATAACCCTTTACTTGAAAGAATAATTCTTGTTTTACTTTTTATTAATTTTTTTCCTTCTGAAGAAATTGCTGTCCCAAGTGACATGGAAATGTAATATTCTGGCACTTTCTAGATTGCATCTTTGCTAGTAATTGTAGCCAGCTCTGTTATAAAGTGGCATGGCTCTGGAGGTGATAGGTATAGTCTATAGTTGGTATGCAAGGCAAGCTTAATTTCTTCTTTTATCAAATCTATGACAATAGGTAGATCATGGTATAACTGTTATTTCTAAGGTGGTATGCCCTGTTGTAGAAATTATGATTCTAAGTCTACCGTGTTAATAAATAACTAACGTGCATGAACAGTAGGGCCTGGAGAGATGCTCATTTAGGGCACTTGGAGCTCTTGCAGATGCAGCTGGTTCCATTGTCAGCTTCCACAACTGTCTCTTACTGCAGGCATAGATGTACTGCAATGCATATATGCAGGCAGAGACTCAAATATACAAAAGAGGAGTAAATAAATCTTTTTAAGCGGTTTTAAAAACACATGAATACAAAATCAGAAGTTTTATCAGCACACACAATTCTCGGTTAATCCAACAGAATAGTTTTAAAACGTGGCTCCACCGTTCATTGAGCCTTCTTATGACATGACGTGGAGACATACTAAGAATAGATACAAGAAAAGTTTTACTGTGTTAGTTTCTGGGCTGCACTTAGAGTCTGTCACTCATTTTAGTCTCAATGCTGATTTTGCAGAACTGGATTGGTTTGTACATTTTCAACAATGTTTTGTTATTTTCCTTGTTTGAAATATGCAGGAAGAAGGGAACAAGAGTCTCTCCTGTAAGGCCAGTGATATTGTGCTGAACTTCTGCGTGCAGCAGGTTGCTGAATACTTAACTTTTGAAATTTTGAAATTCTTGTTGCTGTTTATTCCTCATACAAACCTTGTTGACATTTGACTGCTGTTAGATGCTCGAACTCTTTCTGAATATAAGATGTTTCAACATAATGAGCTCTTCTCAGGAAAAATATATGCTTTATGTTGCTCTCTGATTTCATACAAAGATTGAACTCATTATGAAAACAGAAAATGCTTGTACCATGACTGAGTTTTAGAACTGAGCTTCTTGGAGGATAAAGAAGGCTGTACAAATTTTGATCTCAAGGGAACTTAGTGCTCAAATATAGCACCATTAGACTTGCATTTACTTATGCATGCACAAAACTTCATATTGCTATTCAAAATAGTGAAATTAATATTAATGATTTAGCAAGCCAGACAGCAGACATCGGCTCTCTAGTTTATAGAATGCCTTAAAGTCACTAAAACGTGCAGGATTGAAGTTCTGGTGCTATTTCCACAATGAAACCTTCTTGGAAGTTTTGTGAATTAGATAGAAGTCATGCTCATTTGAAAGAAGAAATTAGCCATTATTTTGTTACAAATGGGTTAACATGTAGTGAATCAGCCTGTGCCTTATTATTTATTAGGAATAAAATTTAGTTACACAAGTAACTTTTATTCTAAAGTCATATTGCATGTGACACAAATGGGGTGTTTAGTATTGTTAAATAGTAACATACTTACATTTGAATAATTATTTTGAGACATTATGTAGCCACTGTTAACTTCATTGAAGGCAAATTAAAAATAAATTCCTACAGATTCTACAGATCTCACACGTATGCACACATGCACACACATACACACATTTATAAAGTTTTAATCCATATTATTGTTTTTTTTTTTTTTTTTTTTTTTTTGGTTTTTCCGAGACAGGGTTTCTCTGTGGTTTTGGAGCCTGTCCTGGAACTAGCTCTTGTAGACCAGGCTGGCCTTGAACTCACAGAGATCCGCCTGCCTCTGCCTCCCGAGTGCTGGGATTCAAGGCGTGCACCACCACTGCCCGGCTAATCCATATTATTGTGCTCTGAATTTCCTTGTTTTTTAGCTTTTGATACCCATCACACTTGTCTCCCATTCCTCTCAGGTTAGCCCTCTCACCCTCGCGCCTTCCCTGTAAAGTCCCACCAAGTCCAGTTTGCTTGCCCACATACTCATTGGAGCATGATCAAACTCCCAGTGGCTAACTTGTAAAAGATAGCTGATTCCTTTCCCACCAAAAGCTACCAACTGTGAAGAGTTTCGCTTCAGCATCTTTATCACAGGCTTTAAGGACTCTCTATGACAGCGTCCTCTCTCGACTGTCTTCTGGGGAGGGGGGCAGGGGAGAGGAAGTTGTCACAGAAGCCTTCAGCGTCTCTCATTCTCAATCATGAGTCTTCAGTTATCGACACCACTGCAAAAGAAGGCTCTTTGTCCATAGCAAATGGAAGCAATGGATCATGGACTTCCACATGGTTTCTGGTAGCAGAGGAGATCACAGACCTTAGACCACAGCTTGGTTTTAGTGGCTTCCAACAGCTCTATGGATCATCCACAAGGCTTCTAGTAACAGCACAGCTTCCGCTGGCAACATGGTGGCAGCACTGACTGATCACCAGCATCAACATGGCTTCTGGCTGCAGCGTGGGCCATGGACATCAACACGGCCTCAGGCACAGCAGGGGCGGGATTCTCCTTCTGGCTGCTGCACACTGCCCGCTCCCTGGCACAGGCTGCCCTCCTGGCTCACCAGGCATGACCATCATGTTTGCAGCATTGCAAGCTTGTGACGCTTTCCCTCACAACAGGACGAGCAAGCAGCCTGAGCTGCCGCAGAGGTAGTTCCACCAATGCGCAAGGCGGGCCAGTGGTGGCCGGAACCTTAAGTGCAGGCTAAGAACGGGCACTAATTGGCAAAGACATGCTTTATGCTGTCACTTCTCTCCACCTTGTGCCACCGAGTCTCCCCTCAGCGTCCTTGGGTCTCTCCGTGGTCCCTTGGGTACCAGCAGCTGCCACCATCTTGAATCTTTCCTCCTGAATTCCTTCTTAATATTGACTGAGAATGTTAATGAGGAAGCATGGGTAAGTTGCTTATTGTCTCACAATTATCACTTATGTTAACGTAAACCATTTTATTTATTGACACAGTATGGCAAAAATAATTCTTTATTCTGTATTCCAAAAGCTTAGAAAACACTGTTTCTTCACCAGTGAGAATAATGTTCCCAAGTGTTTGGTGAGGTTTTTAGTAAACTCCTAAAACAAGACTCCTGAAATCATGCTCAGTTTAAAATCTCCACTTAATTATTAGTTATTTAATCTTAACTCAAAACAGAACAAAACAAAGGAAAACAAAATGTCTTGTCTTTGAGCCTCAGTGTTGCTCTCTAAAATGATGTCACACAGTTATGCAGCCGTTGTACAAAACGTGTTAATGTGTGTTAAACACCTAATGCTGTCTCAGGGGCAGAGTGACAGCAATAACAGTGCTCACTGTTTTTGGAAGGGACTTTGCCTTTCCTGCTCATAAATGTGACCTCATCCAGTGTGTCTTTTGTGTGGGTCTCCAGATCCTTTTCACAAAACACTGGCCCTCTTTACAACTGGATTAATTTCTCAGATCGTGTCCGGGACAGTAAATTTCGCTCTTATACATTTTGAATTACCAGCACTCTGTATGTTGCACATGTTTATTAACCCTGACATGTGATAGATCAAAATAACTGATGGTTATCTGTATGATAATAATTCACTGTGCAAATAGCACTGGTTGAGCAAACAGAGAAATATGATTTAGTTAATAGTGAAGACACACACCCTAGAGCCTCTGCAGCTGCTCTTCTGGCAGAGCCCCCTTTCTGGTGCTGCATACTGAGTGTCTGTCATTGCTGTAGAACATTCCCAGAGGAGCCGATGAAAGGTTAAATCAAACTGTAAATGGAATACAGATTTCTGTTTCCCTGGACAAACTTTAGCAGCTAAGTGAGTAAGAATTTGACAATAAGGTATTGCTCCTGAATTTATTCACAACAGAAAGTAGATATGTAAAATAATCAATGACTATTATCATTGGTTTATATTAGCACCATGAATTACAAGATTCCTTTAATATGAAGATTAGGGGAAATTTTTTATTAGTAAGAGGTTATAACTGGCTTTGCCTCTCTACAAGTAGCTATCATGTAGGAAAACACTGATATGTCTAAATAATGTTCAGAAGAAACGAGCTTTTCAAGGTAAAGATGAAAATGTACTCCAAAATTACAGAGAACAGATTTAAATTTGCCTTTTCAGGTTGTAATAGTGAAAGCAAATTAACCCAGAGTGATATGCATAGTTAATGCCTTTTTTCATTTTAATAAAAAATTAATTTTCCCTTACCAGAGTTTTTATAATAGAAAGCACAGATTTCTGTTGTACAATAGGAAGTGAATATTATGTAGCTGACAAAGTTATTGTTAGTTCTTTGTCTCAAACTATGTAGATTCCAATACAATATTCCGTCCTAATCTCTTTATTTCGAAGTTTATTTCTTGCCTTGAGACTCCAGAGTCACTCAGTACACAGCAGCATGTTAAGTGTGGTGCCTATTCGAAGCCTCATGGTTTGTGCTGCAGGTGATCCGAGAGCCTGATGGTTGGCTGATTTCCCTCATGATCCAGGTCGTTCTCTGATCTGAGCCAGGTCAGCCTTGATGCTTACCTTCACCATGCAGCCAAGCAGATCCCCGCATGTGTCTGTGTTCTGACTTTCAGAACCTGTGACTGTTTCTCCGTTAAAGATGTGATTGGGGTAAGAACATTCAGACAGGAGATATTCCTGGACTGTCTAATCACAGGAAAGTGAAATGCCCTTCCTCCCCGGGTCAGAGGTGTAAGACAGGAAGGAAGTGAGAACAGAATCATGAGAACAGCTCCATCCTGTTGCTGGCTGTGAAGAGGAGAGAAGGGCCCTGCGGTGGGGAATAGGTGACCTTTGAGAGAAGGTGTTTAGCATTCAGTGAGCAGGAACATGGAGACCTCTGTTGTTCACCTGAAAGGAACAACACATATGAGCAACAAACTGAATTCTTCCCCCAAGGCTACAGGAAGGATTGTAGCGTGCTAGGGTTCCTTGTTTTTTAGCTTGGTGAGACTTCATTTGTTTAACCTTGAGGACTATAGGAGAATAAATTAGAGCTTTCTTTTTTCTTTTTTTTTTTTTGGTTTTTCGAGACAGGGTTTCTCTGTGGTTTTGGAGCCTGTCCTGGAACTAGCTCTTGTAGACCAGGCTGGTCTCGAACTCACAGAGATCCGCCTGCCTCTGCCTCCCAAGTGCTGGGATTAAAGGCGTGCGCCACCAGCGCCCGGCTGAGCTTTTTTTTTTTTTCAATTAAAAATGTTGGAGAACAACAGAAAACTAATTTGGGTGGATTCACCTCTGCACATCATGTCAGATGGGTCAGGGCAAAGGGATAGTGATTTTGGATATGATTAGGGTTTAGTTGGGTAAAAGTGGCTTAAAAGTTACACTGGTCAACCATTGCTCAGCTGTCTACTGAGGAAATTTTCAGATCATATACTGTGATATGAATTCGACTTATCACTGTAAATTTTGGCCTTTCCCACCATGGTCTTCATAAACAGGACTGGTGTGTATATACATTTCCAGCATGCCTTGTCTTTCTGATCCAAAGTCTAAGACTTAAAATAGTCCTCCCAAACTCCTTTAAACTTTTCTCTTAGGCATACCTTTTTTCTTTCTTTTTTTTTTGGTTTTTCGAGACAGGGTTTCTCTGTGGTTTTGGAGCCTGTCCTGGAACTAGCTCTTGTAGACCAGGCTGGTCTCAAACTCACGGAGATCCGCCTGCCTCTGCCTCCCGAGTGCTGGGATTCAAGGCGTGCACCACCACCGCCCGGCTCATACCTTTTTTCTTAAAAAAATGTTTTTGATAGAAAAAGAATTACATCCCTTTCCCCATTTCAGTTTCTCAGGTTCCTCTTCTAACTCTTCTCATGCTCTCTCCCCATTCTCGAATTGATAGCCACTTTTTCTTTGATTTTTTTGTTACATACACATGTATATATGTATGTACGTGTATGCACAAACACATATATACAACTTACTGAGTCCATTTTTTTGTTTGTATATATAGTTCCAGGGCTGACCACCCTGTGTGGTATTACCAATAAGTAGGCTTGTCTGGGAAAGAACAATTCTCTTTTTTAACAGTAGTCATTAGTTACTTGTAATTCTTTGTCTAGGGATGGGACCCTGCAAAATATTCCCCCTCCACATTAATATATCCATTTATATTGCCAAGATCATCATGACAAGATATATGCAAAGTTTCAATAAATGGTACTTTCATGATGGTGGCAGTAACAGTTGTCCTATTGGACTCAAGGTCCATTCAACAGGAGGGAAATTGTACCTGGTACAGGAATCCTGGCCAGTTCTCTGGAGGTAGTGCAGTCGTGGGCATTAGGAATGAGTCTATCATTGTTGCTTTGCTAGACCAGCATCGTTTCCTAATGCATTCTAAATTTTATCTTAATACCCACGGATAAGTGTAGATCTAAATCCTCATCAAAGGAACTACTCTTTATAGCAAGTATAGACCAGTACAGAAAACCACAACTGGTCACAATGGATCATGGGAAGTCTAGCCCCAATGAACACTTTTACAAAACAGATCCTAAGTCTATGGCTCAGGGAACATTATGGAAAAATGGGGTAGAAAGACCTTAAGAACCAGAATATCAGGAATTCTGCAGTGAAACAATCTCTCCTGGAAAAGCTGCATAAACAAGACTGGAAGTCTGGTATACCTTTTCATTTTGACCCTTGGGTTCCTATTCTTAAGTTGATAAAAGTAATCAGGAAACAAATATCATGACAACTATTACTTCAAGAAAAGCCTGAGAGATAAAGATAAAAATATTCTTTAAAAAACTCCCAGTCTTAAAAGGTTATGTTATACTCTGAGCTGGGCGGTGGTGGCGCACGCCTTTAATCCCAGCACTTGGGAGGCAGAGACAGGCGGATCTCTGTGAGTTCGAGACCAGCCTGGTCTACAAGAGCTAGTTCCAGGACAGGCTCCAAAACCACAGAGAAACCCTGTCTCGAAAAACCAAAAAAAAAAAAAAAAAAAAAAAAAAAAAAAAGGTTATGTTATACTCTGAAGAAAACAAAGCCCTAAGCTCTTGTTAGGCTACACTGAAGACCCATTTTCTATATTATTCTTATCATACTTCTTTTTGTGTCTGTATCCAGAAGCAAGGTATACCTCTGGAAGGTAGACTATGTCATTACCAAGCTTATCAAACATTTTAATATAGATTTGATCTTAAAAATGAAAGGTCAATTCGACGACCAACATAGCACAAAAATCCTAAGTGTGTTACAGTGGCAATGACATCTTGGAAGTAACCAACAGTTGTCTAATTTGACTCAATGGAAAATCATTTGGTCCTGGAAACCTATCCAACTACCTGAGGATAGTGAAGTCATGGATCTTAGGGGAGAACCAACTACTGCTGCTTTCCTATACCATTAGAGTTCCTAACTACATTATAAATATTAATCTTTATACCCCTGGGTAAGTGCAGCTCTCACCTCTTATCAGACTTCCCTCGTAGCAGATGGAGACCATTACAGAAAACCACAATTGGTTAAAGAATGAGAATGGCGATTGTGTGGTGCCCAGCCCCAGGTGATAGATCTGCAGCACAACTCCTGCACTCAAAGCTTAGGAAACCTTACAAAAGAAGGGTGGATAGACTCTACAAGCCAGAGGACCTGGAAGTCTTCTGTAAGATTGTATCGCCTAGAGATGATAGAGAGACTTCATCCATGATAGCTTAGTAACATAGCACAACATCCATAGATGCGCTAACATGTAACGGTTAAATCTCTCATGGACCCATCCATAGATGAAGAACTACTAGGGAGTAGTTCTTGGTTTTTTTTTTTTTTTTTTTTTTTTTTTTTGGTTTTTTTGGTTTTTTTTCGAGACAGGGTTTCTCTGTGGCTTTGGAGCCTGTCCTGGAACTAGTTCTTGTAGACCAGGCTGGTCTCGAACTCACAGAGATCCACCTGCCTCTGCCTCCCGAGTGCTGGGATTAAAGGCGTGCGCCACCACCGCCCGGCTAGGGAGTAGTTCTAAGAGCAACTAAGAGCAACTAAGGAGTGCCGAGAGTGGGAGAAATAGTTTCTCCCAGAGATGAGTTCTATTCTATCCAATACCAATTTGTCACCCCCCAAACCATATACAAACAAGGAACACACAGAATGAGCTGATTGTATTTATATATTTAGAATTTAAATATGTAACAATAGCAAAGAAAAGGAGGCTATGAACTTGACCAGGATAAAGTGTGTACATAGGGATTTGATGGAGAAATTAAAGGGGAAATGATTTAATTTAATTTTAATTAAAAATACTTATCAACTTAAAAAATATTGAAGATGTTCTATGTCCTACAGTATTGAATATTAAGTAGAAACCAGTTGACACATATCATTAGTATGAAAATTTGTTTTAATTTCTAACAAATAAAAATTTTTTATATACCCAACATTTTTTTTTTGAGTCTTGTTGGACCTCTCAGCACCTGTCTTCCCTGTACTAGAAGGCTCAACACTCTCATGCTTACCCAAGTACATGCTGGAGTGTTCCTTATAGAGGTGGATTTTTTTTTTATCATTTCTAACACACTCAGAAAATTGCCTGATTTGAAATCTTATAGGTACTTGGTATATCAATGGCTGAATAATGCTTTCTTACTCTTTCTTTGGAAGCATAGAGTGATGCATCTGCTTCACAGAACTAGTTCCCACATCACCTAAAACGAGTGGCTTCCAAGTGATAGCTTGATTGAGTCGTATTAGTAAATGAATAAAGATGCAGTATGTCTTTCTCCCGTAACTGTAACTGTGATCCCATTACTCTATATAGGGTATATTTGTTATTTATAGCCCCTATCTAGACCTATCTGCTTGTAAAGGACTCCTGTGACAGTTGCGCAGGGAAGAGGCCAGGAATCAAAGTCTAAATCCTACTCAAATTGGGCAGTTTTCAAGGCTAAAGAGAATAATAAATCAGTAAAATCTCATTGTATAGAAAGGCAAGTGCGTTAGTTAAGTTTCTATTGCTGTGAAGAGTCACCATCACCATGGAAACTCTTATAAGGAAAAGATTTTAATTGAGAGGGCAGCTTACAGTTTCAGAAGTTCAGTTCATTATCATCATGGTGGGATCATGGCTATGTGCAGGCAGACATGGTACTGGAGAAATAACTGAGAGACCTACATCTTGCAGGCAACAGGAAGTTGACTGGGATATTGGGTGGTATCCTGAGCATAGAAAGTCACAAAGCTCACATCCACAGTGACACATTTCCTCCAACTAGTCCATATTCACTTCAACAAAGCCATACCACCTAATCTTGCCACGACCTATGAGATTGTGGAGTTCAATTACGTTCAAATTACCACAGCAAGGCAAGAAGATAAGATTGTTTTGATACACTTTGGGAGTTGTGCAGGAAAGGTTCTTTGAATACTTATAAAAAACATGGCTCTTGGTAAGTCTGACATTTAAATATTTGCAACTTGTGGGGTCCAATTTAAACACCTTGAACTAGACACTGATTTTTCTTGTGACTTCGTTTGTTTAGAAGTCAGTGCTTCTCCAGAGGAATTTTTCTATCTAGGCCCTTTTATATGCATTATATGAGTCAACAAAGAAAATTACTTTATGGTTAAGATGGGACTCTAGATGAGAAAATTAGAAACATTGGACAATGAGATGCTATAGCATAGAATTATGTTACCCCAGAATTCCTGCCTTCTAGTTCCATACTCTTATGTGTGTGTGGTCTCCCTCTCAAGTGTGGGTGGAGCTTCTATTTCTCAACCAATAGAATATGGCCAATGTTGAACAATGATATTCCTGTGATTATGATAAGTAATATTTTATTGACATCTTGCAAGGTGACTGACTCTCTTGGTGGCACTGCAGAAGCAAGGTGTTGTGTGGTAATATATTTTGTGGAGAAGGCTGTATTGCGAGGATCTGGTGGTGACCTCCATAAGGAAAATCTGAGATCTATGTCTGGAAGATGGAAAATAACTGAATGTTCTTGTTCTACTTTGTTTTCTTTTGCTGTACTAAAACACTGACTAACATCAAACTGTGGAAGAAAGACTATTTCTTCCTACATTTTACAGTCAGTCATTAAAGGAAGCCAGGTCAGGAGCTGAAGGCAGGAACCTGGGGGCAGGAACTGAAACAGAGACTGTGTAGAAATGCTGCGGACTGTCCTGTGTCCTCTGGATTGCTCAGCTACTTTTATAAATTTCACATCCACCTCCGCAGAGATGGTGCTGCTCACAGTAGGAAGGGCCATCCTACATCAATTCGTTGGCAATAACTGCCCACAAAGACATTCCCGTACATTTGATAGAAACAATTCCTTGGTTGAGGGTCTCTCATTCCAGATAGATCAAATTGATAATTTAATATAATATAACTATGGCAGTTACCAATAGCCATGTGACTCTGGATGTAGATTCTTCTACTTTGGAGTCTTCTCTAAACTGAGCACACTGTGATCTGAGAACCCAGCTAGGGAGTGTTTAGCCTTCAGACCCACAGAAACTGTGAAGTGATAAGTGTACATGATTTAGTTTCTAAGTGTTTGGTAATATTGGTTTGAAACGGTAAGTATCTAGTAGATTCTCAAAAAATTCGAGATACTAAAATAATTTACCACAAAATCTGTAAAATATGCTTGATGTAGAAGAAATAAAACAATGATTAAAATATAAGATATTAAAAGTACATGAGAACTATGAAATAAATATAAAAATGAATAGAATATCTAAATAAATATAAATATTGATATTGGAAATTAGTGGGTGTTGGAATTAGGACTGACCACTTCATATTAAACAACCAATTAGAAATCTCACCCCCGAGAAAGGCTAACTCTCCCTTTCGCAGCAATCATCAGCTGCCTCTAGTTCCTCACTCAAGGTTATGACCCTGAGGAATTTTTCCTCTATCCATTAGCCTATTAACATTGCCATTGTTCAGATCTTATTTTGCAGCCTTTTCTAGGAGAGACCGTTTTGTAGCAGGCTTCCTGGTATTCTGTCTGTTACAGGCTTTCTCCTTACTGAGCCAGATGCCGTAAGTGCAGGAGCTGTGATGTAGATCTATTCAGTGGAGTTGGGCGCCCCACAATCTAGTAATCTCGGCATTGTGTCCAGTTGTGGTATTCTATAATGGTCTTCATTTGCTGTAAGGAGAGGCTTCTTTGATATACATACAGATTTAGCAGGTTGTGCTTATATATCTGTAAATATACACATACATACTTACTTATACGTATAAACAGGGAAGAAGAGGCTATCAGTTTAAGAGTGGGGACATGGAAGGAATTGGAGGGAGAGGACTTAAGAGCAGCTGAAGGCAGAAAATGGAAGGGGAAAAGGATATACATAATTATATTTTACTTAAAATGTATAAAAATAAATAAAAGATCATTAGGTAGCCTGAGCAATAGATGAAGCTGAAAATAGAATTAGTGGCTCTCGATCAGAAGTTACTCAGAATGAGCTTTTTTTCATCAGGATTTCCTTCATTTGAGATGGGGTTTCCTTTGGTTTTTACTAACTCCTCACATGGTGAAGCTGGGAGAAAGCTCTCTGAGGCCTCTTTGATGAGGACATCATTCATGGAATTCTACCCTCATGGCCTTGCCACTGCCATACCCACTATCTTTTAACGCCAATACATTGCCCATCAATATTTGACATGAATTCTAGAGGTATAAAATATTCTGTCTCTATCCAGAACTCTTAATTACATTTGGAAGAGAAAAATACCATATTCAAAGATAAGGTTCTGTGATGAAATCAGATATAGTTTCCCTATCTTACTGTGAGTCTGTCTGAACACCATACCTGAAATCACCTATGAATGCAAGTCCAGAAAACAATGCACTTAAGAATACCATGAAATGTACTCTGGTGTTACGTATTTAGAACACATCTTTATAGAATGAAACTGGTTTCTCATAAAGTAGCAGCTCCCATATTTCAGGAGTGCAGAGGAACTTTATAAAGAAAGGCATTAAGTATGAATAGCTCCATTTGTACTCAGGCTTATGGAATTCCAGAAGTGTCATTATACTGCCTCTACTTTACAGTGCAACTCACGTCAAAATAGACCTTCCCTACCTTAGAAAAAATCAGGCTTCGGTTGCTAACACTTGGAGTATCTTGCACCCTCTATCCAAATTGTTCTGGCTGAAAATGCTGAGAGAAATCAGGGATCCTCCTATCCTGAAACCGAGATTTTATTGTACTGGAATTTTACTTTGAAAGACATTAACACATTGAGCATCTTCATTAGTGATGAAGATGCTGGCACAGTGAATGTAAAAGTCATCCAAAATCATAGTTCAGAAGAGAACAAAATTGTTACTGGAACTGCGGGTTTCACTGCTGTGCACTTTTGCTCTCTGGATTTTTGATGGCTTTGGTGGGCTGGTCCCCAGCATCAGCTGCTGTCATTCACTACAAATATACAACTACACAATAGTTGAGGTCTGTGTTATTTTTGGCCCTCCTGACTACCTGACCCTTGTTCTTTTTTCACATAGCTGTGGTGTGTTTCCCGAGGAACACACACTAATGATTAACCTGAGTATAACATTTCTGTGTGGCAAGACCTAGTTTAATTGATCACCAATATCATTCGATGTCCATTTCACATCAATTGATCAACTCTGATGCTGTTTCCACTTTATAGCTTAGTGAATCCAAACCAAGAGTGAGGACACGGAGCTTCTAGGTGATGAAACCAGGACTTGCACGAGGGACTCTCATTCCATTTTGTTGTGCAGCTTCCCAACTTGCAAAGGAAAAAAAAGTGTTAGGATTCACTCTTAGTTGTTTTCTAGCAAACTGAGTGATTAACTCCCATTCTGTGGATACTTTATTTTAGGCTAAAATGTTCTGTGGTGGAATATTTTGGAAATAATGGCTTTTAAGTAGACTAAGTTACAAAATCTGTATTTTATTTATGAATTGATTTCATTGGGAACTAGTAAAGTATTGATTTGTTCATAGAGCAATCTATCTATTCTGTATATTTATCTCTCTGTTCAGGGCCTTTACAGTTTTCAAATGTGTAAGATATTCTTTCCAAGTTACAATGAAAGGGTAGCTGGTGTGGGAAGTCCTTCTGTATATGTGTTGCTTTGGTTGGTTAACGAATAAAGCTGTTTCTGCCAGTGGCTTAGCGGAATAGGGCAAGGTAGGAATTCCAAGCAGATAGAGGAGGAACAAAGGCGGAGTCAAGGAGAAACCATGTAGTCACTGCAGGAGACAGACACTGGATGCCAGATGGAATCTTACTGATAGGTCACAACCACGAGGCGATACAAAGATTAGTAGAAATGGGTTATTTTAAGGTATAAGAGCTAGCTAGAAATATTCTCAAACTATTGGAAAAAAACATGGCAAATAATATACTTTCTGTGTAATTATTTTAGGTCTGGGTGGCCAGGGAATGAAATAAGAAGTGGCCTCTGCCTAAGGTAGCTAGGACTCTCCTTAACAGCTTCCTGATGAGATATGCACACAGGCAGCTCCATACACTGACCAGACAACTATCCAGACAGTGATTATTGATAGTAGTTATATGCTTGAAACTTGGAGAAAAGAAAATCAGCACTTGAGGAGAATGCATGGTTGCTTTTTTTATATGTGTGGTAGTTTGAAAGAAAATGGCCCCAAAGAAAGTAGCATTATTAGGAAATGTGGCCTTTTTGGAGAAGGTATGGCCTTGTTGAAGTTAGTATGGTCTGCTTGGAGGAAATGTATCACTGTTGGGGTGGCCTTTGAGGTCTCTTTTCTCAAGTTTTACTCAATGTGCCAGTCAGTAGACTTCTTATTGCCTTCTGGTCAAGATGTAGGTAGCACCACTTTTGCCTCCATGCTGACATGCTCCCCATCATGATGATAATGGACTGTAAACTGTAAGCTGCCTCCTGAATTACATGTTTTCTTTATAAGAGTTGCTGTGATCATGGTTGTTAACAGAAGTTTCTGTCCCACCCTGGCCTGTAGCCATTCAGTCCCAAAGAAATACATAGAGGCTTACATTAATTGTAAACTGCTTGGTCTATTATTTCAGGCTTCTTATTAACTAACTCTTACATCTTAAATTAACCCATATTCTTAACAGTGTTAGCCACGTGACTTGGTACCTTTTATCAGCGAGGCAGGCTCATCTTGCTTCCTCTGGGTCTGGGTGACAACTGCAGACTGAGCCTTTCTTCTTCCCAGAATTCTCCTGTTCTGGTGATCCCACCTGAATAGCCACCTGCCTGGCTACTGGCAAATCAGTGTTTTATTAAACCAATACAAGTGACAAATCTTTACAGGGTACAAAACCATTGTCCCACAGTACATGGTGTCTTTTCAAAATAATTAAAAAAAAAAAGCCTAAGACAGCATGCTTTCATGCTTTTAATTTTGATGACAATGAATTAAACTAACTTTCATTTTTGGAGGTCTTTATAATGTCCTCAGTCATTGACTTACTGGCTCCCAGCATTTAAATTTTGAATCTTTGTAAAGTTTTGTTTTGTTTGTTGTTTAATTCAGAATTTTCTAAGCAGTGAAATGGAACTCTGCCCTTTAGTTATTTTATTCATTTACCCTTTACTTCTTAAACCAGCCAATGATAGTTCCACTTGGTTTTTAAAATGTCAGAATGAAGTGATTCTAGTCTTAGTAAAGGTCAGACTCTAGTTCCCCCAAAATAACATCCTGAAGAAATGACCAGTTTTCAATCTTTACTTCCTTTTTAGTAAACAACATATTATTGCCTGGGTAGAGTTATTATTTTTAATTAATAATAAAGATCATCCTGACCCCTGTGGAGTCTCTTAAGTCTACTTCTCTACTTAAGTCCTGGGTCACACTTCCATGTTCTAGAATAGTTATAATTTATTTATTTATTTATTTATTTATTTATTTATTTATTTATTTATTTATTTATTAAAGATTTCTGCCTCCTCCCCGCCACCGCCTCCCATTTCCCTCTCCCTCCCCCGATCAAGTCCCCTTCCCTCGTCAGCCCAAAGAGCAATCAGGGTTCCCTGCCCTGTGGGAAGTCCAAGGACCACCCACCTCCATCCAGGTCTAGTAAGGTGAGGATCCAAACTGCCTAGGCTCCCACAAAGCCAGTACGTGCAGTAGGATCAAAAACCCATTGCCATTGTTCTTGAGTTCTCAGTAGTTCTCATTGTCCGCTATGTTCAGCGAGTCCGGTTTTATCCCATGCTTTTTCAGACTCAGGCCAGCTGGCATGGTGAGTTCCTGATAGAACATCACCATTGTCTCAGTGTGTGGGTGCACCCCTCGTGGTCCTGAGTTCCTTGCTCGTGCTCTCTCTCCTTCTGCTCCTGATTTGGACCTTGAAATTTCAGTCCGGTGCTCCACTGTGGGTCTCTGTCTCTGTCTCCTTTCATCGCCTGATGAAGGTTAATATCCAGGAGGATGCCTATATGTTTTTCTTTGGGTTCACCTTCTTATTTAGCTTCTCTAGGATCACGAATTATAGGCTCAATGTCCTTTATTTATGGCTAGAAACCAAATATGAGTGAGTACATCCCATGTTCCTCTTTTTGGGTCTGGCTTACCTCACTCAGGATAGTGTTTTCTATTTCCGTCCATTTGCATGCAAAATTCAAGAGGTCATTGTTTTTTACTGCTGAGTAGTACTCTAATATGTATATATTCCATACTTTCTTCATCCATTCTTCCATTGAAGGGCATCTAGGTTGTTTCCAGGAATAGTTATAATTTAGGTAGAGCAGCTTTAGTGGAATGAAGAGTCATTTGCCTATAGGAGGAAGCTATGCAGTGCTTACCCATTGCCAGGTGATAGGAGGGCAGAGTGAAGGTAACTAAATAACAGAATTTTAGAAGAAGATGTTCATGAGAGAAAGTGTCTAATCATCATTATGAGATAATGAGAACACACACAGCCAGATACTCTCAGAAAGAGAACATTTGACAGAAAAGGAGACATTGAAAGGAAAAGTATAAGCCCTGGACCCCCAAGACCAGGTTCTCAGTGCAGAGGAGATTTATTGGCTACAGAGGGCAGAGATAAGGGACAAAGACGGGCAGCAGAGGAAGACAGAGAAGGGGAGGAGAACAAGGGAAAGGTAACAGGGTTATTTGTCCTAGAGGGACAAAGGACTGCTCTGGATAGAGAGAAGACTGTGCGCCCCATAGGAAAATGGTTGTTTACACAGGCAAAAATGGAAACCCTATGTTAGGATGAAGTATCAAATTTTACTTGGGCATGTTAGTTAGGTGAGCTAAAGGAGGCTCTTGATTGCTGGATTTCAATAGTTTTATAACTATACCTTGGTAGTCAGCCTCAGGAGGAGGAAGTAGCCAAATGAGGGAATGGACCTTGGGGCCTAGCTTCAGGAATGTAATCTATCGTTTTTTTTTTTTTGTTGTTGTTGTTTGTTTTTTTCCAAGGCAGAGGGAATGGGGGAGAAGAGCAAGGCCTGCCAGAGTCACTTGCTTGAGTGAACTAGTATTCTTTCAGACATTGCTACGTAGGAACCTATAAAGATTCTCAAGTTAGCTTGGCCTCTCTCTCTCTTTCTCCATCCATCCATCCATCCATCCATCCATCCATCCATCCATCCATCCATCCATTCATCTATCCATCCACTGTCTGTCTGTCTTTCTATTTGTCTGTCTATCTGTCTATTATCTATCATATATCTATTAATCTAGAGCATGAGACAGTCTCTCTGTAGTCAAGGCTGCTTTCAGCTCATGGTTCTTCCACCCTCAGGATCTTGAATGTTAACAATCTTTTTAATTGGTTTTGGGTATGATGGCACACATCTGTAATCTTGGCAACTTAAGGGATTGATGTAGGGTGATTGTAAGTTCAATGCCAGCCTGGGCTATGCAATTATTTCAAGGAAACTTCCAGACTCTGTCCCAAAATAAAGATAGAAAAGTGGTTGGGGGTCAGTGGCAGTGTTTGCCTACCAAGTCTTGAGAACAATCCTGAGTACTGGGCGATGAGTGTGGAAGAAATAAATTATAGCTTGTGACTTTAAGCATTGCCTGTTTTTGTATGTAAAGTTTTATTGGAATGTCACATTCTTATTTGTTCGTGGTTATTCATTATTACTTTTGCATTACAAGGGCAAACTGAGATGTAAATGTCCAAAAAGACAAAAACAGACTGTAGAGCCTAAAATATTAATATTTGGCCCTCTATAATACCTGAAAATTCATTTGTCAGTGTATGTCGAAAATTATTTTTAAGTTTTTTTTTAACATGGTATTATATGTGAGTATCCATGGATGCATTCAGATATTGCAGTTTGAAATGAAATATTTTAAAAGCCATAAAATAATTGTTAAATAATGTAAGAATATGAACAGATATATTTAGGATTTACCATTGATGAGTTCATTTTTTACTGCTTCAGTTCAATTGTTTTAAGAATGGATTGCTTTTCTCTTGAATCAAATTAACTTTCATTTCTTATGGAGATCCAATTCTTACCAATTGGATAAGTTTTTTATGCATTGATGAAAATTAGAATGTAAACTGTTTCTAGTTTTCTTCTTGCTTTGACATTATTTCGTTAGTAAGAATTAGTAGAGACTAGTTTTCTCAGTTCTTGAGGACTTTAGTTAGACCTACATCATGAGCCATCAGTCGGATATGGGTTAGTTTTAGGTATCTCTGACATTCACCTGGCATGCATATGCCTTGTGCTGTGACTGTCGCAAATAACACAAATACAAGCAGTGTTTGGCAGAAAGATATTCCGTTTGCATAATCACCTCATTTTAAAGGACTGAGTAGAGAATTATTATTATCTGATTTGTTTTTATGTGTATTTGTGAGTGTCTGCATGTATGTCTATGTACTACATGCATTCAGTGCCCATGGAGGCCAGAAAACGAGACCACCTAAGACTGAAGTTACAGACGGTTGTGAGGTGCTCTGTGGGTGTTGGCAGTTCAATCTGGGTCTGCTGGAGGAGTAGCCAGTGCTCTCAGCCACTGAGTCATCTCTCTGGCCCCTATTGTTATTATTGTTATTATTATTGAAGGTTTATTTTGCCTCATGGTTCAGAGTTCAGTCCATCATGAAGGGGAAGGCATGGTGGTTGGAGACTCCTTGCATGTATCTGGGAGGGTCAGATACGATAGTGGAGAGACATGAATTCCGGTGTTCAGTGGCTTTCTCCTTTTTCACATTTTAATTCAGTCTACACCATGGGATAGCACCACCCATGTCCAAAGGAGGTCTTCCATTCTTTTTTAAGCCATGCTGTAAATATCCTCATAGATGAGAATTACTATTTTTTAAAAGAATATGGTTTAAATGTTTTGGTTTATATAATACATTTAATCATTTGCTGTACCCATGTATCATTCATTCTTAAGGTTCCGGTGTCTTTTACTGCTGGGTGGCACTTTATATGTGGCTGGTACTATGTGACATGACTTTGATGATTGCATGCTGGCATCTGTCACACATTTCTATATTTGCATGGACAGCGACAACTATGGGTATTTCCTGGTTCACCAGGGGATCTAAGTAAGCAAATTGGAGTACCAAACAATAAGAAATTGCATATTGAAAAAAATTTTCAGTAGTTGCAAATTATTTTTTTCCTGATACTACTCTTAACAGATGCTCATTTCAAACACTGTATGGGAAGTATTCATATAAATAATGTTTCCCACACCTTATCTCGTGAACCCTTGAGGCTCTTTTCTTGAGTCTGTTTATTGTCAATAACCAGCATGAGACAGGGCTACAGTTGCAAGGAGAAGAATTATAGGTAATGTGATTGCCAATCTTGACCATAAATGTAGATACCTACTTATAGATTTGGATCAAGTTGGGACTTGAGGAAAAAGGAGGTGGAGTTTGGGCAGATTTGTACACCTCACTGAGTTGAAGACCTTAGTAGTCAAGGATTGCTGAATGGTAAAGCGGTAATTAGATAGCTAGCAGTCGTGAATCATGGGACTGAAGTAATAGAGCAATAGTAATAGCTGATTTAGGAAAGTAATTTAGCCATAGCATGGATGCTGTTAAGGTACATTTCCTTGGAGACAGTGAACTTCCAGATTTGACAGTGTTGACAGCTTGGAAATCTTGGAGATGGGAACTGTCTTTGTGCTGACTAGTTTTATGTCATTGTGACACAGAGCTAAAGGGATCTGAGAGTAGGGAAGCACAATTAAGAAAATTCCTCCATAAAGTCTGACTGCAGGCAAGCCTGTAGGACACTTTCTTGATGGGGAGGCCCCAGCCCATTGTGAGTGTTTCCACTCTGGGTTGTTGGTTCCTGGGTTCTAGAAGAAAGCAGGCTGAACAAGCCATGCTGAGCAAGCCAGTAAGTGGCACCCCTCCATAGCCTCTGCATCAGTTCCTGCCTCCAGGTTCTTGCCCTCTTTGAGTTCCTGTCCTGATGAAGAACAGCAATGTGGAAGTGTAAGCCAAACAAACTCTTACCTCCCCAAGTTGCTTTAATCATGGTGTTTTGTTGCAATAGAAACTCTAACTAAGACAGCCTTCGTCAATGTTCCACATGGCTGAAATGAACATTTAGAGTTGTAGTATGCCGGGAGAGCTTAGCTACCAGCTCCCTGAAACAGCCCAAACCCCAGAGTTGTATTGTGTGTTAGTTTCTGTAGTGCAAACCCTCCCGCCATGGCTGATGGAAGTCACTGGCCTGTCAGGACTGTGCAGGGTTGGGAAGGAATGAGCTAAATGTTAAATATACCGCAAGAGCCAGCATGAGCCAGCATGAGCCAGCATGAGCCAGCTTGTGCCAGTCTCCTGCAGCTAGTTGGCAGCAACTTCTGTTCTTGGTTGCCAGAGACTTCATGAAGGTATTTCCTGTTGTCAACTAACGATTACAGCACGGCCATTGATGTTCCACATTCAGAAGGATGTGGAATTGTGTAAATTCATTATCAAGTTTTCATTCCTTTTAGTGTTTGACACTTTGGCTAGAGAGGTAGCTGTAGTAACAGCAAAGAGATTTCCAAGTTCTCTTTCTGGAAGAGAGAGCTATTTTGAAGCCCCGGGCTACAAACAGTTTTGGAAATGTGCCCACTGGACTCCAATGGGCCAACAGTGCAGTTGTCCCTGGTTTGGTTTTCCATTTGTGAATCTACATACTTCCTGAGACAAGTAATTAAATAAATTATTAATCTTGAATACCAAGACAGAAACATGCAGGATTTCCTAGGCTGTTTTGTATTAGAGGTAACAGGTGACTCTGGCTGGTTACAGAGTTGGACTTCCGGCATCTATTTCCTGGCAGCTGTCCTTCTTGCTTTCTCATGATGCTAATGTCACTAGTAAGAATAATAGATACATAAAATAGCAACATGTGTAAAAAAATGATTTCACGTGAAAAGCTGGTTCTCATAGGCTTAGCAATATTTTGCATGTGCCTTTTTATAATATGCATGCAAGATTTATGTTATTCTTCTATTTCCTAAACTGAGCAGTTTGGCTTCTTTGCCTATTTTCACCTGAAAATGTTTTAGTTAAAATCCCCTTTGCTCTACTTGGCCTTGGTTTGCTGCTTGTATGTCTTATGCACTCTTCTCAGGGTTGTATATTCTTTTACATCTCACACAAACTCATGGATTCTGGTGCTTCCTTCTGTTCCTGCTTCTCTGGGTTTCGATGCTCGACTCTTCAGGCCTGAATGGTATCACTGTTGGCTGTCTCTGATGTTAGTCACCCCTCATTGGTGTCACCCCTCATCTGTGGTCTACCAGGGTGCACCATCACAAATGGAAATCTTATCTATGAGGTGGACCTGTGGCTGTCTCTTTGGCATATTTTGTGTCACAATTTAGTACCTCTTAAGAATGTTTTATTTCTTTAGACAGGCTTCTGATTTACAGTTCCACCCATGCTGGCCTCACACCTGCCCTTTTGTTCCGGGCTGGACTCAGACTTCCCATCTTCTTGTTTTTGCTTTCCAGGGGCTGGGGTTGCAGGCAGAAGTAGCAAAATGTCTCATTTTTCTTTATTCAGGGCTTGGAGGAGTGCCACAGAGCAGGGATTAGGGGGTGCTGTATCTGCTTTGCCAGTGTGTATGGTTCACCCAGTGAATCCTCACTTGCCTCTATAGAAGGCATATTTCCATGGAAACTCATACATATTCACTGGGATCTGTGCTGCATGCCATAAAACTCACCCAAGTGTGCTTTCCCATGCCTCTCCTTGAGAATAAGTGTAGATACAATGTTCCTGTTCTGTTTCTACCAACAGTTTCTTGGTAACAGGAGTAGCCGCATGTCCTGTCTGTCTCTTACAATGTTCTGCCTGCTGATTCTTTGTCTATCATTTGTGGTAACACATTATTCTCTTTGGCCTGGGAATGCCCAATGCGAGTGTAGTATCCACACCTTGGACATGAATACTGCCATTTTCTACATAACAACATAATTGCAGTAACACTTAGGTCACAAGCTATTCAAAACCATTTCCTTCTCCGTTTATCGTCTGGACAACGTGAATACTTTGTTTACCTATATTAAAGCTTTATAGCAATAAGATGGAACAAACGGGAACAAAAGAAATAATGAATTGATGCAACAACAACATCGCGATCAAAGGTTGAGTAGGAAATCAAGGCAACAGTTAATAAGGGAGGATCAGAAATGTTGTGAATACCATTGAGAATAAGCAAGGTGTTCAGTGAGGACTCTAATTTCTAGCTCACCATGGGTACCGTGATTCTCTTATATCTACATTGATCAAACCTTCATTCAGATATTTGAGAGATGATTTTTTCCAAGAAGACAATCTCCAGTCTTCTTAAGGCGTCATCACATAAAAGTAGGTGCTGGGGGATGGGTGAATATGATTGACAGAGGCTGCATGCCCATATGAAATTGTCAAAGAATTAAGTAGTGTTACATTTAAAGATTGCTTGGAAGCATCAGTTTCAGAGTCTACTTTTAATAACTTATATCTGCTCTTTTATGTGTGTGATTGTGGCTTGTGTTTCTCATGTGATCCCTGGGACCATGAAGAGATCCTATGGGGAGTCAGACAGGACATAATTCCGTATTCTCTAATTTGATCTCCACCTGCCCCCATCCTGGAATTTTAGGAAATTTAGAGGGAAATGATTCCTGAAGGCTTCTATACTGGAAAAGACAGATGTGTTTTATTATTTTAAAGTCACTCTTAGGTAGTAAAAGGACCAGTACTTTATATTTGTGATTGTGTGTCCCTGAAGGAAACAGATTAATTTATGAACCATCATGTTCAATTATGTTTTCCTGTTTAGCAGGGACTCATAAAAATGCCAGCTAACACTTTGGATAAATACATTTAAAAATGTACATTTGAATTTAAGTTAGTGAGCCTTAATAACATTCTGTGATCAAATAAACCACATACCTAATCAAATTTATTGCTCATTATTTCTGAGGCTGTTTCCTTCTTTAGCTGTGTATTGGTATTGGTAATAAATTTGTATTATATATAGACTTACCATATAAAATAATATTATCAACATGATCTAATTTAATTATCACAGTGACCCTGGGACATAAGATGTGCTGATAAATTAAGGAAAAATTGAGGTCTAGGAGGTTATAAATTGTGAAATAGCCTATATTTATAAGCAGAGAAACTAAAATCTATGCTCTCTGTGTCTGGCCTTTCCATGTTTGTTGACTTTTTCCTTCTTGTTTTATAGGTCTTATTACTACTGGACTTCTGGATAGATATCAGAGCTGTTTACAATTTCCTAATAAGAGTGTGCTCATATTTATTAATAAATCAGTTTACTAGTAGATATCTCAGTTCCTGACCTAATTATTACAACTGATGTTTCACTCTCCTACTTTTAACATCTTCATTTCCCTGACCACCTTTTCTTTGTGTGTTAAGGAACAAAACATAAATTTGACGTTAAAGAACGTCCGGGTTTCTGTACCAGTGTGTTGCAGTGTCAGCATCGTCTAACGAACGAAGCAGCAGTCTGTTAGGCAACCGTTAGACAGAGACAAACCTCTGCCCCTCATGATGCTCGTTATTTATGAACTGATGCTGACTGATGTCTCTGCTGATTTATCAGTGCCTAGTCTGTTCGAATAAGGTCTGTCAAATATTACTTTAAAGCTCAATATTACCATTGTACAGCATCCCATATTGGAAGACATCTTTGTTTGATACTTTCATGCGTATTGTTTTATGTTGGGTATGCATTTTCTGAATAGATGGTCAAACTAAATGCACAGTTGGCTTCATTTAAAATGATTTCACCTGTGTGGTAACAATACACCAGGGTCCAGAAGAAATAGGTTTAGATGAAAACCTTTTTCCTTCTTCGGCTCTCCTGCTTGAGGTGATTTATAACCCATCTTAAATTAGGTTCTGCATATCTTTTGAGTATGCAGTTGAGAGCAAAGATTGCAGAGTTTTAGTCTTTATAGTATATTTTTTCCCCTCTTTAATCTTTGTTTCTGATCAGTGAGCCAAGAGTTTCCAAATTGGATAGCAATAAATCAATGTAGGGACTGACTTATCTTGAATAATTTTTCCAGCTCTGATATATAACAGACACAGGAACAGGCTGAATTCGGGGGTCAAATACTATCAGAAACATTCTTAAATCGCCTGTATCTTGTCTTAATGTTTACAGAGCACATTGAAGAATTATTGCATTTTGAATCTGTCATTAAAGTCGGGGCTGCTCTGACCTTTGTGCTCTAGTGTAGTTCAGGGCCCCTCATTTCCCGAGCTTATTCTCTCCCTTTGGGATTTCATCATTCATCTTGTTTCCCTTCAGATTTTCCTCGGTTTCATTCTTCAGCTCTCTGCTAGCTGTCAGCTCTCCTGCTTTGGTTTTTCTGAGGCCGTTCTTCTCTTTCCTTCCCGTTGCTGGTTCCCTGCATGCAGAGCTGGTTCTGGAAGCCTCCGTGTGCTTGTTATATATGTGTTATGAATGATAAGTTTTCCCTCACATTGTTCCGGATAGACATTGTAATTTGACTGATTCTGTTGGGAGGAGAGGAAAATAGAAAAGTGTCATTTCCATTTTCCACATGTTGTATTTCTTAATTTAAAAAGCAGGATCATTTAAAACAGCCTCAGGTTAGCATGTGACACCTGGGTGTTAGGTTTATATTTTCTAATAGATCACATGACGAATAGGTGGGAAGCCTAATTTTGCAGGATAAAATCTTTACCCGTAATGTATTTTGTTGATTTTTGAATATTGTTGGCTTAAAATTTCAAAATCTGTCCAGCTTTGCTCTGCAAGAAAAGGGCACATGGCTTTGTTTTAATTGAAGCATTTATCTGGGGAATTTTTTTTTGCTCACCATATGATGAATCCTAGATTTGCTTATGAAAAGTTATTACCAGGAGAGCATGAAACTTTAAAAAAAGTCTTTGTTAGGTTCCAACCTAAAGCATATAGTATTTGATGGATAACTAATACAGATGATTAGCAGATTAAGAGATGGAGTGAGTTCAAGTTCAAGTATGAACAGCAGAGTGGAGAACGAGATTATCAACATTAAAAAAAAATATCAAAACGAACAGGGCAGCTGGAGCATGAATGAAATCCATTTAATTTGCAGGTACTTTATATTTCCATGGAATTACAGACTCGTTCCTTATTCTGGGTGGTTTCCTTGTGCCAGTCCTGTGCCCCAAATACCTGTCAAGGGTGAGTTTGGTTTGCCCACATGGAAACACATTGCTGCATTCAGTGGCTGCCCATTCAGTTTTTTTTCCTCTGAAAAGAGAGGGCTATGCTATCCAGGACCTTAAAATGCCAGACACAGTAGCTTTCGAAAGTCTGAGGAACACAGAGGGAGACTTTTTGCCAAATGTGAGAAGCAGAAGTCTCTCTGTCCACCTCAGGCCCGATTCTTGTCTCTCATGGTCTGGAAGCTTCAAGAAGATTGATGGCTCATTTCTTCTCTTCACTGTACCTGGGAGGGATTCTGAGCCCAGCTGGTCAACCCACAATTGGGCAGTGCATGTCAGGAAGAAAGATAAAGAAAAAGTTTAACAGGCTTTTCTAAGCCCAACTGGTCATCACCTTGTTTGGCATGTAGACAACTCCTAATAGATATGGCTGGTTTATCTGCAGGTGAGAAGCAGAGAGCGGCACCAGGTATACCGAGCAGAGGTCTGAACTGGATCCTGCTTATCCACTTCACCTTGTTGATGGGTGGTTCTGTTCTGCTGGCCCGTGCTCTGAGAACACTGCCGGGGGTAAGGCAGAGCCCACACAGTGAAACGCTCTCCACTTGTGGGAATGCATGTGCCTGGTCAAGTTTTATCTCCTAAGTCTGCTGCTGTCTGTTACCTCTCAGAGGCCTCTTTTTCCAGACTCAGGTTCCGGGGCTCCTTCTGCTCCCCCCTTTCTCTCTTTCCACTTCTTTTGTAACTAGGACTTTTGTTAAGCCATGTGCAAATGATATCAGCTTTAAGATACTAAAACCCCAAGACTGTTACCAATGTGAAGATCTTTAAGAACTTTGGACAGTTCAAACTGGGATTGCATAAAAACTCAAGAAGGTTTTGAAATTTGAGTTTTCCTAGTGTTTCAGGAGAGTAAACACACAGTCCCTTAGCACCCCTGGCTTGGATTTCTCCTTAGAAGGGAGATGTAAGCCTTAGTACCAGTCTGCTGGTGGACCCTTGACTACTTCTGTACCCGAGAGTGTGCGCTTCAATAATGAAAGGACAGCTGGAACACTGCAAAATGACTACAGGCTCTCTGAGTAATTAATAGGATTAAAACAAACCCTACCTAGAAGGATTCTATTTGCCTTCACCAGTTAGAGCGAGTTCCTCTGGGGATTTTTCTGTTTCCCTTGTTTGTTTTATTTTTCAAAATAGTCAGCTGTTGACACAGCCTTTAATCTTGTGCCAGAAAAGCTTCATAAAATCTTAGTGTAAGTATGCAGGGATTTATGTTGGCTATAGGGTGGAAATATGTTCTATGTAAGACATCGTCTTCTCCTTTGAGGAATTTAAATTTCTTCTAAGGTACTTGGTGCAGGATATATTTTCAAAATTACCTGGAGCAAAACAAAACCATTTTACCAAGTGATATGTAGAAAGATATATAATTAATACTTGAGATTAATTTAAATTCAATGCTAATATTATTAACTCACGTAAAATAAAGCAGTCTTTAATACATATGGTGAGACATAATTGATTAAAAGTTACATACTTAACATTTCTATTCTAGGAACAGGAAGGAGGCCTCTAGTCTGTTTGGATTCTCTTCAGATACGAAGCAGCTGCCACAGTGGTTGCAGCTCTTTTGAACACTGTCCATCAGGCTCAGTGAAAAGACCTTTCTGTGTGGTATAGATCAGTTAAGGTCCACAATGACCCTATGTTTTGAAAGTAAGCATTTGATAATGCAAAGAACGGGTGCATCATTTGCTCTTTTTTGTTTTTATTTGGAGCTATATTGAAATCTTTTTTTTCTTTTCATTTTAAGGCTGAGTGACAAAGTTGCTTTAAGATGAAATAGGATAATCTTTGAAAAAAAATCTTCTAGGTCCTGTGAGGATCTTTATTAAACCATAATGCTTTACTTAATTTTTACTGTGGTAAGAAAACATGATGTTAATAAAAATACTTAGATTTCATGGTGTAGTATCCCATATGGTTTGTGCCTTGGGTTGGTTTTCTACTGTTTTCAAGGCAAGGAATGGATAGATATATGAGTCTCACTGTGATCTCAACTCTGAATTGACAATTCCTGACACACAACCAGTTACATTTGTTCACCTGACAGAAAAGCCACTTTACTAATAAACTTGTGAGAAACTTATTCTATTTTGGCAGAGGTAAACTCAAACTTACTGTAATGTTGCCATTTCATGCAGAGTTAACTCTTCTGGGTATTTCTTTCTGCACAGTTAAAGAGCTATAGTTTCATAAGTATACTTTCAGCACTGTGCTGGATTGAACAAATATACCCCCTCCTCATAAGCTCATATATTTTGATGCTTGGTTCCTAGTTGGTGGAACTTTTTGGGAAGGATTAGGAGGTGTGGCCTTCTTGGAAGAGGTGTGTCACTGGGATGGGCTTTGAGGTTTCCAAGGCCCATGACATTCCTACTGTCTTTCTCTGCTTCCTACTTGCCACAAGATTGTAAGCTCTCATGCCTGCTGCTGCCATGCTCTCTGTTGTGATGGCCATGAACTCTGACCTGTGAGCCCGCCATGCTATCTTTCCAGCTGTGTTGGCCATGAACTCTGACCTGTATGCCTGTCAATGAACCATTCTACAAGTTACCTTGGTCATGAAGTCTCACCATAGCAACAGGAAAGTAACTGAGAAAAATACCTAGATTCATTTTAATAATTGTTTCAGAAAGTTCAGAGGCCCACATAGGAGTCAGAGTATTCTACAAAGAATATAAATTTGGGGACAACAAACATCAGCTTGAATATGTGTGTGTGTGTGTATTTCAACATACTTAGTATTATGACTTATAAGAAGTAGATAGACTATCTTCTATGTGGTCTTGTAGGTAATAAGATGGAAGACAGTGAAATCAATAAAATGTCAGTTCTTTATAATTTCAGGTGAACTTTGTTTTTTAGTTTTACTTTCTTACTGAAACCATGGAAATATGGCCTCCCTTATCTCATCCTTTTGAGGATAAATAATAAAAATCTTCTTAATGATAAAATTCCATTAGGTATATAGAGTTTATTATAATACTTCCCTGCTAACATCTCAAATATTCAACTCAAAAAACAAAAAAATGTTTTGAGATTTCCTGATCTAATGGCCATCTGATGTTCATCTGATCAGAAAGTTCATTATAGATTTAAAATGCTTGTTGCAGACACTTGTGTGAAGTTCTTACATGCCTCTCTTTGACCTAAATTCTTGTAGACTTACTTGCCCTTTGGTTCTATGGTATAATTCTCCCATTGTTAAATGTGGTCCCTCAACCTCCTTTGCCAGAATTTTCTTTTTTCTCTCTATAATATAGTATACTACTTTTTTAGGGTTCTGTAACAAATTACCCCAACCTGGCTTTATGGTACGGGCTAGATGTCAGGGATCAAGATTTTCACAGAGCGATTCTCTCCCCAAACTCTCTGGAGATGATCTTGTCTTTTCTTGTCTAGCCTCTAGCACTATTTGAAGATTCTCTTAGTTTCTAGACAGTTTTAGCTGTTTTTTCCATGCATGTCATCATATTGCCCCAAATCAGGAAAAGTCATCTGGAGGGAGGATCCAGATACAGATCCTATGTCTATATCTGCTAGGAGAGCTTTAGAAATCCAAGTGATCATGCCTAATAGTGCCTAATAGCATCAGAATTCCAAGAATGAAACTTAAGGGTTTCATTTTCCATTCTGGACATGATTTTCATGCATACTTCAAATGAAGCAATGAGTTTGATTGGGCATCCTCAAGTCACTTGGTAGCAGTCATGAGCAGTCATGGCTACACGACTGCATATATCAGGGCTGTCTAAGGACCAGGGAGAAGGGCCACCTACTCTAGCTTCTTACGGGAGATCTCAGACAGGTCCAGTCCCAGGCATAGAAAGACAGCACTGCTCCTGAGGCAATGTACCATCTCTTTCATCTCAGTTACCTTTAAATGTCCTGTTCTAAGCTCCATTTGACAACTGATCTCTTCAAAAATTACTTAATGTTCCTCTCTCAACCACCGCTCCACACCTTACACATTCTTGTCCAGAGTGAGGCAGAGCCCAGCAGAAGGAGATTTCTGCTGATTTGTTTGAGGAAATATTTTGCACATCAGTCGTGTATTCTCCTTTCCAGGAAGACATGTGTGACATGAATTATGGTGATTTGTTAGGAATAAAACACCCATTCTGGTAGCTTTACTTGGAGGTTTTCATGGAGTCGTCTGCAAATAAGAAAACATTTGTCATTTCTGAACAGATTCAGAATAAATAAAACAAGAACTAACAAAGGTTCAAAGAGTTTTTTAACACATCAGTGTAATACGCATGAGATTTGCATACCATTGCAGACCAATTACAAATCGTAATTCCAATCTTGCTTTTCTGACTCAGGATTTTCTGCACATTGGAGTTGCTACTGTCTCACATTGGTGTGAGGCCCAGGAAATTGTTTCGTGAAGGTCACTTGTGGCAAAGACATAAACTGTCCCTCTGTTTTTGAAATGTGGACAAGTTCAAATTTAGATGCTGTGTAAAAGGAATTCAGTGACGGGCAGTCAGCTCAGTGAAAGGGGTGTAGGAGGGAGAAGGCAGGTTAGAGGTTTGGAAGTTATCTAATTTCTTCCCGAGAAATTTATGACTCTCATATATAGCATGGCTTAGTTTCATTTCTTTTCAAAATTGGGATGTAAAATGCAGTCATGGTAGAAAAGATGGGAGAGAACCACAATTTCTTGGAACGTGGCATGTAGTGCTATGAAATTTCCAGGTGAGTCAGTGAGGGTCTTGGTGTTTGATTTCTCCCCTTCCTTTGCACATGTTTAGAAGCTTAAAGTGTTTTAAGATAGGCTTTCACTTACTAGCACAGGCTAGCCTCAAGCACAGGCTAACCTCAAGTCATAGCAATTCTTCTGCCTCAGCAAACCAAGTTTCCACCATGATCTACGTCTTTGTAAACTCTTCCTGTGTATGTTAAAGTTTACATAACATTTTGATATACATATATAAAAACATTATTGAAAGAATTAATGTGTGCTTCATTTTTACTTACATGCTAGTTTTTGTGGTAAAACACAAAACCATGCTTTCCAGTGGAAATTCTGGATACAATATGATACCATCAACAGTACAGTCCTCATGTTTTTCATTAGGTCTCTAGACTTGCTCAACTTCTGGATCTGCTACTTTGTTTTTGACCAACACCTCTCCATTTTTCCTTCTCTCACAGTGTATTTGGTAGGCGTGTTTGGTCCAGTGCACTAGGCAGGCGTGTTTGGTTCAGTGCACTTGGTAGCCGTGTTTGGTTCAGTGTACTTAGTAATTGTTCTTTGCTCTTCCTCTCTGTGTGTTAGACTTTTGAGAAACATTAGATTTTACATATAAGGGAAATCAGATACCACATAATATTTTCTTATACATAACTGGCAAGAAACCTGATTTGATATTTACATAAGTAGACATACATATTTTTAATCTGATGATTTTTGTTTGTGGTTTAGTTGGATCTGAGACATGAAGGTGAGCAAGGCACATTGTTTTCTGTCCCAGGGATTTCAGTGTAATGGAGGAAAGAGTCTAACAATTTGGGGAAAATAATTTAGGTTATTACTTTTACTTATGTCCTTGCCAAAGAAATAGTAAAATGTATATGTAATTACTCCTATAGTCTATAAAGTGGTTATTCTTAAATGTTAGCGCACATCAGAATTAGGTGCGCAAGTTCTCTTGTGAGGTTTTGTGTAAAGGATTGATGATCTTCCTCTGACTTGGCAAGTCTTATTCCATAATTCTGCAGAGAAGGTTCAGACATATGTGTTTATAAAAGGAAGCGCAGATGATTCTGGCATCCACCCAGGTTCATGAACCTCTGCTCTGTGTGCTTTGAAGCAGACAAGACGTGGTGTGCCTGGAGTCAGGACTGTACGCGTATCTGCTGAGGAGTGTGCCTGGAACTTGGAGCCAGAACTCAAGGGAGAACTACTTGATGACAGCATTGGCTGCCGGGGGAGTAGCCTAGCTCATGGGTCAGAGGAATTCCTTTGGCACTCTTTTTTTTTTTTCATTTAGCTTACTTAAGGACACAGAATCTTGTTTCTTGGTTATTGGCTTGAATGAAGCTTATCCTGAACAGATGGGTAATAGTTTGTGAGCACAGATGGAGAAGGAACACTGAGTGCACTGGCAAGGCCCACACATGGAAGTGAGCAAGAGAGGAAGAGAATGATGCCAGAGGTAACGGCAAAGAGAAAAGCAAGCATTCACCTGGCCTGTGCAGAAAATGTCCTCTTCTCAAGATTTACAGATAAGGCTGAACACAGCAAACCTTTTATGAGCAGACTCATTCACGTTTACCATGTTGGTTGCCATTAAATGCAATGATAAATACTTTCCTAGTATTTATTGAGATTAAATAACTTCCTAGTATTTATTAAGATTAAATTCTGAAAGAATAAGAAAACATTTAATAGAAAATTTAAAATAGCCAGTGATGCAATGGGATTGTAATCTAAGGGACGCTCAGTGGGGACCTGATTGCTTTTCATGAGGATCAGAGAAAATGCATTTATGGGGTTGTAGGTAGTTGACCAACTGTGATTTCTACAGAATAAGACCCTTTACTAAGAAAAATACTACTGCTGTGGGGCTGTGGGATCCAGCTCCTTCATTTTCCGTGTTGGGTATTTGGTGTGATTTTGATCTCTAAATTTTAGTTTTAGGTTATATCTTCATGAAGCCCAAATGTACTAGTTGATTATATAATATATATATATATATAATGTATATTATGTATTATATATTATTATGTATATATACACTCATTTCCATGTGTAATTTATTCCCACTGATTTCTCAGCATTTGTATTGGAATTCTCATGATTCATCAATACATGTTTCATTTAGCAAATATGTTGTAGTATATTACAGTTGGGTTGTAAAATGAATATATCTTCATCAGAGGCTCCTACAGTATAACTTTAGCTAGTGGGTGAGTACACGGGCAGAGCGTCTGTGTTCACATCCGTTTTGGAAACTTTCCTTATTTAGAACACAGGAGCTGTTGACCTATTGACTTGTTTTCTCTTCTGCTGGCTTGGAGAGCTTTCAATTCTCGGACAGCTAAGAAGTTCGCTTTTGTCCATTAGTACCTGCTTGCCCTACCCAGACTGAAATCACTGCCTTCTTAAAAGTGTTCAATTAGTTCTTATATATTCTGACTTGCTTCAAGATAATGGTCAAGTTGATTCTTACCAACCATAAGCTTTATGCTTGTGTGTGTGTGTGTGTGTGTCAGAGTTGACCCGGAGTGCTTTTCTCTCTTTCTCTCTTAAATTTTTAAGGTAGTATCCAAAATACGAGGAATCTTTATGGCATTTTCATGCAAGCTGGGGTTTAGTCGATTCTTCTTCCTCACTCATCTCCTCTGATCCCTTTACTTTTTGACAGAGACTCTCACAAAATCCAGAACTCACCATTTCTGCCAACCTTGCTGGCCAGGGATTGCCCCTGGATCGACTTGTCTTGCTCCTCCCGTCTATGCTGGGATTACAGATGCTGGCTACCATGCCTGGCTTCACTATGTGGGTGCAGGGGATTGAACTCAGGTTTCCATACTTGGGCAGTAAGGACTTTCCCCACTGTCTTCCCAGTCGCACTGGTGGTTCTTATTCAGAAATGGTTTTTGTCACTAGGAGGGTATTTGGCAAAGCCTGGAGACATGAATGATTTTCATAGTGGAGATGAGAGGTGGGGTCAGGAGTGGTGGAGACCTGGGATCCTGTGAGATGTCCTGCAGTGGTTCAGAAGAGGTCCTTCAAACAGACCTACCGGCTTACTGTTGTGACAGACATGGAGGTTCAACCCTTGTCGTGTGTGGGTGGCTTCTTCCTGCTTCCCCAGCCTCATCTGTGGCTGCTTCCTTCTTGTCTTCACCTCAGGCACACTCCCTTTCTTACAGTTCTTTGATCGCCCTCTGTTCTTCGTACTTTATAGTTCTTTTATTTGTGGCTACCGCTACACAATCTCTTTCCCACTTATTTTATTTGCCAAGTAATAATTGAGACAACCGTTCAGAACTCAGCAGATACATCCTTCAAATGGTACTTTCTTATTTTTCCCCTGGACCAGCATCCCTTTCTTCTTAAAGTACTGTGTATTCCTATTCTTTGGCTCCTACTAACACTTATAATTAAATAATTTATTTCATAATTGGTTATTCACACCTTACCTACCTCATTAGAAGGAGGCCAGGGCCTGTTTATTCACTGTGGTATTCAGCATGTTACTGGCAAGGATAATGATTTGCACTTGGTCATCGCAGTGTGTTGTATGTGTGTGTGTGTATGTGTGCACGCACGAGTGTGCATGAATGTGTGCACATGCACATTGCACATATATATGGTACATGCTCACATGTGTGCATGGCACATTGACCTGCACATTCACCTGGACCCAGAGAAAGGTGTTGAGAGTCCTGCTCTATCAATCTCCATTACATCTCTTTTAGACAGGGACTCTCCCTGAACCTGGAAGTAAGCTGGTGTCCAGTAAACCCTAGTGTCTCTCAGTCTAGTGACTGTGTTAGAGGTTTATATGACCATGCTCTCAATCAGTTTTATGTGGCCATTTGGGCTGAACCGGTACCTGTGCTTATACACTGAGGGCTCTTACCCACTGAGTTATCTCTCCAGCTTTCAATGAATAGCTCTTCAATGGATGAACCATTAAGTAAGAATGTGTTTGATGGTCACTTGTAAAGAACTGGACCCACACAGAGATGACCTCTTTCCTTCAGATCTACAAAGAATTCATATTTAAGCCAATTTCCAGAATTAATCATATATAATTATATATAGAAGGTATAGGCAAAGTAGATATGACTTTGTGGACAAACAGATGCTCCCACATGTTTACTGTTTTCATTATACCTCAATCGTAACTAATTTTCTTCTTATTTTTTATTGATTATAAAAATTAATGAGAATTATCTTTTACATTAACAAAGATGATTAAACATTTAATTGTATTGATGTAGTATTAGATTTTTAAACTTATCATTTAATTCTACAGACTATAAGTTTTAGGAGTTTAGTGATGTTAATATAATATATACCTATTATTGGCTATGGAAAAATTCATGAGAAATTAAATAGAAGATTAACGATGCAATTTGGAGAAGAAAATAAGGGGTCATATTGTGAACCAAACATCCTGCCTGAATCCCTGTCTAATATATACTCAGTCAAAGACAGTTAGCATAATTAGGCAGCCTACACAAAGCAGAGGTGTCCATCCTTTAGATTTTTCAAATAGAGGACAGACTGAATATCCTTATTAAATTGATTAATCTATTTATTATCCCAAACAAATTAGAATGAACATTACAGTTGAAGAGAGTAAAAATAAAACTTGAATTACAGACCATTCTAAATGAGTTTGCTCTCACAGAGTGTGCTGACTCATGGGTCCTTCCCATGTTAGGCACATCGAATAAACATTTGATTCCTGGTCATTCGTTGGGTTAGGTTGGTCCGGTAGTGCCTGGACTTTATCCTGATCTTGCTTAGTGTGGGGCTAACCAAAGGGGCTTGACTTAAAGTGAAAAGATTTAATGCTTGACATGGTTTGGTAATGAAAAACCACGTGGTGTGTTTTAAGATGTCCTTTTAGAACTAAAATGCATCAGCTTGATGTTCATAGTGTCAAGCAGCCCTTATAGCTAGTTGTATGTTCAGATGTGATGGCCTGTGTGCTTAAGAACCTGATCTTAGGCATCCTTTTCTTAACCTCTTTCTCTCTTGAGTATATCATGCTATATGAAATTGACTATAGTTGTTTGATTTTAACCTAACACATTACTTTTTTTATATAGTTCAAATAAATGTAAATCTAAAGTTTTATTTACTACTCTATAGAAAGGTGTTCTAATTAAAAATGAGACAAACTTGAAATGGTACCATTGGTACTTTTTTATATATAAAAAATGTACTAAAGGATTCAAATGGAGTTTTACAAAGAACCCCTTAAACCAGTGACTTTACTGGCTACCACTCAAATATTCAATATACAACTTATGCACTGGTGGACGAGTTATATCGCACTTGGAAAAATATTATATGTATTATGACACAATCATTAGTAAAAAGTTCTTTGCTAAACTAGTTGTTTAAGACGAGTAATTAGGCTTAGATAGAGAATCGGGGGATAATGTTGATGTTGCTGTATTCTCCCTCCCTTATAAGGCACTGGTTCTCACTGAGAAACAAACTTTCCCCACTAAGAAGTGAAGTCGTTGGCATTAGATCAAAAATAGTGAACATATCTCAAATTATAAGGAGCAAATCTCTTTCCTAGAGGAATGATTATTCCACAGAATCAGTAGCTTATGCTGATCTGTGGTGAATGAAGACCATTTCGAGTCCCTATGTCTACATTTTGACCTTAGGGGTTGGAAATGCCTTAACTCATAGGTGCTTCACCCTCCAGGTACACAGGAAAGTATGTGTGTTACAGAGACTCCTTGGTCAGATGGGCATATAATGATGTTTCATAAGGAGATGCAGGAGGTGGTATTTCTGGCAAGGGGTATTGTAACTCTAATAATTTAAGCTTTTGAAAATCAAGGAGAACAGCTTGAGCTTGGGGCTACCCCAGACATGCAACCACCCAAGTGCCCTTTGACATATGCATTTCTTTGCAGGGAAGACTCTTAGTTGGGAGAGAAAAAAAAAGTCATGTTTTGGGTCATAAGTTTTTTATTTACTTCCTAAATTCTATGTGAGTAGGTTAATGATAATTATAATGAAGTTTGTGATGAACTTGGAATTCTCACCAAGGTTGAAGACAGTCTTGTGTGACAGCATCAGTCTCTGTTTTGATTTTGTGCTTTAGATATGTAGGTGCATGTAAGCCTTTCACATACTCTTGTGTCGGGTATTACTACATATTAAGAAGAACTAATGATGCTCAATGCTCATAAGTATAAGTAGCTTCAAGGAAGTTGCTGTTTCCATTGTTAAGGAAAAGACCACAAATTTTTATTAATGCATCAAGACTTTTCACTGGTTTGGACAAAAACTCTTGTTATTATAGAATTTAAATAACTTAAAAAGGTGAGACAGAAATCCACATGTTGCAGTTGTGCTAGATCTTCCTGAGGCCACGAACTCTTTATATTGATTTCATTAGGAGTAGTAAAATTGTTATTAATACAAACATAATGATTTTCATTCTTTTTCATGTTTTCATGAGCTTTTGATGTGTAAGCCACATCCCAGAACTATTTTCAGAGATCTTAGAAAGTTTGATTAAACTATTATGGTCTTTTCAATTGACTTGCCAGAATGTATTGCTGAATTTTAGCAAAGAACTTTTGGGTAGAAGGCAATTGTCCTCTACCCTGTCTCTAGGGTTTTCCCCTCTCACAATAGCTATGTCCTCCTGTATTATACTTTTGTAATTATTTTATTGCTAAAATTACTAGCATAGTGGCTTAAAATTCAACACTTACCATTACTTCTTGGACTTGAATTCACTATAAATCGAGTATTTATTGTGTTGTTGGTTGGTATTGTGCCGTTAGCAATTGCTTTATAAGTGCAATTTGAAACCAAACCCTTGCATCAGTGTTATTCATATTATTGGAAATATTTTCATCTATTTACTGATACTAGAAGGCAAGAAGGGCATAGTTAAATGTCACTGTGTAGTGTTAAAAATAATTAAATTTTTTGTTTCTTTGTAATATTCCACATAATATGCTAGCTGTATTTCTTTATAGATAAGAAACCAAATTATCTTGGATACTTTTTCTGAATGCTCTACAATGTATTCAACAAAATAATAAATAAGTTAACAACAAAGCCAGAGTAGACCATCAAATATTCAAATTATCCCCCAAATGCCTTAAACTTTGCATCATCAGAGGTGGCACATTTTGGTACATGGAGATATTCATGCTTTTGCTGAAAGAGAGGCATATATGATATAGTTGACTTTTATAGTTGTGTTCCTTTATTTCTAAATGTGCACATGTAAAGGTTGGTGGGTGTTCCTTACAATTTTGTGGGGTTCACCAGCATTCTTGTTAGCAAGCAGAGTTTAGGCTCTTGTACATTGGATCTTTAATCTAAACTTTGCAGCTTTAGCATCCTGGATCCTAAAACAGAGAAGATTCAGTTTGAATACTTCATGCGTCATCTGCTCAGGGGCTTTGAGTGTAGTAGGGACAGAAAGCTGTCATTCTATCTGATATATAACAACGGAAGACTGACTGTGTGCTGAGATAAATTCTGTATAACCTTGTGATTTTTACCTGCATTGCTGTGGGAGAAGAGGCAGCCCCCACTGCACCCAGAACCCACTTTCATCTATATCACTTGCTATGAGTTTTTTGGGACAAATCCCATAATGTTTTCTGTCTTAAGTCAACCACACCACACTCTGTTTCGTGTCTGTATACCCATAACTCAACTCCCACAAACTCATTGCTTATACTTTCTGGAATTCCTGATCCATCATTAGCAAAACATTCTGCAATTTCAGGCTTTCTTCTGATAGCCTTTCACGTTCTTGCTTGAACAACTGCCTTTGTCTGCAGTTGAGTCAGGTGGCTATGTGTGTTCCTGTAACTACTACACATCCCACCACTGAACTTAGAGGTGGACCAGTTGTGTTGTCTTCATGGATATTTTCAGACGCTTTTCCTGCCTTACCCTGAAACTACTGTACTCCACCAACCCTTGAATCCTTTGTTCTCGTTTCTTGTAGCTTCCTTTTGTGGTTCACTTTAACCTCCTCATTTACCCCTGTCTTAGTTCTCAGTGACCTCAATGTTGTATAGATGGCCTTTCCAGCATGCTCCACTTCCTAAGAGTCTTCTTCTTGGATCTTATTTTCTAACTCCAGTCACCAACCACTCCTGCTGTCATGCCAGGATTTTGTCACACCAATCGTCTCAGTCTCAGATATCCTACTCTGCTGCCATTTTTGGTCCCCAGGGACCATAGTGGTCCTTTGGCCTCATCTGAACCTTTCCTTCTCAGCAGTAGACTATGAAAGAGGTGGTGGTAGATGATGCTCCTCACAATGGCATGAGCCAGTAGACTATGTTGAAGGGGCAGAGGCAGGAAGACAAAAAGGTGATAAAAATGGGCATTAAGGGTTCTTCTGGTACATTGTATACATAGCCTTGTATATTGGGAGAATACAGAAACCTCATAAAGGTGGAGCTCTGACTACTTTTTAAGTACACGAGATGCCAGAGAACTCTTAATAGAAGGCAAGTGAGATTAGAGATGTCTTAGGGTCTCTAGTGCTGTGAAGAGATACCATGACCACAGCAACTCTTAGGAAAACAATTGGGGCTAGCTTATAGTTTCAGAGGTTTAGTCTGTAATCGTCATGGCAGGACATGACAACAGGCAGGCAGATATGATGTTGGAGAAGGAGCTGAGAGTTCTACATCTTGATCTACCGGCAGCAGGAGACTGTGACCATGCTGGGCCTGTCTTGAGCATATAAGACCTCAAAACCCACCTTCAAAGTGACTCACTTCTTCCAACAAGGCCGTGCTTTCTAATAGAGCCACTCCCTATCGACCAGGCTTTCAAATATGTGAGTCTATGGGGGCTACTATATAGATTCCTGTGTGCTGGGATGATAATAGGGTGTATGAAGACCTACTGTGTGATTGGATGATAATAGGGTGTATGAAGACCGACTGTGTGCTGGGATGATAATAGGGTGTATGAAGACCGACTGTGTGCTGGGATGATAATAGGGTGTATGAAGACCTACTGACTGTGTGCTGGGATGATAATAGGGTGTATGAAGACCGACTGTGTGCTGGGATGATAATAGGTGTATGAAGACCTACTGTGTGCTGGGATGATAATAGGGTGTATGAAGACCGACCGACTGTGTGCTGGGATGATAATAGGGTGTATGAAGACCGACTGTGTGCTGGGATGATAATAGGGTGTATGAAGACCTACTGTGTGCTGGGATGATAATAGGGTCTATGAAGACCGACTGTGTGCTGGGATGATAATAGGGTGTATGAAGACCTACTGACTGTGTGCTGGGATGATAATAGGGTGTATGAAGACTGACTGTGTGCTGGGAGGATAATAGGGTGTATGAAGACTGACTGTGTGCTGGGAGGATAATAGGGTGTATGAAGACTGACTGTGTGCTGGAAGGATAATAGGTGTGTGAAGTCTGACTGTGTGCTGAGATAAAGTCTGTATAACCCTGTGGTTTTTGCTTGCACTGCTATGGGCAGAGGTAGCCTTTTACTGTGTTATTTTTGTGTGGCTACTATGAGTTCTGCTCCAGCCTCCTCTCCTGAAAGCACTCTTATTCTCACTAGGATTTTAACCAATATTTAATTAATATGGGACTAATGTGAGACAGAAGTGTGGAGTGATTATATTTTCTCTAGCCCTTGCCCACGTATTTTGGCTTTTATAAAAAGAACACTTAATTCTATCAACACAGAGTGTTCTGTTCCATTGTTCGATAGATAGCTGTTTTCTCATAGGAATTTAATCCATTAGACATAATACGTAGGGACTATGTCCTATGCGATTCATTAAGGCCTGGAGCTCTTCGGGTAGAAGACCTGATAATTACTAACTGTATGACTTTAGATGAGGTTGCTAACATCTCAAAATATAATTCCCGTATTTGTAAAAACAGTTATGATAGTAGCATTTTACCATGGTATTAGTGGTGAACCTTTCCAGCACAAGACTTGGACTGGGTCTTCCCTAATTAGTGGGTTTTGCTTTTCCTGTCAGTTCAGGCAACTGAAGTCCTGATCCTCGGGTATGTTGCCCTTAAAGTTAGAAATCGCAAGTATTTAAGGTAGTTTCTGTGACATGAATCAAAACATAAAAAGATTGTTAAGACCAATCTGCAAAGCTTAAAAGGTTCTCCAATTTTAAATTAAAAAATTAAACGCCGAGAGAATATTTTTTATTTTTAGAATTTAACACATCATTTCATCTTCAAAATATCTATCTGTGTGTGTTTTCTAACGTAGATGTATTGAACACATGTGTTTGCCTGTGCTGTATAAATGAACTCATGTGTTGGCAGCATATTGTCAGGTTACAGATATAGGTGGCGGAGACTACTGTGTCAGCGGGAAAGAGGGACCCGCAGATGCTCAGGAAATGGAAGGTAGTTGAACCTTCTTTATCCTTTGGGTAGTTGTCCTGACTGCTGTGGCAGATGTCCTTTTTCCTGATAAGTAAACAAAGTTGGTTTTCCTCACATTTGTCCTTGGCTCCTACCTCACAACAGGTGGCCAGTCAGGCTGTAGTTGACTGGCAACTGCTGGCTGTCGGACTGTCGGGAGCTTTGAGAACCTTCTGCTGTGATTAAAGCAATAGTTTAGAGGGAACGGAATGCAATTAGCTGAGTTTCTACAGATTGCGCAAACTTCCTTGTGAGCTAAGATGGATACTGGTGACTGATGATACAAATATATATGTATTTGTCTTAACATGTTGGGTCACAGTGGAGCAGATTTAACAACATAACAAGCATTTACTAGCAGGTGTATGAGCATTGTTGTTCAAGTTTCTGCTTTGAACAAGTTTTCAAGGTTCTTAGGGAGAAGAAAATTATTAGTTTCCCAAGATCTACTGGTTCTTGCAGACAGAGAAATATGGTGCAGAGGGTAAGGAAGAGAGGGTGGGGCTCCTTGTGAAGAAGTCAATGACTTGCCCTTGGTTTATTTACTTCATGGTAGACAGATTAACTCATTGAACCCAGACCAGCTTGACACAGCAGAAACCCAGACTAAATCCACAGAAAGCCAACATTGCCATTTGCCTCCAAAACTTGGCATCGTACTGAGTTCAAGGAATCCTCACTCTTAAAACATTGTCTTCCTTTGCCAGGCTATGGTCTTCTGGGACTATAATTTTACCTGTACCTACAACCTGCCATTGCACCAGGTTGAATAACCATCTGAATTGCAGATTCCTAGTTCTTCAGTACAGGGATAGATGCTGAGCTGGAGAATGTGAGCCAGGGAAGTCTTAGCCTGTGGCCCCTCAGAGATGCAGCTACTCTGGACGTTCTGTTAGGCTGGTGGCAGAGCAGCCATGAGTTTGCGATGCAGGCCCGAATTCCACAAAACTGCAATCTGAAACTCTAGTATGCCTTTCCTTGCCAGGGAAAAATTGGGTAAATTATAAAACTCTTGTATCTGTAGGTTTCTCCATCTCTAGGAAGAAAATAGTGTTTGCTACCTGTCATATAGCAAAGTCCCATATTATGCCTCTCCCTCCCTCCCTCTCTCCCTCCCTCCTTCCCTCCCTCCCTCCTTCTCTCTCTCTCTCTTTTTCCCTGTGTGTATGTGTGTAAAGTGTTGGATTAAACTTACTGTCTATAATATAGTACAGCAGTAATTTTCAAGGCAAAGAAAAACAACTTTAGATTGTCTTGAAAGAAAGGTGCTATATAAGTATAAATGTCATCATCCACAACAACAGCACAAAACTACCATGAATAATTTTTTACTTTGTTTGTTGTAATACATTTCACTCTTTAAAAAATTCTGTTTAGGGCTAGAGACATGATGGCTCAGCACTCAAGAGCACTTGGCTCCTTAATCCCGAGGAGCAGAGTTTCAATTCTAGCATCTACATAGGGCTGCTACAATCTGAATGCTAGTCCTTACAGCTCCAAGGGATGCAACTCCTTTGTCTGGCCTCTACATGTATCCACATACACTAGGACATATGCACATGCACATATGCGTGCATATAGCACACACACTCACACACACACATTGAGTTAAATACAGATAAAATAAATCTTTAAAAAATCAAATTTATACAACTTCTCAGAATAATTTGATTTTCTCTAATACCTTTTCTCTCTACTACTTTAGTGCCCTGTGAACAGCACTCTAATTTATTAATTCGTCTTTTCTTGAATCTTACCCTTGTAGTCCCTGTCTGGTCTAGGGCCATGTCAAAAAGCAATATGCTGTATGTTAATTCTTTATCTTTCCATCATTCAAATACAGCTTGAAATAATAACATCTTTGCAAATCCTTCATTCAACCTAAAATTTTTTCATTTACATATTTTAAATTAGTCTGCTTTCAGTTCAGTGATTTTGTTTAATTTTATACTTATAAATATGTGGCAGATGCTGTTTAGCTAAATTTAAACATTGGGGATAATTATTATCAAAGTAGTGCCTGTGCCTATACCATCCTGTGAACTGTAGGAGAGTCATTACTCGGGAAGAGGAGAGAATTCCTTGTGAAAAAAATATGTCTTTGAGCTATTGATTTTGAAAGGAAAGACCCTAAAATTATTATGAAATCAAATAAGTTAAACTATAATTTCCAGCTGTGTTCTGATGTATCTCATGCTGTTTGATACTGCTACATGAGTGAAGCCATCACGGTCAAGCATTTACATGCAAATTTATAGTTCTAAATGCTTTCTTTTGTTGGTACTGCTCTGTTTAAGCTTGGAATCCCAGGGGATTTATCACAATTTGAGCAGCTTTTGAAATGGAAACTTTTGATGAAACTAGAATACAAAATGATAGCATAATTCAGCAAACTCAAAATACATACACTCTCTCCAAGATCCCAGAAACCAAGGCAAAGTGGGCAGAAATGATTGCTCTCTTCCGGATGACAGGACTCAGAGATGTCTGTGGGACAAGCCAGGGACTATATAACCCGAAAGGTCAAGTGGAACTGGAACTGGAGAGAATCAGATCAATAAGCGGATTAGCCTGTCTCAGTGACAAGGGATGTTTCTCTAGGAGCTGGGAAATGCACATGAGCAAGAGGCCAGCCCATTTCCTATGGATAACTTCACTGTCCCGTTTCAAGGGGACAGATCCAGGACTGTAGGACACATCCCAGAGGAATCTCCTTTTGTTTGCTGTCTTGCCTGTGTGCCTTCTTTGACTGCATACCTGCATCTAGTTAGGTCAGCCTTCAAAACAAGTTCATCAAAGGAAATCACACCAATAGGACATTTGGCCAACCCCCCTGTCCATAAGTATTTTCTCAGAGGATTAGCCAAAGAAATGGGTGAGTTTCCATGATGGCTGGATGCTGTCTTGTCTGTCAGTTTCTCATTGTGCCTAAATCAGAATGGTTTCTCATATGGGACATTAGCTTCAGTTGCAGAATGAATGCAGCTTGCAGAGGCTGTGTCCTAATCAAGCAGCAGACACTTTGGAAATGATCATAACATCATTTTAGAAGGTGCTGTACTTTGTAGCATGTGCATCTCTCTCTAGGCAGCCATTTCTCTAGCTCCAGGGCCATTTGTTTTGCATGACCATAGCAGAGCCAGGATTCTTACACTGTGACTTTGGGGACGATTGTACAGTCAGCAGTATATGTTAAATAATATGTTAAATATTTGCAGAATACCAAGAACCATGAATCCTGCAACAATGGAGTTCTGTGCTGGCTGTCCTAGTGCAACCAAGAATGAGCGAGTAGAGGGAGGGAGGATCTGCATGCTGCAGAAATTGCGTCTGCATGGGAAGCATGTAAGACCAAGGATGACAACCATTTCAGGCAATAAGGGAGTGAATGATTGGAAAGCTTCTAATTAAATCAGACACAGAGACACAAGTTAGAACTAGCCAACACTTCTGAAATCTTACCATCTTACCTACAAATCTATTTAGCTCTTCTATAAATCTTTTTTTGTAAGGTAGCCACTAAAATGAGTAATAACGATAGGTTTCCTATTGGCAGGAAAGATGGTCTCATAGCAGGAAGAAAAAAGTCAAGTGAGAGGTAAGTGTGTGTGAGAAGGTTTTCTCTATACCTGCCATCTAGAATGTTCTTTTGACAGTTTCACACACGAGTGCAATGCAGGCCGATGATTCTCCTCCCCCACCTCATACCTCCCTTCCACCACCATCAGCCCTCCTCACTGATCCTTTGCCAATCTTCACATCTTTTTGCTTTGTTCTGTGACCCACTGGGTTTAACTAGTGCCAACCCGTGGATTTGGAGTTACTGGTTTCTGGTAGGTGTACCAGTGGTTATACAATGGGAGATAATGTCTGTCCTCTGCTAGAAGTGTGGGATTCCACAAGCCTCTCCCCCAGCCATGGTTGAATGTTATAGGCCTAGTCTTGTGAAAGTCCAGGCTGGTAGCCATACTGCTGTCCGCCCACAATTGAGAAGGCTGTGCCAAGTTCCAGCACACTCAGATTTTATCCTTCTCTTTTCAATAGACCAAGTTCAGATTGCACAGAATGAATATCATTGTGAAGCCCTATAACTCGGATGGGTTGAAATAATACTGATATAGTCTGGTATTACTTTTGTTTTCTTTACCCTGACCAATCTCAAAGAAATAGTAGTGGTAAGAAAAATTTAGAGACTAGTCTAGATATATTATAGGACCTTTTTGGTTAAAAATGCCAGGTGATGATGGTGCATACCATTAATCTCAGCACTCAGGAAGCAGAGACAGGAGGATCTCTGTGAGTCTGAGGCTAGTCTGGTCTATAGAGAAAGTTACAGGACAGCCAGGGCTATGCAGAGAAATATTGTCTCAAAAAACAAAAAAGTTATTCTGTTTTCTAATTTATGGGCTGTAAGTCTTGGTTTATCCAATTTTCAAATAAGCTTTGAGTCTTTAAAGAACTCTCTCACACCCAAAATCTATGTAATTACTAAACCTAGGTCTGAACTAAAAAACAAGCTTATTCAGAAGTTAGAAATATTTCCTCCACTTTTTATAATATAAATCAAGGCAAGTATGACATGTCACTGAAGTCAACCTCTTGCCCACCTATCTGCCCAGCCAGTTTCCCTAGTTCTCTTCCCCCTACTTAGTTGCCTCTTGTTTCTTTAGTTTTAATGTTAGAGAACAGGCTCAAAATACCAATAGCCTTTGTGAAACATTATGTTTGCTATTGTTCCCACCTTTCTGTTTCTACCTCTTTTTCTCCCTTACTAGTGCATGCATCTATGAAACCATTTAGAAGGTAGGTACGTTGATAATACTTTTAAGAATTAGGTGTTCCTACACATGTATCTCATGTTGATGGAGTATGTAGTGATGGTGCTTTAGGTTCAAGATTGATACCACGTTTGCTCCCTTAATGCTACCCTGAGAATGCCAAGACATGGCAGGGACTTGCCAGTATATACTGATGTTGCCCCTCCATTGTCTGATAGGTACACAGTCAACAATGGTTGTGGATAGATGAGAGATTGTCCAACTGGCTGCCTTGCTTGACAAAGGGAGTTAAAGTTATGCTACAACTATTCAATCCATTCATCTAGGAACAGAAACAAAATATGTAATTTGAATACAAAAAAATGTATTCATTCAGAAAAAGAGAAAGGATAACTTTAATCATGTATTTATGTACCTTGGTGAACAAGAATTGCTCGCACACATAATATAAATAAGGACAGAATGAGTTAATACCACAAAAGCCCCTTTAAAGTGCCTAGTACAAAATACTACTCAGTGTGTGTCAACAATCTTATTATTTTATTGCAAGAGAGAAAAAGAGTAAGAATTGATGGGTACCTCATGGAAGTGCTTATTAGTTCTTTCTGGGGCAAATATATATCCAACTGTTGTGATTCCTGTGTCACTAAAAGGGTCATGAAGTACAATCAGATATATTTCTGCAGGATAACTGAAAATATAAGACCAATAGCAGCACGGGCATTCTTGAAACACAACAGTTTCCCCATTGTCATTAAAGTGGAATGGAAGGTTTCAGTGTAATATATAAAGCTTTCTCTGCGTGACCTCCAATGTTTATCTAATTCCATCATAGAGGCCGCTCTCTCTCCCAGGCCTCTCCCGCTCTGTTCTGTGTGTGCTCCTGCAGCACTGTGAGATTATTTGTAACCAGTACCTAACACACTGAGTTGTGTGGGTTGAATTTTTCGTTCATATCTACAGTTAGACCTTGTTTGGTCTCCTTCATGTTAAAAACAGAAATTCTGTTTTAGCTGTCACTACTTTCATAGGCTTTGCAAACGTTGCTGTCTTTGTTGCAATGACTGTAAATCTGCCTCAATCTTTTTTTTTTTTTTTTTGAGGTAGGTTTTATACTGTAGCATAGGATGGCCGGGAACTCACTATGCATTCCAGGTTGTCTTCAAACCTATTGGTATCCTCTTGTTTCACCATCATGAATTTCTGTGATTACAAGTGTGTACAGGTTTACTTCCAGAACATTGTGGGAGTTCCCTTTGTGTGTTGCTTGTATTGGTTAATGAATAAAGAAACTTCCATGGCCTGATAGGGCAGAACTTAGGTAGGCAGAGAGGACAGAACTGGATTCCGGGAGGAAGAAAGCAGAGTCAGAGAGACGCCATGGACCCGCTGCCGGAGATAGACATGCTGAGACTTTGCTGGTAGGCCACGGTCTCATGTTGATAAACAGATTAATAGAAAATGGGTTAAACTGATATGTAAGAGTTAGCCAATAAGAAGTTAGAGCTAATGGGCCAAGCAGTGATTTAATTAATACAGTTTCTGTGTGATTATTTCATGGCTAAGCTAGCCATGTGGCCTGAATGAACAAGCAGGCCCTTCTCCTTCCAACAGAACGTAGTTGATTTTCGTTGATTTTCTTTGCCTACTCCTTCTGACCTCTTCTTATTGTTATTTGGGTCACAGCACAGTGACAAGACTGACATCCTCTGGTAATCCTTCTGTTTCTACTTGTGAGTTTCATATGCTGTATTTGTCTTTATCCTGAGTGTTCGTTTGTTTCTTTCTTCCTTCCCTTTTCCCTTCCTCCCTTTCTTTTTCTTCTTGTTTTTGTGTGTGGATATGTGTGAGGGCATGAGGGTACTACAGCACATGTGCGGGGGTCAGAGGGACCACCCTTTCCGCATTCATGATGCTGCTGTATTGTTTTGTCTTTCTGCCTCCCCCATTCCTTTCTTACTCTCTCTTCCTCTTTGAGACCTTGTGAATTTAGCTAGTATCATTTGTATGACTGCTGGGCTCCTCATTGGGCATCCAACCCAAGGCAGTGGCTGCTCCTTCCCCAGAATCCACAGGTAGCCAGTAGTTCAGCAGGGGTGGGTGGGGCTCTATGAGCTCTTTTTTATCCATGGCGAACTGCTGTTAGATTCGGTCTTGTGTAGACACAAATGCAGTGACTGCAATTGGCTATGCCATACCCAGAGGGCAGCAATTAATTATAACATTTATATTTTTTAATTGGATGGTGTAGGAGTTCCTTCTGTCTGTGTGTTGCTTTCATTGGTTAATGAATAAAGAAACTGCCTTGGCCTAGGTGATAGGGCGGTACTTAGGCAGGCAGAGAAGATAGAACTGAATTCTGGGAGGAAGAAATGCACAGTGAGAGAGAAGCCATGGATCCTTTCCTTGAGGTGGATGCCAGTTAGAATCTCCAATAAGCAACTGCCATATGGTGATATACAGATTAATGGAGATGGGTTAAACTAATATGTAAGAGTTAGCCACCAAGAAGTTAGAGCTAATGGCCAAGCAGTGTTTTAATTAATACAGTTTCTGTGGTTATTTCAGGTTTAAGCTAGCCAGGTGACCCAGACAAATAAGGGGCCCCTGCTCCCTACTACAGTTGGGCATACCAGTGTTGGGCATCTGCATATTTCTTATTGTTGAAATGATGTTTTGTCATTATATATTGATTTTCATATTTTGTTCAGTATAGATATTGCCTTGGTTTGGCTTCTGTTTTTAAGATCTCACAGTCTTAGAGTGTCATTCCAATAGGCCACATATCATGGAGTCTTGGTTCCTTAATTCCATTCTGCCATCTTAAGTTTTTTGGTATTGGAATATTTCATTTATGTGTAAGTTTTTATTAATTTATATTATTTTTTTATCTTGTGTGTCTTTCATTCATTTCTTGGCTCTCCTGTTCACCTTATGGGTTGGCAGTTTTAGGTATTACTATAGTTTGATTTTCTTCTCATTTTCATGCATCCACTTTACTAGTAATTTTTCTGTATTTCTCTGTTTTCATGATTGTAGTTATTATCTTTTTATTCCCAGTGAGGACTTTTTAAAGGCACTTCTTATGTGGTTGGTCTGGTCATGATGAAGTCTCTCAGTTTTTGCTTTTGTTGTTTTTATTGCTCCATTACTTCTATAGGTTAGTGTTTCTGGTATACTATTTTTGAATAATAGGTTTCCCCCTCAGAACTCTGAATATATTATTTCATTCTTTCTTGGCCTTGCAAGAATTCTGCCAAGAAGCCCAAGTTAGTCTCTTATATGAGATGCAATGACTTTCTCTAGATGGTTAAAAAACCCTTTGTTTTGTATTTTGACAATTAGACTATACAATGCCCTAATGAGGGATCTGTTGTAAATCTATGAGGAGTCTTTAAAACTTCCCAAGTCCAATGTCTGTATCTTTCCTCAGAAATGGAAAGTTTTCATCCTTATTTTTTCTCAGTAAGCTTTTCTTCTATTCTGCTTAGACTACAAAATTATGAATTACCTTCTAATTGTATTAAATCATGTGTCTGTATTCCCATATATCTTGTTTTATCTTAAAGTGATTACTTTGAGTACTTTATCCTGCTGTGATCATTATCCTTGTCTCTGAAGTCTGTTACTCCAGAGCTGTTGTATTCTGTTGGAGGCACAATGCTCTCCACCCTTACCATGCTCTGGTATCTCTAAATTGATATTTTCCCATGTGGTGGTAATACTGAATTTTGGTGATGAAGGGTGATGTGTTTTGACTAATATTTATGATATGTCAGTGAATTAACTGATTTCAGAGCTTGTATTTTGATGGGATTTACCTGGAAGTTGAGAGAGATTTTGCAATGGATTTTAGCTATATTGTCTATTATAAGCCCTCTCCACTATTTTATTCTTGCTTCGTACTAATTTACAGCAAGGATATTCAGTATGTTGTATCATATTCTTCCCCATTTCCAAGGGGAAATTTTCTGAATCCTCCCAAATGATGAGATTTTCAGTTGAAATCAATGTTCTGAGTGTATTTCACCAAGAATACCTAGGGAAATTTCCCATGGCATTGACTGGTGTTTTTATACCTATGTGAGATAAAAAAGTGACTTTCTGGGTACTGATTCTCTATTTCCATTCTTCCCTGCAATTATAATGGTGCCCTGACTTTCAGTGGTGGTTTAGGCTGACAATATAAATAGAGGGTCTGAATGCACCCTGCCTGTCCTCTTCTACGTGGTAGATTGCATGCCAGTGACTGGAAACCAACGCATGCTCACTTGGTACAGGTGTTGACAAATGCATGTCCTATTAACATGAAAAACGAGAGTACCTACGCTTTGCAGAGGATTTGTGTTTTTTATGCTTTATTGAAAAACCACATTTTCAGGGATTATCATGAAAAAACAGCAATGGAGAATATATGTGGGCACACTTTAGAGCAGGAATATTTTATCACATGTCCCAAGGTTTAGGATATTTATTAGTTCCCTTTTATTTTTTTTAAAGCATTTATTTAACTTTATTTTATGTGCACTGGTGTGAAGGTTTCAGATCCCCTGGAACGGGAGTTACAGCCAGTTGTGAGCTGCCATGTGGGTGCTGGGAATTGAACCTGGGTCCTCTGGATGAGCAGCCAGTGCTGCTGAGCCATCTCTCCAGCCCCATTAGTTGCCTTAATCTTTAAGTAATGTACATTAATTTATAAAATCTCTGAATGACAAACGCCTTAGTGATAGAAATGATGTCATTTATCTTTGCCCACATTGCAGTTTTATGTAGGATTTTGTGTATAACAGGCATACTGGCATTTGTTGTACTAAATTTCATTTGCACAAATCTCTGACCATGGCCGACAAAGAAGTGTCCTCCAAAATGATTCTTAGGACAGTTTTACCAGCTTACGCCGTTTTTATATGTGTATAATATTCAAATGATATGATCTGCATCCATCCTTGGCTAGTTTCATGTGTCGTTGGTTGGTATTAATTTCTTATGTCCGAAGTGAAACCCGCAAGACCAAGGAACATTAAACACCATGTAAGTTCATATATGACGTGTTTGCTTTGGAGAATCATGAGGATGAACTAGGGTGAATTGTATATCAGATCTCCTTGTTGATGATAAGCCTTCAGTCACGTAGCTGCTGTCATCAAGGTCACACATTGCAGAGGTGGCGTTGGGTTGCTCATGGCTGCTTTCTAGGCACATACTCTTTTTTATCTCAAACTCTCTTGACCAAAGTATATTACAGCAGCTTCTTATCCTTCCTCTCACACGGCCTTGGAGGGCAATGGGCATACCACAATACCTTCTCTTATATTGCTTACTTGCACCCCATACACACACAGCAATGTTGTCAGCAGCTTGACCGGGTTGCCTGTAATGTTTTCTTCTTCTCTGTGTGAGCAATGGATGAATGGTCGACTCTGAGACGAACTCAGCAATGCTACTTCACTGCGCTCTACGTTTTCTTCAGTAATGGGCCACCTGTAGCTCGACGTTAAATTTTGTTTCCCTTGTGCCTTGTGGGAAAAGATTTGGAATAGATGGAATATTCCAGCAGAGTTCCTTCCTCCAATTAGTGTTGCCAGTAAGTTTCCATATCAGCCTGAAGCAATGCTGGTTATGTCTGGGGAGTTTTCAAAGTTAAGTGTTTTAAACTGGAGGGATAATAAATAAATGTGTGTGTGTGTGTGTGTTGTGTGTGCCTGTGTGTGTGTGTCTCTGTGTGTATCTGTGTTTTAGAAAGGAGAGGAATTTTTAAAAGTTCATCAAGTTTCATAGTCCTGGAGAGCTTTACTAAAGGGAATTTAGGTGAAACATGAGCTGCCAGTGCCCTAGAGGGCTCCTGCCCATCACAAGGAAACATCATTTGTCAAATGCAGTTGGCTTCCTTCTCCTGAAACTTCTGCTTCTGGCAGTGTTTCTTCATACTTGTGCCCATGAACTCAAAGCAGCTCAGGAAGGAGCCCTGGACCTGTGTAGAACACCTCCCCCCCACGGTCAAAACAGGTCCAACTAGGAGTGTGGTACTTCACTGCTATGTGCTGAAGGTGGGACTTCACTCTGTGTTATCACAATCTTCAGTTTTTTTATACCTTAGGCAGGAAGACACAGGACTTGACATCTTCATACTAAGCTCACACATGCATGTACCACAACAGTGCTCCAAATCTGGAAATAAGATACCAATATTCAGACCAAGCAGACAACATACTAACCAACATTCCTGAGCAATTAATTTTGTACTTCTAAGTTGAGTTATAGTTAACATCATGTTCAATTTATATATAATACATATTTAATAATTAATTTAATAATTATTATAGACTTAATATGCTTAATATTAAGCATATTAGTATATTTTGTATATTCTAGGAAGATATACATAGTACATTTACCATTTTAATAATTTTTGAGTGTGCAATTCATGGAATTGTTTTTCAAATGTGAGTGTTAAAAACCAACTTTTATTTTCCTCTTTCCCAGCACTTGACAGCTACCATCCTACCTTCTATATGTCTGAATTAGAAGCGTATGTTTCATATATATATATATATATATATATATATATACATATATATGTATGTATATATATAATGAAATATTGGTTCAAACCAAGCACTATTGTCTTCTCTTATCCCCTGCTTAGTTTGTGTCTGACAGTGTGATTAGTGTGTCATTGACAAGTCTACAAAAGAGGAGAACTAATGCAGTTCTCTTGTGATAAACCTTCTGCTTTGTCTCTGCATAGAAACTTAAATCTCATCATCGCATCAAGGGGGCAGGAAGTGCATTTTGCTCCCCACTGTTTCTCCAGTATGAGGAGCACTGTTGGAACAATCCAGGAAAATCAATGCATATTTATGGAATAAGCAAGCACTGTTGAATGTCTTGAACATTAACATTTTTGCTTAAATTTAAAACTTATTTACTTAGAGTTTTGTTTGTGTGGGTGACCATCTCAATTAGGGGCTCCTGTTCATTTCCCATGACTCTGTCTAGGACATGGGCGAAGATGATAGTGAAAAAATGAACCAAGATTAGGAGAGTGTATGCATTCAGGCTACTCCTTTGCTCATTAACTCATTCATACAATGTTTTTATGAATGATGTTCCGACTGTTCACGGCTACAGTAAGTATCCTACCCTTAAATTCACAGAGAAGCACAGCAGAGACCACAGGGCAGGGCAGAATTATGACTGAAGATTATGAGAATGTTGAGAAAGAGATTAGATAGGGCAGACAGTTTTAAGCTGGAGTTGAGACATAACTTCTCAAATTTGTGAAGATCCATGTTGTCACACAGGAGAGAAGAGGGCTTGTTGGAAAGACTTGAGAAACTAGGACAGGTGTTTTTAGGTGGCAGGCTATCCAAACTTTTGCTGTTAGAAGTCTCTGAGGGTAAGTATATGCTCCTTTTAAAAATAGGTTTCTGTGCTATCCCTGTGACTTCTCGAACATTGCCTTGTGGCTGTATATATATTTGCAATGGCTACTTGGTTCCTGAACCTGACTAGGAACTGGGAATTATAATTTATGTGGAAGAACCTCCTCAGCTTAATACATGGGAGCTAAACCTTACCTCCAGTTATTTTATCATATTTTAATTATAACAACTGATATGAAAAATATCTTAAAACTGAACATGTTGTTAACTATAACCCAACTTGGAAGTACAAAATTAACTGCTCAGTAATGTTGGTTAGTATGTTGTCTGCTTGGTCTGAATATTGGTATCTTATTTCCAGATTTGGGGCACTGTTGTGGTACATGCATGTGTGAGCTTAGGATGAAGCTGTCAAGTTCTGTGTCTTATTGCCTAAGGTATAAAATTAAGGATTGTGATGGCAGAGAGTCTTTATTTTTTTTAGTAAAAATACAACTTTCAATTCAACTGTAAACATTTTAGATCAATACTATTAATAGATATGATCCAGTCTACTTATCACTCCTGAGTAAGCATGTAGAAATTGCTAAAGATTTTGAATATCATGGTGAAATACATTTTAAAAAATTCAAATTATTTTTATTGGAATTTTTTTGTACAATATTGTGATTCTATTCCTTCATTTTCTCCCAGAGCCATCGTGCCTTTCCATCCTTCCAACTCCATGTCTTTTTTTTCCTGCTGCTTTAAGAAAAAACAGGAAAAAAAAAAAAACCGGAATATAACAGGACAAAAAAAAAAAAAGAAAGAAAGAAGAAAAAAGCACAAGAAATACATACACATGCACATACATACACACAAAACTCATAAATCCAAAAAAAATTGGAAATAATAATATACATGCAAGAGACCAGTAAGATTAAAAAAACCCAAACAAACAAACAAGCAACACAAAAGCACCCAAAAGTCATATGATAGAAAAAAAACAACAACGCCAAAAAACACCACTGAGTTCATTTTCTGTTGACCATCTGATCATGGGCCTGCCCTTGAGTGAATCCCTGGTGAGACTCTATCTGAGAAAATTTAAGTTTCCTTGAAGGTCAGTTGTCAGTTGGAGATAGGTGGGAGCTCATGTTTGCGTCCCTGACAGTAGTCTTTTGATTTAATATGTGTTCATATAATCCAGTGAGATACTACATTTTAAAAGATGTAGTGAATTTCTTTCTCATTAGTTGAGCAAGGTATCAATTAATCATCAGATACCGAGTATTTAAGGAATGTCTATGTCCCAGTCAGTACTTATGGGAAGTTGGGTCAAGATCATTAGTTTCCATTCTGCATGTATTGTTGAGAAGGTTTTTAAAGTTATAACCTATTGCCATGTTAGTAACTATAGGATGGGTGTAATGAAACATTGGCTTCTCTGTGTTGCTATGTTTGAAGGTGACCTTTCATTTCTTAACTGAAATCTAACTTGTTGTTTTTACATATTGCATCTTCCATCATTTCTGCCTGTAGATTATCACAATTTAAAGACTGAGTAGCGGAGAAAACAAAGTAGGTTACTAAGTGGAACCACCTGACTCCAACACATTCTTCTGGAGAGCAATTTCCTATGATTGCTGTTCATTAAATGATCCCATACAGCTCACGATGGCGTTCATTGCTCACACTGTGCTGTTGGATGAGTAATAAGAGTGATCTTTATAATCGTGTGAGTCCAGCAGAGCTCCCGTGCTGTGATGACGATGTATGTGGTGGTAAATATCTGGATGCAGTGTTTGCATGAAGAATTAGATATTGGAATTTCAGACTTACTATTAACTTAAATCCCCAATGCTACCCATTAGCAGCAGGAAGCCTTCTTTCCCTTTTCTGTTGTGTGTTTATTAACACACTTAGTTTTGAGATGCATTAACGAGGAAAATTGTGTTCTACTTGATCTTGAGTTTGTTCAGAACTCTTGTAGCCTTTCATTGGGGACTTGTGGGTGGGGAGTGGCAGCATTGATCTCTATTGTGCTGCCCTATGGCAGATACCCCAGACTTATAAAGCCCGAGTTTACTTCACTGATTTCCATTTGGTAGAATTCTACCCCGTATATCATCTGATAATACAATCCTCCTTAAGCAAGACTATCCTGAGGTGTTTACTGTTTTTTTTTTCCAAATATAAATTGCAAGTTCTCAATAACAGGGTAAATTTTTCTGACAGCATTTGCAGATAATCTGAATGCTCCCCATGTGACCCTTTGTGCTTTCTCAAATGTGGAATGATGAAGGCCTCTTGACCAAGGGATTAATTTTCAGCTTTAATGAGGAGGGTGTGTGAATGTGCTCTGAGTCTCAGCTCTTTCATCAGTTGGGCAGATTTCAGGGCAAGATTTGTGTGCAGCGTGAGAGCACCTCACCTCATTGTCTGAAAATTGCATTTCCCTCCATTATGTAGGTTAAGTGACTTTTATTTCCTAACCTTGTTAATGTTTGCGTAAGGAGAATGTTTTTCTCATATGGTTACATTTCCCTGTAAAATATTTAGACAGTTTAATGTATAAAATTTCACAGTTCGATCTGTTATTTGTTAGTGTGAATTTTGGGTGCTGTGCTCTAGACTGGACTATTTCACATTATATTCCCAGACATTTGACGTGGTAGGAATAGAAGAAAGAAATGCGAGCTGGGTAGATTGGGCATAGTTTCACTCCCACGGAGATTCTTACACTCTTGTGGTGTGGGAAAAGCCAGTAAGAAAGTAAGCAGTGGAAGTCTGAAGGCCCTTGTAAAAAATGGGATCATCACTTTCTAACCACAGGCATTTTCCTGCTCTCCCAAAATGTCTACAGAGGAAAAAAAAAGTCTAAACCCACAATACTATTATAAACTAGTAGCCTCCCTCCCTCCCTCCCTCCCTCCCTCCCTCCCTCCCTCCCTCCCTCCCTCCCTTTCTTTTTGGATGCTGAAATTTGAGAAAGATGATGTATGTGCCTCCCATGGCCTTCAATATGCTGTATTTACCTAAGGGAAAATAAAAGTGATAAAAATAAATTTTATTGCCTACAGTCTGTTATGCTTGCTATATTTGCCTTATGAGAAACACAGACTTATCAAACACTTAATATTTTGACAGCTACATGTTTAACATAATTGATGGTTCTCAGGGCACCATAATATATCACCTGATTTGGAGGCCTCATCACCAGCTCCAAATAACTTTTATTGCTGTTGTTTTAGGTCTTCAAAGTTCTAGATTCCCACAGATTCGAGCAAAATATGCTCAGTGAGGTGACTTCAGAAAAATCATACACCAATTATTATTAGTTTGCTTCGGGTGAAGTTCCTTGTAGGATCTGTTGTCACCATGGTTATACACGTTCATGTGCCGACAGGACCTTACAAATGTGCCAGTCAGTTCTAGCTTCCCTTACACATGAGACAAGTAGGTTCAGAACATAGCTTCCTGGAAATGCTGGTATTTTAACTCTGGTCTACTTTAGCCAAGCGCACGATTTCACTGACTGTCTTAAAGTTTCATGACCTTCTTAAGAATGTGGTATTTTATGCTGCTTTCCATGAACATTTTGAATACTTGAAAAATAAATGGCAGAGAGATGTAAAAATAGAGGGTGGATAGTATTTCTTAGCTACATTTACTGGATAGCAAGAAAAAAATTAACTAGTTTTCTCAAGATAAGGGCATAAGAAGAGGCATTTGGGATCAGTTATAGAGAACTTGGAGTTGTTCCAAACTGATGGTTGTTCCAGCGTTTCTCTCAATCCTTGTGGCTAGAAAGCTAAGGAAGACAAGTTCATTCTATAAGGTTGGAAGAGGGAGTGTGATCAGTGACCCCAGGGATTAGGGGCTATCTGACCAGAGCTGGGATCTAAGCAGTGCCTAGTCTTTGAATTCATACGTCACAGACATTCACAATGTTGATTTGCCACTTGGAAAGCAGGATTATAATTATTTTGGAACATCGTGGGATGAGTAAATGGATGGGATAACAAAATTTCTTTCTGATGGTGTAATTGCTTAGGAGTTTGTCTCCTATTATATATATTGAGAATGTTCTAGGCAGTACTATTATTTTTCCAAACCTGAAGTTTTCTTTGTCACACACCTTCCTCTTGGCTCTGAATGAGTTGGGCCCATGCACATCTTTGAATTCTTAGCAGTTATTAGTTTCTGACACATGGAAGGTACTCAAATTTTTATTAAAAGAATAAACTAGGAAACTCTTCTGTCTATATTTTGCTTCCTCTAGGCTTTAAGAAGGTAAGTATAAAGGAGCATGATGACTTCATGAATAAGGAACGCAGCATTATCTCTTTGACATTCAATTCATTTAGTTGGTTTATAAACAATTTATTCAAATGATTTATTATGAAGAATATTATAAATATACTAAATTATGAACAAATATGATTATTGTATATGAATAGACATTAAATTTATCACAGCTTTGCATTTTTATCTTAAAAAGCTGACTGTATGATACTAGTGGAGTTTTCCCCTTTGTCACATGTAGTTGTATGGGAAACTTTCATTGAGAAACAGGAGAAAAATTCTACCACTTGGAAAATTTGGTCATTTTTGGTGAAAATCCAAGTACAATGGCAACAACAGATCTCTTTCTATCAGATTTTATTGCTGGATTTTTCTCAGTTCAACTTTTTTCAAAGGTCATTTCTCTCATTGTGTGTGGTATAAGGCCACAATCTTGGCAACAAAATGGATAGTGTTGCGCAGTTTTTTTCAAAACACCAAATGACTACAGTTGTGTGTTTGTGTGTGTGTGTTATCTGGGTTTATCTAGACAGACAGCAATGCTAGAGAATAAGTTATGCATATTTGGTCATTTAAGTTTCTTCATTATGTTGGTTCATCCCCTACTGGCTATGTGTGACATGGGATTCACCTCTGTATGCTGTGAATACGTTTTATTTCCATTGGTTAATCAAGAAGCTGCTTTCAGCCAATGGCTTAACAAAGTAAAGCCAGGTGTAAAATCTGAACAGAGATGTAGAGAGAGGGTAGGCAGAGTTAGAGAGAGCCCATGTAGCCATCAAAGGAGACAGATGCCCGGAACCTTACTGGTAAACCATAAACCTACTGGTAAAATACAAAATAATGGAAATGGGTTAATTTAAGATATAAGAGCTAGATAGCAATACACTTAAGTGATTGGCCAAGCAGTGGTGTAATTAATATAGTTTGTATGTGATTATTTCAGGTCTGGGTGGCCAGGAAGGAGCGAGCAGTCCCTGCCTACATATAAGCATACCTTAAGTGTGCTCATCGTAAAGTTGTGTTACTATGGATATATTTTAAGTAGAGTATCATGTTTCTTTGCCAGAAATTTTGCACATACAATATTTGGATCAGATTTAGAAGATATTCTCAGGTGGTACTGTTTTAAAACACTTTCATTCCAATAAGGCTTGGCAATGTTCTAATAAAACAAAGCTAGGAATTACATATGCTCACACAATTACCCTTTTTCCATGTTGCTACTTCCCTTCTTCATTCTTTGAGGAGTAATAATCTATTTTAAGCTTAATTTAAAAAGGAGTAGAAGCTATGTGAGATACTTAACAGCCTATCCACTTTACTATTCTCGGAAGTGTTTTATTTTATAGATTACTTTTACTTTCTATTCTTTGTCTTAACACTCTTGATTAAATGGAAATGATAGCAATCCAGAAGAAATAATATTTCACAGGGTAATTCACGGAGTGACTTTAAATATCTAATCAAACTCTTTTTCACGGTGCCCCACCATTCATTTAATTGATTTTTCTCATCTTTTAATCCTTTGGGTGTAGGGTTTGAGTATTTTTTGAGTGTGCACAAAACTGTCCACGAAATCCTTCTTCCGAAATCACAACATGAACTCTACAAGGCATTGGCTACTCAGTCTCTGATTCCAAGCTGAAGTTATTTCTGTAATGCTCCCAATGAATCATTGCTTCATTCATTCAATAAATATTAATTGATTAGTTGCTACGAATCAGGTCCTACTCCATTGTGAACAGAACAATGAACAAATGAGCCATGTGACTATTTCCCAGAGCATGTTTCTCAGTTCCCAGTGTGAAGACATGGGCCACCCAGAAAACAATGTCACCGTGACAGTGAAAGGAGAGGACACTAAGAAAGTCAGGGTAAATGGAAGTGGCAATTTTTATATGGCTGTAAGGGAAGGGCCCTTTTGATGTGGGGAAATTTACATGGAGGCTTAATCAGCTAGAGGACCAAGCTTTGTGTTCTCTGTGTTAGTAATGTTCCCACCTCATGGCTCAGAGGTCACAACACTATCCCTGGGACGATGTGGTAGAGTGTTCTATGGATAACAAGAAGAAGGTGAGCCATGGAGAGGAAGGGGCTGAGCAACAGATTTTACAGGAACTTTTTCTTCATTGCCCTTCTCACTTCCTTCCCTCAGTCATTTTCTAGGGCAAAGCTTACTCCTCAACACCCCCAAAGGCCATGTGTATGTTTGCCTGGTCTTTTAAGAAATACTATGTTGTGTTTATAGATCGTAGTTTAATTAACTTGTAACACTTGTGATATGCTCAGGCTTCTTGCTGCCTTTTCAAGAAGATATTAAAAGGTCAGTGGAGGCTTACTGGGGAAAGGAATAGAAAATGAGTGAGAAGACACACCAGTACCTGCTTTTGTTTATGCCTGCATCATGCATCCAATGCATGCTTTGCAATATATGATCATGAATAGTTTGCTTGGTAGAATATGGCAAACATTGAATTAATGTGGCTGCATGGTAGAATTTGGCAAACATTGAATTGGTATGGCTCAATGGTAGTATATGGCAAACAATGAATTGATGTGGCTCCATGGTAGACTATAGCAAACATTGCTGTTGCTCCACGGTAGACCTTGGCAAACGTGGCTGTCTCTCCACGGTAGGCTATGGCAAACGTTGCTGTCACCCCAAGTAGACCTTGGCAAACGTTGCTGTCACCCCACGGTAGGCTATGGCAAACGTTGCTGTCACCCCACGGTAGACCTTGGCAAACGATGCTGTCACCCCACGGTAGGCTATGGCAAATGTTACTGTCTCTCCACGGTAGGCTATGGCAAACGTTGCTGTCTCTCCACGGTAGGCTATGGCAAACGTTGCTGTGGATTCCAGGGATCTGAGGGTGATTTTCCTTTTGGTCACTCAGTGTGCCTGCTGTTAAACCTCCTTATCAGAGCTAATAGAAAATGTGGGATCAAATAAAAGTCCTACCATTTACCTTCAGCTTTACTGCCCTGTAAATCTGTTTTCTTTCCATTTTTAAGTATAGAAGTCATAATGTAATGGTTCCTCTAACAATTGACTTTTTATAGATCAGTGTATTTCATGTTCTGTGAATTCATGGATGCTTTTAGGTTTAAAGTGTTGATGGCTTTTTTCTCACCAGCAGAGGGCGTGCTTCACAGCCTGGGATGACTGAAGGAAAAGTACAGTTGAATTAGAAAGGAAGGTTTAAAAAGCCCAAATCATCCAAACAGGCTAGGCTCCAAAGCCAGTACATGCAGTAGGATCAAAACCCATTGCCATTGTCCTTGGCTTCTCATCAGCCCTCATTGTCCGCCATGTTCACAGAGTCCGGTTTTATCCCATGCTTTTTCAGTCCCAGTCCAGCTGGCCTTGGTGAGTTCCCAATAGATCAGCCCCATGGGGGGAAGGGGAGAGCAGTGGGGCAAGGGGACAGAGGGAAATAGGAGGCGGGGAGGAGGCAGAAATTTTTTCAAAGAAAAAAGAATATATCAAAAAAAAAAAAAGCCCAAATCAACTAACAACAAAGAACCCAAACTAAAACAAACAAAAACCCAGTAAGCTTTTAAATCTCACATATATGTCTATAAAACAAAATAGAAGGGGGTTTATTTAGCCAACACTTTTACCATCAGACTAGATTTTATCTTGATTCAAACACTGCTTTCAAAGCATTTATTTTTTTTGATAATAAGAAAATGTAATAAATCTATGATGTGAAAATATTGAAATATTTAGTAATTAGGCGATTTGGTTCAATACTCTTTTGGCAGTTACTTCTTTTTCAGACATGATTTTCTACCAGCAATTGTGAGTATCAAAAAGAACACTTACCTTGAGAGGGGCCATGGACGGTTGTACAACTTAAATCTGAACAAATAACCTGTCTACACCTCACTTTGCTTACTACAAAGTATATGTAGGGAAATTTACCTGTTTATTTGTGTGCAGGTCAGAGCAAGAACCTGCACTCTGTTGCAGCCCAGCCACGTAAAAGAGACGTCCATCCTCAGTGGACCTCGTTTTTCTTTCAAGTAACTTATGGATTATCTAGGACATGGTTGGTTTAAGTTCCCTGAAAGCATTGTCATATGAGAATTTCACATGAAGTATTCACCAACCAAGAAAATGTTACAGAAATATAACTGAGGTTAAAATATGCCTTTTCTATGTTAAAGTTATATTCTACATGGGATATACCTGTATTCTGAGACCATAGCAAGTTATATTTAATATATAATTGGGAAGAAGGAAGAAGTGAAGCTACAATATGAATAAAACTAGAACATTTGGCTTTCATTCATTCATTCCTGTTGTGTATATAAACTGTTCAGTATGGTGTTAGGTTTTATAGCAAGAGAGAAAAGAGAGACGGAGAGAGAAGAGAGGGGGAGAGGGAGAGAGAGAAATGATAGCTACAGTTTAGTAAGCTATCTTGTCTAAAGAACCGTACAGTTATCATTTTTGATGGTAACTTAATCCTAGCGTTTCGGCAAGTTTCTAGTCTCACTGGAGTGTTTCTAGCTGAAGCTGTCCTGCTCTGGATTACATCTGGAGATACTGATTTGTCCTATGGGACTGTGACTTTGTGCCCTTTGACCTGTATCTCCTCATGTATGGTACCCCTCTCCCACTATCCCAGCAGTCAGGATTCTATTGTTTCCACACTATGACTTTTAATAAACATTCTATATTGTCCTAGGCATAGTAGTACACATCTTTTAATCCTAGTTCCCGAGAACAATAGAATTAGAAGTTTAAGGCTAGCCCTAGCTATTTGGTGAGTTTGAAGCCATTCTGGGATACAGGAAACTATGTCTCGAAACAAACAAACAAACAAGCATCTGGTCCAAACCAAGCAAACAAGTGAACATCCAAATCAGCACAAATGCCACCCTCTCAGGGAAACCCCGCAGTGCACAAAAAAGTGTGGTTAAACAGTATTTGTCTTTATGGGTTTTTATTTTATTTCACTCAGCCTAATGTCCTCCAGGTTCATCCATGTTATTTAAAGTCCAAGGTGTCCTTACATGTCTGCATAATCTAATCTATCACTATACACATGCACACAGACACACATACTTACACATATATGTATCATCATTTCTTTATCCATAGAATCTTAGTTGCTCTCTATATCCTGACTTTTAGAATGATGCTGGAGTGAGCAGGAGGCCCAGATGTCATTTCCTTTGGGTACTTACAGAGAACAGTTCATAAAATAGCTGTGTTTTTAGTTGTTTTTGAACGCTATTAAGAGGTAGCTCTTCTGCCCAATCTTTAAAGAAAGAGCAACCTAGTGGTCTATAATACTTCTTCCGGAGCACCAGCTTCTTCCTTCCCAGAGCCAGAGCAGCCTTTGACTTGTACACACGTGACATATGAATTCGTTCACTTGTTCATTGATTCACTAATTGGGCAATTATCTTGTTGATCTTGCTTATCTTAAAGCCAATTTGCACTCTATTGCCTTCTTCACAGACTCAGCAACACCAGTGTTTCTTCCTCCCAACTCACTTCTCAGTTGGACGATTGCTCCTCTTTTTACAACACAGCTATTTTCAACACAAGTCATTTTTCTCCCTTTTAACACCTCTGTTCTTCCCTCTTCCAGCTGTTGCTTAGTGATATTAGAAACACCTGCTCTCCACAGCCCTCTCTAGCTCTCTCTGTATTTCATTTAGAAGAGTTGAAAAGAATGGAACCATGGATTAAATGTCTAAGATCCATTTGAATGGGGATGAGAAAACTATGCTTTGAAGGGAAATAATTTTAAAAGATTTCATTTTTGCAAATGAAAGGCTTGAAGCTCCCTTTGGAATAGATGCAAAAGCTTCCATTTTTTTCTTTACTTTCTGTAATTAGATATGACTGTGCTTAAATGTTGGTATTCAAGATAAAATAATATTCTTTATGAAATAATTTTAGTTACTGCTATTTGTAACATGCAATATTTTATAAAATAATACATTAATATATTTCTGTAAATAGATATACCAATCTACAATTTGGATATATTTTCTTCTAGCTTAGAAAATATAGAAATTTTTAACTATAATATATGAGCCAATGAGGAGTTTTCTACTTCTTTGTAATTCTATTTCTTCATTAAATTCTACTTGCATGTCTTCAAATGTTTTCATTATTTCATTCAACTGTGTTTTCATTGTCTTCATTAAACCATTTGTTTATAAGGTTCTTGGGTATATTCATAATTACTATTTTGAAGTACCTGTCCTATGCTTCATCTAAACTCTTTTCTCAGGTCTATGGCAGTGGAGTTGCTGACTTCTGCAGGCATATTGTCTTGGCTGTTTATGTTTATCTGTTTTTGTGATGGGGTCTAGGTATCTGGAATTATGATATTTAAAGTATTTTTTTTTATTTTTTGCATGGATTTCTGATTTTTTCTTTGGTAGGTGAATGTTTTGTTCTTTGGTTGGTGTGGCCAACTATGGACATTTTGCCTAGCCAAATGTGGTTGCTGTGTGGGCTCTGAGTGCTCGCCTAGACTGGCCACTGGGGGTCCCTGGAAGAAAATGTACATACTAGCAAATAACACAAAGGAACTGAGATGGGCTAGAAGGAAAGAACTCATTTTTCTGTACCCATTTTCTGTAGAAATAGTGGAATCTATAGGTTTCCCCCAGCTCCTGTAAATCTTCACTTGGTTCTACAGAAGCACATTTAATCACATATAAGGATATGCTCTTAATTATTTAAGCATATTTATTATATGTCAGCTATGCACTAGGAACTACTATAGGTATTTGGGATAAATAAATAAATAAATAAATAAGGCAGATAAAGATGTTTCTTTTTCTGCTAATATAAAGGAAAGAGATAATTAGCAATAAATAGTAAAAATTTATGGTAAAGGATATTGAAAGTGTATTGGAAAGAAGGAAAAGCAGAGCAAAGCGTTAAGTTGGAGTGTGAAGCTGCAGTACATTAGCTGCAACTTAAAAACAAGATTGATAATTTTCATTTTAAGCCTGTCTATATGTGAGTGTACCACCTGCATGCTTCTGGAAGGACTGCCATTAAGATGAGGTTTCAAGGTAAGTCTCATTTAGCAGCTGAAATTCGAACAAAGCCCGAAGAAGACAATGAGGAAGTGATATACTTAGGCTAGGAATAGTCTCGGGAGAGGACACACCAGTGCTTTGCCTGCGTTGGAGGGATCGAGGAACAGATGGAATCAGTGTCACCATCTCCAATGAGTGTGTGGTGGAGCTGTGGAGGAGCGTAGAGACCTTGGGACCATCTCACTCATGGCTGGCTTCATAAAGCATTTATTGGACCTTGATTTTCGCTATGGGTAAGAGGGAGGCTGTTCGGGAGTTCTTAGTAGAAGAATAACTGGACTCAGTTTACATTTTCAAAGCGTCTACTGGTCAGTAGTAGGCTGTTGGTAAGTAAGGTTAGAAGTTGAAAGTCCTGGTGAGAGGCTAATGGAGCTATCCAGGGCGATTGATGACCACGACAGAAGAAAGGATTCCTGAAAATGCAAGGAAACAATTCTGGTCACCGGCAACTGAATTTAACCTGAGTATGCAAAGTAAGGAGGACATGAGAAGGAAGAAGGAATTCTAAGATTAGTAGGACCAACACTGGTCAGGCCTTGTAGGATCTTAGTTGGAGAGACTGAGATGTTAGTAGACTGACCTTTAGGACAAGATGTGATTGGAAGGTGGGTTCCATGAAATGGCTCAGTGGTTTAAAAGCACTGCCTGCTTTATCAAAGGTCTCAAGTTCGATTCCCAGCAACCACAACCAACTGTAAAGATTAATATATAGCAGCAGGATGGCAAATGTGACTTGGTGTTGTGGCTTCATTCTGTCGCTATGGTAAAACACTCTAACCAAATGCAACTTGGGGAAGACACAGGTGATTTGTTTTATACTTGCAGGTTCACATCTGCCTTTGAAGGAAGTCAGGGCATGGAGGAATGTTGCCCACGGAACGCTCACGCTTGAAAGGGGTTTGGGAGTCACAGTAATCAGGGAGGATCTGAGACAGAGAGTGGTAGTTGTTATAAGATAACTGCTTTGGTTGTTTGCAGACTGTCATGGGACCCCCCTCGGCCAACAACTCAATTGACTGCAACCCAGATCTGCACTAGAAGTCTTACCTTATAAGAGGTGGTCAGTGAGACTCTGCATCTATTACTAAGAATCCTCATTAGATCACCTTCATAGATTCCAGGAAATTTCCACTGCTCTGTGTTTCCATACCACTCCTCAAGTGCCCCCCAATTCTGGCCATGTCTCCCCACATTCTCTCTCTCCACCCCATCTTCCCCCCACCCCAATTCTCTCTCTCTCTCTCTCTCTCTCTCTCTCTCTCTCTCTCTCTCTCTCTCTCTCTCTCTCTTATCTCTATCCATGCCAGTCTACCTGCAAAACTGATGCTGTATCTCCCTCACAGAGAGATCCGCATGGCCTTCTAGACCCTTTCTCTTTACCTAGCTTGTATCTTGGTTTTCATTTACTTAATGGTTATTATCCACTTGCAAGTAAATACACACTGTATTTATCTTTCTGGGCCTCTGATTCTTATGACTGCTCTTGGATGCTTTTCCTCTGTTGATTGCCATGCATGGTATTTTTTGCTTCATTGTATCATATTTTATTTTGTCATGTTTCGTTGTTATCTCTTAGAAGTCTGTTCTGTAATGAAGACAGAAAGGGAACAGATCTGGAGGGAAAGGGAGGTGGGAGGAGCTGGCAGGGGGAGGGGGGAAACTGTAATCAGGATATTTTTATGAGAAAAGAATATTTTCAATAAAAGGGGAAAAGAGAAAATAAGGCTTTTCAACAATAATTAATCATAATAAGAGAAAAAGAGAAAGAGAGAGAGAGAACAAGCAAGTGAATGCAGAAGTAAGCTGCTTTGTCACATTTCCCCCACATTGACTGGACAAACAGATATGCAATATTGTTCCTCAGAAGAGAGAGGAGTAGGTGGCGTCAATGTTCTGTAGGCTGGTGACAAAACTTCTGGACCCTATTTTTCTCCTCTCACAGTCCTGGTCCTGTTGATGAGACTGTGGACTTTCTGATCTCAAGATTTGTTCACATTAAAATCCTGTTTGAAAATCACCATTTAAGACAGCTAATTAACACTGCTCATGGTTTCTTCTGATTTTGTTACTCATGCTTACATAGTTTTTAATTTGTATGATCAGATTTCTATTTTGCTTTTTACGCATGTAAATCACTGTGCATTGTATTGTTTAGCAGGTAAGAGGTCAGTTCACTATGTTTATGAAAGGCGAGGGAACAGATAGAATTTTTAGCAATATGAGTTATTCAATACTATTTCATGGCAACAATAGAACAACACCAGAAGTCTCAGTGTCTTTATGTTTGCTACAATGCTTCTCCCCTGCCTTTCATAATTTCTGTAAGATTCATACACTGTAGCATTGCGAGCCAGCAGAGCAAAGAGAGAGGGAAGTATCATGGTGCTGAATTCAAAGTTTCCCCCCCATAAAAACTTTCATTACTAATATTCTTGAATCCCTTTTTATGTTTATCTCTTCAAGGTACTCTCATTAGGCTGAATTTTATCATTGATTCATTTTACCCACTTCTGACCCTTACACATGTTAAACTACAGAATATGAATTTCTTAAGTCCTGATTTCCTTTGCTTATTATGAGTTACCATGTTGATTTGAAAGACACCAGTTTCTTTTCATTGCTCTGTATGGCTCTGTATGGCATATGCAGATGTCAACATCGAGAAGTTGTTTCAGGATTCTCATGAGTGTGTACTGAGAACTATTCAGTGAAAGATACGATTTATAACAAAGCCAGATAATTGTTACCTGTGTCATAAAGCTGGGGTAAATTGTCTGTATCTTGAAGCTGCTTGAAGGAGGGGGCATGCTCTGATTTATTACTTCCCTATGTGGCTCTTCTCCTGCAAGGTCACACAGGGACACTTGCTTTATCAACATACCCCTTTCATTTACTCTCCTTATAAAGAAATTCATGTTTTAACTCCTGTCCACCCTTGGATCAGAGGGCTTTTTCTCTAAGGCACCCTTGTTGTGGTGAAAGCGGGTCCTTTTGTTTCATTCTGCCTAGCTAGCTTAACCCCCAAAATAATCACACAGAAATTGTATTAATTAAATCACTGCCTGGCCCATTAGCTCTAGCCTCTTATTGGCTAACTCTCACATCTTGATTAACCCATTTCTATTAAATCTGTGTATCACCACATGACTGTGGCTTACCAGAAAGATTCTAACTTACATCCATCTCAGGCAGGAGATTCATGGTGTCTGTCACTCTGCTCTTCTTCCCAGCATTCAGTTCTGTCTTCTCTATCTACCAAAGTTCCACCCTATCAACTAGGCCAAGGCAGTTTCTTTAATAACCAATGAAAGCAACACAAATACAGAAGGACCTCCTACACCATTTCTCCTTTTTCTGTTTAAACAAAAAGGAAGACTTTAACTTTAACATAATAAAATTACATATAACAAAACAGTTATAAAACAGGAATTACAGTTATAATATTTATATCTACTTTATCTTTTATCATAACTAAGAAAAACTATATCTATAAATTCTTCAACTCCATCAAAGACTCCAGAAGGCGATAATATTACTTAAGTAAATAAGAAGTAAGCAACTTCTAAAACTCTAGAAATGACAGAGACATCTCGCTGCCTGTACAGTCACCCAAAGTTCTTCTGTACCATTGGGCCATCCATCTTCAACCTATAGGCCCATAATATCCAGCAGACATTTCCATGAAGCAGGAAATTTTAAAGACAGTTCAGTCTTTTGTGTCTTGCAGAATGTCTCGCAGACCCTTTCATGAAACAGGAACCCCGAAGGATCATCTCACCTTTAGGCAAGTTCAGCACTCATCTCTCTGTGGGTGCTGCATGTCTAGTGAAGCAGTCCAGGCAAGAGCAGTTTCTTGCCCAAATGGCTAACCAACTCCATAAGGAGCCTCTTCGATGCCCATCTTTCTCAGAAAGTAGCTTGGTGCTGCCAGAAGCAGATGTGTCTCATTGTCATGAAAAGCCCTAAGCTATTAAAACATTTTAAATGCTGTGTTCTGTAGTCTTTGAAAGATATGAAGAATGCCTATCTAAGTGAAATATATCTCTCTATATCTAGAAAATCTAACTAACATGACTACAAGCTTGACTATTATTGATTATCCCTTAACCTATATTTCTTAATTATACATTACATTTTAAATGAACCACACAATCACAATACCTTAATCAAGATCAGAAATGCATATACATATAACAAGATTGACCTTAAATTTATATCAATAAAGCAAAATCCATACCAATGCTAATTATTTATATTTATATCACACCCTTTCTATTGTCCCAGTGCTAAGTATGGGACTTTTAAAAAAATGGTGCTAATATATTTAACAGTTACTTTATACCAAGTTTTAAACACATTTGGCTTCATAATGCCCAACTTCACATTTTTAAAAAATGTCCTCTGCTTGGATCTTTTCTCTTGAATATTATTGTAAATCTGACTAAAAGCAGATAAGAATGTTGATGGGGTTTCTGTTCCGCTTAGTTTTTCACATTTGTTAAGTCCCAAAGAAATCACACAGAAGTCTACATTACTTATCAACTGATTGGCCCATTAGCTCAGGCTTCTTATTAACTCTTATAACTTATATTAGCCCATTATTCTTGTCTGTGTTAGCCAAATGGCTCTGTACCTTATTCAGTGAGGCAGTTACATCTTGCTTCTTCTGTGGCTGGGTCAGGACTGCCGAGGAATGGGCTTCCTTCTTCCCAGAATTCTCTTGTTCTCATTGACTCACCTCTACTTCCTGTCTGGTAGTCCCACCTATACTTCCTGCCTGGCTACTGGCCAATCAGCGTTTATTTAAAATATAATTGACAGAATACAGACCATTGTCCCACACCCTAACTTCTGTATTTTCTTAAAATTTCTCTGCCAAGCAAATAGGATAATTTAAAAAAAAATACAGTCTTGTTTATTATTTCAGGACATGCATAGATAATAACCAGAGTCTTGAATAAAGTGTAAAGTGAATAAATTTTAGTTTTTGACAGTCTATTCCATTGTGAACAAAAACACAAGTAGGAGCACATATAATTTCTAATTTCTATCAGCATGACATTCTGATCTTCCAAACTCACAGCTGAATGGCCCAATGCTTACAGTATTCTAAGGCTTCTGTAGCTGATGCCTCCAACTTCTCTTGATTTCGTCCCACCAACCAATTTCAGATGGTTAGGGTTACCACAGCAACAGTGCCACTCAGGCCCCAGTTACCTATGTTTGTTAATTTTGTGTCTACTGTGATTGATATCCCTGATGGAAATGGTCAAGGAAAGAAAAGGTCTGTTTTGGTTTATAGTTTTAAAGAGATTTCAGTTTGCAATGGCAGGGAAGGCAGACATAATTTCCTAGAGGAAACTCATGAGAGTGGATGTTCTTGAAGCAAGTACCAGGAGCTGGGTGATTGGGCTGGAGAGGGCATGGCTTTTTCTTCTGCTCTTCGTTCTTCACAATAATTAAGTCATGGAAACTGAGAAGGAAGTTTTGGAGATCCCTGAACCTTAGGTCCTTCCTCTCTAAAGCAGAGTCTGAGACAAAGACTTTAAGATTGCTGTTTATGAAGGGAAGTGATCCTAGGGCAGAGGAGTCGAGCACTCGGGAAAATTAATAAAGAACAGAATAAAAACCTAACCAAGGTGCATCTGTGAGCCGCTTATGATCCTATACAACTGTGCCTCAATGTTACTTCTGAATATTTAAAAACAGAGTAGTAAAAACTGGAGACCTAGAAGAATTGGGTGTTCATAACCTATCATGGAGTCAGGTTGGTTAGGTGTCACTTCTAGCTGATGTAGGTGTGCATATATATTGGAATGGTTGAATGTTCTTGCAAAGCCCATAAGGCTGCAGATGGAACTCTGGTAGGGATCAGAGGACAAGTACCATCAGATGACATCTGCATACATCTGGTTGCTAAAGCACCAGTTGCAATATGAAGGGGTAGACAAAGAGGCCAGGATGCAGGTGACTCAAGGTTCTGAAATACAAGCCTTCCCTGGCTGTCTCTTTCTTATCCTTGCAGTTCCTGAATATTAAAAAAGATTTTTGCTTTTAATTCCATATATAAGTTTACATATAGGATTTGAGTTCAGGTGCCCAGTGATTCTAGAGATGTTGGATTCTCTGGAGCTGTAGTTGCGGGTAATTGTGAGCCTCCTAATATGGCTGCTGGGAGTTTAACTTGATTCCTTTGCAAGAGCAAGATGTGTTCTGAACTGCTTAGCCAACTCTCCAGCTCCACAATTCATGAATTTAACAAATCAGATCAGATTTTGTACTTTTAGAGTTATACAAACATTACTAAGATCAATCTCAGAACATTTTTATTACCTCCTCTTATGAAGCCCTACACTCATCTACTTCACGCTCCAGGCAGATATTACCTACTTCTGAGTCTATTGATTTCTCGATTCTGGAATTCTTATAAAAATAGAATTACAGATATACAATCAAATGTATATTTAGGTTCATGTGCACTTATTGATTCAATATATATATATATATATATGTATATCTGCTATGAGCTGGGTACTATGCTAGGCATGAGGAGATAAAACACTAAGAAAGGCCAGAGATGATTATAGTCTTCAAAAAAAAAAATCCTAAGTGTTCTAACCATGAAGAAATAAGACCTCCCGAAGTCTAAAATTTCAAAATTGTGAACATCCTCAAATTATAGCCCTGATTAAAGTTAGAACGATGAAAATCTAAAAGCGTGAATCCCAAGAATAATATGTTTTTAAGCAACAGCAGCAGCAGCAGTAACAGAAAGAAAGATTCCTGGCAAAGGTGTGACGAAGACGCCGGCGCAGAATGGAATCATTTGTTTGTATCGATATTTCCCACAGCCTCAAGGAGTCAGCAGTGCTAGGACAGCCTTGAGAATAATTACATGGATGGGGTAAGAATAAGAAGACTTATCACTGCCCTGCTGTTCAACCACCGGTGTTGCCTCTTCCCAAATATTTGGCTTTTGCAGGAGTGCATGCAGAAGGGACTCCATGTATCCCAAAGCAACAGGAGAAGCATAGCCATAAGATGGAAAAATTTTACATAAAAACTCATGATGGTATCTGTCAAATCATAGCTCATTTCAAAAGTCCCACACAGAAAATGAATGTGTGTGTTATCTGAGATAGACATATCCTAAAAGGGAAAAAAACCCAACTGTTTATTAGATGTAAGACTACAAAATACAGGTAATGACCATGAAAGCCAGATGGTAGTTTTGGACTTCTGTTCAATTGCCCATAGTCTATCCTTGTGGGTTTTCAGTGTCCAATTTTATTTCAAAATTGTCTCTTTTTCTTTTTAAAGTATTTACCTCATTATTTTAAATTATCTACATTTTTTGCACTTTCCCATGAATTTCATCCTCATGCCGTTTAAAATATAGGAAGTATAAATTATGTACACACTCCCAGAGTTCTGATAGACTTCTTGTTTTAAATCTGACTTGTTAAAATGCAGTCTCACCATGTTGACTCTGTATATATGCATTGTGCATACATATAAAAATGTTGAAACTTCCTCAGTAGATGAAGAGACTTACTACAACATATTTGCATTTATAAAAGACAAAATTTCTCAAGCCCTAAGCTCTTTGGGTGACTGCTATATGGGGGTGAGCCAATGCAGTATTTGATTGATCTTGTCAAAAAACTTGTGTCATCTGTCACCGTATTACGATGATTCAAATTAGAAATCTGGGTGCCAGTCATAGTGACATGCATTTATTCATTTTGCTTTGTGACTTATTTAATTATGAATCAAGTTTGTCTTCTCATAACAGTTATGCCCAGGAGACAGTTGTCTCTCTGCTGGAGATAAAGAAAAGTAAATTTGATCAGGATATGTGGAGCATGGTATCAGAAGATGATCCAGTTCTAAGCAACATCAAAGTTGTGAAAAACAGCCAGAAGGAGAGGCTAAGGATAAAGTCCCTAGGAGAGTAGAAAGAAAATTAGAAGTATAAAGATATAGAAACCAAAGAGGGTGTGTGGGCACCTATGCCAAAATCTATAATAAAGTTAAAAAATAACAGCAAGGAATTTCTGAACGACACCAATAATACCCAAGTACCTTATATTCTTTTGCATCCATGTGTTAGCTCAGTCCCTCATTCAACCCTCAAGAGAATTATAAATAGCATTTAAATAAAATATATCCTAAAATAAAGCCCCCAATTGTGTGTTTGAGCAGTTAAGATCAGCATACATGTAACCTACAACATGTAGTAATAACATGTTCATTAGACAGTGGCATTTCATAAATGGTAAGAGCTTCAATCTTGAGAATGGAGACACTGATAAACATTAGAATAATTTATCTAGATAGATAGAATGTCTGAAGCATGATTAATAAAAGCTCAGAGAGTGAAACTGGGGTCCAAGCTGAAGATCTGAAATGCAAAGTAGCCAGCCACTCGCTCTTATCTTGACCTCAGTCCAAAATGGTGATCCTGCCCCCAGGAGTCTCAGATTGAGACTGAGACTGAGCCATAGACCTGTCTCCTTCCATTTATAATTCTCTCTATGGCTGGGATTAAAGGTGTGTACTTCATGGTTTTCATGGCAAACTAGTGTGGCTCCTGAGATTAAAGGTGTGTGTTTACAGACTACCTGGTCTGTAAGGCTGGCCAGTGGGGCTGTTTTACTCTCTGATCTTCAGGAAAGCTTTATTTATTAAAATAAAAATGAAATGCCACTACAGGTGTCAAACAAATAAATTAATATAATTTGTGGTAGACACCTGAATTTTAGACTCGGAAGGTGAGTATTTCAGATGTGCAAGAACGCAGGTTACTACAGGAAACAAAAAGTGAATGTGTACAGCAGGTTTACGAGGCCCAATGTAAAGAACCCCTTGTAGCCAAAGCCCAAATTTACAATCTACAGTGTATGATCTGGGATATAAAATTGAGATAGCTTCCAGAACTGTCACCTTCTTCCACGTAATAGGAATCATGGTGCTGTTCTCAAAGTTTCCATGAATGTCTAACATAACGTAGGTGTCAAACCTGGCCCTTAGTGTGTAGGAACTATTATTACAAAACAATATGAGGGAGAGATTTATTATTTTGATTTGTCCATTCTTAGAGTTACTATATGAAATCACTAAGCACTGTTCTTGGGTCAGAGCATAAAGAAACAGTTGTAAACACAGGCCTTTGCTCTCATGGATCTGTGCAGGGGTGCATGCTGGGAGAAAAGGAAAAGCTATGTAGCTGGAGCAGAAAACAAGGCTGAGGTGGCAAAGTGGAAAGAAGAGATGGATGAGGTCACAAAGTAAGCTCCAACTGCAGCAGAGAGGGGCTCGGGGACTGGGTTAAAACTGGACTTGGTTTTGAGTGTAAAGGGAGGCTATGCAAATGTTTTCAGAGGTGCAGCGACTCACTCTGTAAGCTCCCACTCTATATGGGTAGAAAGAGACCATGCAAAGGTGAGGGCAGAGACATGGAGGGTGTGGCCAGAAGTGCAAAGGGGAGAGAGGCGAAGGGCCTTTGTGTGGGGTTCCAAGGGATGCTGAGAGCTGGCTGGATAACGAATAAATCTGCAACAGAGAGGTAATAGAACTTACCAAAGGCCTGAAGACTGCATTTGAGAGAAGGAAGGAACTCTAGGAAGGTTTCTTCTGAATGGAGTTTCCATTTGCTGACATTAAAAGGTGGTGGTAGCCGCAGAAATCCAGGAGAAATTATCAAGAATCGTGTAGAAACATTATCTCAGTGAGAAGCCAAACGATAGAAATTGGACATACGTTTGGATTTGGAGAGAAAGTGACCTGAGAAAATACATCTGAGAGAAATCTACCTTTACATGATTCTAATAATGGAGGAAAACACTATTGTGTCAAACATATTATTAATTAAAGTGATATCCAAAACTAGTACAATTGACCATAGGTCTAATAATTAAGTCATATTAACTTGATAAGGAAATTCTAACTAAAGTTAATGATGATAAGTTCCATTAAATTGCTAAGGAAAACACAGTAATTTTGATAACAGTAAGCAGTAATTAGAAGCTTTCAAACAACCAGAGAGATGTGCTCATCAGTATAAAAGCCCTACTTAGGAGTTGTGGAAATGCAAATTGTGCCAAAGCTTCTGATAATGAGTTGCATCTCACAACTCCCTGGATTTAATCGCACAGTGCAGCTCTGTGAGCAGAATAGATCAATACAATATTTTACTTTCTTGGCGTAGGTTACACAGCCAAGCCAGGTAACCTTGACTGGCAAGAGGCCAGTTGTTCAGAAAAGTCCATTTTCTATCATAGCATATCACATCTGGAGGAGTCAAGATCCTATCAATCAACTTATCTAGCAGTAAGTGCACAGTTCCTTTCGATGGGCCTGCAGCTGAGAAAAAGAAAAGCTGAGAGGAACACACTGTGTTCATTTATGTTACCAGCTTCTCATAATGTTTACTGAAATGCAGTGTTTTGGTGATGAACATAAACAGGGTAGAAGGTGAAAATCTACCGAGCAAGCATCTTGATTGAATCAAAGCCTACTGGTGGTGTGCTTTTCTGCACGATTGATAAGGAGTGTCGCCCGTCTTCTCTCCTGGTGATCTCAGTTTACAAGAAGGATTCTGTGTCTTTAAGGTCGCTTGTTATTGCACAAGGCGAGTAGCAGGCTCCGAAGGTTCCAGGGAGCAAGAGACCAAAGCCACCCCAACTCCCTTATATCTGAACCCTGCGACGGTCATGACCTTCATCAGGCAACAGTTTTTGTTTGCTTTGCTTCCATCTCTCTGTGGTAAACAGTCCTTGGGTTTACAGCTGCTCATGAGCAATTACTGTGTTTCTGAGCACTAGCGTTGTCTCAGTCTCTATAATTGGTGACACCATGACAGTGTCATGCAGTCTAGGTCTTGTCTGTTATATTTCTTCTAACCTCTTCTGTGGAGGGAGGGTTACTGCTTTCAAGCCTTCTCATAATTATTCTTTTTCTTATTACTTCTTAAAATTTAATGTAAATATAATTACATTGTTTCCTTCTCTCCTTTCTCCAACACCTCCCATGTTCCCTTCTCAAATTCATAGCCTCTGTTTTGTTGTTGTTTATTTTTGAGACTGTAATTTAATAGCAACATTTTCTCTCCCCTTTCCTCACTCCAAACCCTTCCATATGCCATCCCCAATCTCTTCCAAATTCATGACCCCCTTTTAATTAATTTTTATTAAATGCATATATGCACGTACATATATTTTTCTAAATATAACCTTTTGAGTCATGCCATGTTACTTGCATATAAGTTTTCAGAGCTGGTCTTTTGGCTCTAAACAACTGATTGTTGTATTTTTCCCTGGGGGAGGACCACCAATCCTGCTCCCGATTTTATTCAGTTGTATGACCTCTTAAAAAATATAGGTGCAAATAAATCTATAAATGCCACCACTGAGTTCATTTGGTGTTGTTTGTACATATGTTTTTAGGACTAACTGCTAAAGGGATAACTGTTTAGGGGTTCAGCACTGCGGAGAACTCATTCTCCCCCTCTCTACAGTTTTTAATTTCCTGTAGCTTTCCACAAGGCTGAAGCCCTGTGAAATTGTCCCTACCCATGTTGGCATGCCAACTGGTGTTATCACTATATGGGCCTCGTTCAGAAGCCACGTTCATAGGTCAGTGTTGCTCTTACTCCTCAGCCAAGACGCTTCTTTTTGTAGCAGACAGAGACCATTACAGAAAGCCACAATTGGCCAGCATGTGGAGAATAATGGACAGGGGGTGCTCAGCCTCAGTCGGTACGTCTTCAACACAACTAAGGCTCAGGGGACATCTTGGAAGAGGAGGCAAAATGATCATAAATGCCAGAGAACCAGGGAGTCCGTTGTGAGATTGTGTGCCAGAGAAGCTACCTTCGTGACATCTTAATTACTCTTAATGATGTTGTTAATCTCATGTCTGAAAACAATTCCCAATGACAATGATGGGAGTTTAATTGGGGTTGGGGAAATCCCATGCAGGTGGAAAAAAGCAACCTAAGTTCCTCAAGGCAAACATGAGGGTCACTGATGGCTTCTCCAGTACGAGAGGGGAAAAAGTAACTCTGCAGGTTCATCTTGCTCCAAATGCTCACTGTGAGAGAGAGAGCAGCAGTGATCCAGAAAGGTGGCCATGGAGAAGGAAATGCATTTGGAACTGATGACTGGCTTACTATGTAGTCTCTTAGACAAGGACACCATGAGTAACTGTAGATTTGTAGGTAATATTGTTTATGTGCATGCCTATTTATGAAGTTTGTATGTGTGTCTTCATTTTTGCCCTTGTGGGTACATGAGTATGTATGTTGGTGCATGCTCACATGTATGCATGTGTGTAGAAGCCTCATTGATCACTTACTATCTTTCGTATTAAGATGAGGACTCTTGCTGAATTCTGCCTACTGTTTGGGCTAGTCTGCCTAGCCAGCTTGCTGAGGGCATCCCCTGGCCTCACTTATGTGGTGGGATCACAGGCAGGCCGCTGCTTTAACACTCGGCAAAATGAGCATAGGAGTTAGAAGAAAGCCGAGATGTCTGAGGAAATGACCTAAGTTCCTTTGATGTTTAGAGGTCAGGAGGATGAAAAGGAGACACAGAGAAGAGCAGTGTTAGAGAAAAACTGGGGGAAAACCATGTCCTGGGGTCACTTCCTGTTTTAAAGGAAGGAACTGGTCAGGAGTGATAGATTCTGCTCAACAGAGGAGAAGAGGAACCCTGAGAAGTGTCAGGTGAGTGGGGTAGGCCATGTCAAGATCATCAATGACCTCCATAAGGGCTATGCTGGGGAGAGAAGCAGGGCATAAAATCCCATTATTATAGGTTCAAGAGAAAGAATCAGTGTTTAGACAGACAGCTGTTTCAAAGAGTTTCTCTGTATAAGAAATGAGTATAAAAAAACTGTGTGTTAATGCTAATGAAAGAGCCAATAGAGGCAGTGTAATAGTCTTTCCTGTCCCTTTAAGAGACAAGTCCTGCCCACTACACCCCCTCCCATCCCTTCCCCTCCTCCTGCAGAGGCAGGCAGATCTTCCTTTTGCTTCCAGCCTGAGCTCTCTTCCTTTCTGTCTCTCTCGCAGAGGTAGCTGCTGCCATGGCTAACCCCCCACTGCCCCCGGTTCTCTCTCTCTCTCTCTCTGTCTCTCTCTCTGTCTCTCTCTCTGTCTCTGTCTCTCTCTCTTTGCCTCTCTGTTCTTCTCTCTTCTCGCTTCTCTCCTTCCTCCCTTTCCCTTCCATAACCCCCTAAATAAATAATCCAACCTCACTCTGCATGGTGTGCCTATCTGTCTCAGTAGTGTCTCAGGGGCCACGTGGCTCCCTGCCTAGGACCCATTGGCTCTCAGGGCCAGTGAGCCCCTTGGGGGCTCCCTGCCTGGGTCTCATGACCCGCTTCCCACTGCCACTACTTGGAAACAGCGCTGTCTTACTTTTACCATTACAGGCAGGAACTGGACTGAATTAAAAATTTTATGTTAGAAGTTATAAGAAACATGTTCTAATAAATGACAAGATAGGATACTTCATCAGGCGATGAAAGGAGACAGAGACAGAGACCCACAGTGGAGCACCAGACTGAAATCTCAAGGTCCAAATCAGGAGCAGAAGGAGAGAGAACACGACCAGGAACTCAGGACCGCGAGGGGTGCACCCACACACTGAGACAATGGGGATGTTCTATCGGGAACTCACCAAGGCCAGCTGGCCTGGGTCTGAAAAAGCATGGGATAAAACCCGACTTGCTGAACATGGCGGATAATGAGTACTACTGAGAACTCAAGAACAATGGCAATGGGTTTTTGATCCTACTGCACGTACTGGCTTTGTGGGAGCCTAGGCAGTTTGGATGCTCACCTTACTAGACCTGGATGGAGGTGGGTGGTCCTTGGACTTCCCACAGGGCAGGGAACCCTGATTGCTCTTCGGGCTGACGAGGGAGGGGGACTTGATCGGGGGAGGGGGAGGGAAATGAGAGGTGGTGGTGGGGAGGAGGCATAAATCTTTAATAAATAAATAAATAAATAAATAAAATAAAAAAAAACAGCTGAAAGCAGTAAATTTAAACTCGGAGACTCTCTGATTCTGGAATAGAGCAAAGAGACCCTTGTTGTATTGTCACCTTTATTGTGCAGTAAATTATAGATTACCTTTAATTCCATGTACGTTTATCTTCTGGGGGTTTAAAGCCACTTTTGCTTTTACCTAAATATTCTGCTTCTCCATTTAAATCAAGTAAGAAAATTATATTTCACTTGTTAGAATTTATATTATATACTTGGGTATAATTTATATATCATATGCATACAGATCTCTCTCTTTTCAAATCCCTTCCTCCCCTACCTTCTCATGGTAATGATTAAGTGCAGAATCAAGAAATTCGATTTTTTTCGTGATAGTTGCTTCATAATTGCATAGTGCTTTATTGTTTGATGTTACTGCATAAACAATTCCCTTTAATGTTCACAACAATTCTCTGAATTAAACACTGCCCTTAAAAAAAATGAAAACTTAGAGACTGATAGAAACTGGCATACTGCTTAGATCAGAGTGGACTCTTAAGTTAACAGTTAAATAAAAGAATAAATGAGCCAACCACTCACAGAGTTTGGAGAAGACAACATTAACAGAAAGCTTAGAGTCCTCGTTGGTAGTTCAAGGATTCCTCATTGTACTACAGCTGTTTAGAGTATTGAATTCTTTTTTTTTTTAATTAAAATCTTTTGTCTTCTAAGTACTAGCAGTTAAAATACAATTCAGGCGGTGAAACGGAAGCTTCTCCTCACTGTACCCCAGATGAAGCACTAGCTGGTTTTCTGTGGAGGGGGCAGCAGGGCCACAGGTGGCCAACTGTTCTTTGGGACAGTATTAAATTAATGTTTCCGGGGATGGCCGCTGCAGATTGAATTGCAGGGAGCACTGTTTTAGAGGTTAAATAGATGAAGGAAGGATGATTATTTTCAGTTACTAAAATCCTTGAAATAATAAGAGTGAGTGCAAACTTAAGGTGCACAACTCAGTTAGGTAATTGGTATTTTTTTCCTCTCCAGTCTTCTGTTCACCGGTTTTTAAGAGGCTGCAAGGGCAATACGCTTATGACATCCTTTTCTGGAGCGTTTTTATACATTTCCTGCGGAAGATTAGAAGCCTGCCAGATGCCGCTCTTGGATTATTATGTCTTGTCTGGGTGTGGGGAAAGACATGCCAGCTGCAGAATATCTCTTTTACCACCAGCTTCTCATCAGCTCAGGCTCCACCCATGTGAGAAGTAGGGGGTGGAGTGAACCAGGAGGGTGTTGGTAAGGGTGGAGGTGTAGGATTTGTAAAGCAGTCATTGCACAGGAAGCCTGCGTTTTATATCCCTTGTCAGCCAGAAGTGATTTTACAAAAACAGCTGGACACTTGTCAGAGTCACACAACTGTAAATGTTGTGCTCTGTGTGCGGGGTGAGTGACATCGGAATGCTAATGGGAGGAGCTGGCCTTTCAGTTTGTCTGGACAGAGGGATAAACTCATTTTTGCATAAAGGAGGTGTTATTCACCATTGACCTTGTGCAAGGGCAGCTGAGCCTTCCTCACTGGCTTGGCGACACCAGCAGACTTATTTTATAGTTCCTTGTTGATGCACAATGCCTGAAGCAGAGTCCTGAGCATGGACTTACGTTCAACTTAAGGTAGTGGGTGTGATTAAATCAGCACATGATTAACACATACATGCCTTTAAGTTTTATTTATTTTTTTCTTTCTGGCTAAAGTCACTTATGTTCAGTGCTATGTAAGAGGAACGCGAACAACTGAGAATGTTTTCATGTTTGAGGAAAAGAAATTGGAGCTGTTCACTGGCGTCTTTGCCCCTGTATCGAGGCAGTATTGTTTCTCTTGAAACAAGGATAAAAATTTTATTCCTAAGTGTCAAAATGTCTTCTCAGCTTGGGTGACATCAATTAGGGTATCACACCTCCAGTGCTGAGCAGAGAGGCCTGACTGCACAGGCTGCCCACCGCCCAGTGGTGTTTACAATGGAAGCTTACAAGAATGTTCAGGACACGAGGCTTTAACTGTGCAGTAAGGACTGAGTCACCTCTGTTTTCCATTGCTGGGGGAGGTTACATTAGCAGATTCTTGCACATCACAGCTAAAACCACAGTTTTCCTGTAGAATGTATTTTCGTTCCATGATTTTGTATCCTAAGCTTTTGAGACAGGGTTTCTCTGTGTAACAGCCTTGACAGTCCTGGGACTCACTCTGTAGACCAGGCTGACCTGGAACTCACAGAGATCTGCCTGCTTCTGCTTTCTGATACTGGGGTTAAAGGAGTGTGGGCCCTCCCACTCTTCTTCTCAAGATGTCATGTACACGGTGTCAGTGGGAAAATGCTTGCAGTTGGCTGTCACGGGCAGAATTTGTCTCTTAGGAATTCACTTGGTTTTTGGGGTTGGGTTGTTTCCTAAATGAGTCCCAATTCATCTTAACTGTTTGAACTTGGCTATTTTATGTCTTAGTATTATAAAATATTTTCCTGATTATAAATTTTGGAGCACTTAGGAATGCATTTAGTGAGTTTTATGGTCTGTAGCTTGAAATACCTCATGTTATGTTAGAGAGTGGGGAAGGCATAGATTATTAATGAAACCTAAGCCAGCAAGACATGTTTCTCTAAACAGCTACCTCATGAGAAATGGATCTTCCCCCTGAGACCCATGAAGTAAAGTTCTGAGTTCTTTGTGCAGCTCAGGATTAGGCCACAAGACCTGTCTTGATGCCCTACAGAAGGGGACCCAGTCAGGACAAACCTCCTCCTGGCTGTATTCCACGGGGTCTGTCAGAAGTGCCAATTCATCCTCTATAGAAGAACACTAATTGAACACTAATTCATTGTGGTGATGATTTATAATCTTTGACTTATTTTATATGATTTAAGCCTTAGGGAAATTCATTGATTTTAATTTGCTTCAACAAACATTTGTCTTGAGTCTCCATTTAAGTTGGCAATTTACAAGAACAGCAGATTTTCCTCCTGGGAATTTAGAATATGCTTTGCTGTAGGACGTTTCTGTGTCTATCTGCTCTCCTCCTTCTACCAAAAAGACCTTTTGTAAGGTATTACATTATTATTTTATTTACCAGTTCTGCCAGTGTATCTGACAGGGAGGAAAGCCTGAATAATTTACAGGCTTTTAGGTCACAGCCTATTATTGGTTTGGATAGCATCATATTCTCGGAAGTCCAGAACCCAGCAGGTCAACCATTGTCCGGGATGTGTATTTTTGTGGACTCTTGTAAGGTGTAAAGTGAATTCACTTTGGACAGGGCAAAGCACAAACTATGCATAAGGCTGGGCAGGCATGGCACATACACTCATAGAGAAGAACCCTGCTCCATTTGCTCAGTGATGAACCGGCCAGAACCATCTCTTTCTTTGTCCTGGACCTTGATGGATGACTGGCTTGGAAAGCAGGCAGAGATGTATAGCTACAGTACTTATTCTAACAGAAAGCAGAGAGTCTCCTGCTCATCCCCTTTGGCTTTTTAATTCAGCTAAGAGTAAGGATGCTGCTGCAAGGAAACACATTATGATTTATGAGTCCGGAGCTCGCTGCCCTAACAAGATTCTTAGGATGGCTACAAGCTTGTTTGCTCTGAATTTTGAAAAGGAATAAGAGAGATGTTTCCTCTCCCAACTTAGGATACTGAGTACTTAAAAGTGGAGAAAAAATATTGCTTTAAATTATTTTATTTGTATTTGGAGGAGGGGTGAGCTATATAAGATAAGAGGAAATAACTTGTATTTTTGATTGTAAATAATTCTGCAAGATGTGTCTGCTTGGGGCTCATTTTCTTGACTAAGATATCACAGGCTTTAGCAATGACAAGAATGAGTGTCCCATGCAGAAAGGCGACTACCTCCTCTCTGGTTCCCATTCTTCCAAAGCCTGTATATCTATCATATTCTATACCATTATTAAAATTTTAATTTTTCTTATTTCAAATGTATTACATGTATATATTCTCTTACACACATACCTTTTCATTCTATGTAATTTCTTTATTTGATAGAAGTAATCAAAAAGCAGGGAAAGTTTTGTATTAAAGAAATAAGTAATTTTAGATCCGATTATTATTAGGTGGTGGACCTTTTAAATTTAAGTATTTTAGAACTTCAATCATTTGGCTAGGTACTGTCATTTTTCTTGAGATTTAAACATATCTCATTTTTACAGTTAGCATCCAAATTGAGGGTCTCCATTATGACATTCTCACTCATGTATGTTAGTATGCTTTGATCTTATTCGTCCCTCTCCACAATCACCCCCTTGTCCTTCTTACCCCTCTTGCTGGCCCCCTTCCTTTTCCCCAATAGCTTTCCCTTCCAGTAGCATGTCACATGATTTCTTCCCCCCTTTTCCTCCTTGAAGAGCTCTCTTCCTCTCCTGTACTCTGCTTTCCCCCACCTCTCTCTAACACACACACACACACACACACACAAACACACACACACACACACACAGAGGTTTAGATTCTGCACGTAAGAAGAGGCATGTGATGTTTATCTTTCTGAGTCTGATTTATTTTGGTTAATACTCTTTAAATAAGAAACACACCAAACATGATGCAAAAAATTGTGCGTCACATCTACTCAGAGTAAAGGGCTGGGAAAAGGTTTATCAAGCAAACGGACCTAAGAAACAAGCAGGTGTGGCCATACTAATTTCTAAGAAAGTTGACTTCAAACTAAAATCAATCAAAAGAGATGGAGAGGGACATTTTTTACTCATAACAGGAACAATTCACCAGGATGAAGTCTCAATCCTGAATATATATGCCCCTAATATAAAAGCACCCACTTATGTAAAAGAAACGTTACTAAAACTCAAGGCAGTCATCAAACCACACACACTAATAGTAGGAGATTTCAACACTCCTCTCTCACCAATGGACAGGTCAATCAGACAGAAACCTAACAGAGAAATAAGAGGATTAAGGGAGGTAATGAATCAAATGGACTTAACAGACATATATAGAACATTCCACTCAAATAAGAAAGAATATACCTTCTTCTCTGCAGCTCATGGAACCTTCTCGAAAATAGACCACATACTCGGTAACAAAGCAAACTTACACAGTTACAAAAAAATTTCGGTAACCACCTGTGTCTTATCAGATCACCATGGATTAAAGTTAGAATTCAACAACAATGCTATCCCCAGAAAGCCTACGAACTCATGGAAACTGGACAGTCAACTACTGAACCACACCTGGATCAAGGAAGAAATAAAGAAAGAAATTAAAGTCTTTCTTGAATTCAATGAAAACGAAGACTCAACATACTCAAACCTATGGGACACTATGAAAGCAGTGCTAAGAGGAAAGTTCATAGCATTAAGTGCCCACTTAAAGAAAACGGAGAAAGCACACATTGGAGACTTAATAGCCCACCTGAAAGATTTAGAAAAAAAAGAAGCAGACTCACCTAGGAGAAGCAGAAGACTCGAAATAATCAAATTGAGGGCTGAAATCAACAAAATAGAAACACAGAAAACAATCCAAAGAATCAATGAAACAAAAAGCTGGTTCTTGGAGAAAATCAATAAGATTGATAAACCCCTATCCAAACTAATCAAACAGCGGAGAGAGAATACGCAAATTAACAAAATCAGAAACGAAAAGGGAGACATAACCACAGACACAGAGGAAATTCAGAGAATCATTAGATCTTACTACAAAAACCTGTATGCCACAAAATTGGAAAATGTAAAAGAAATGGACACTTTTTTAGATAAGTACCATATACCAAAGTTAAACCAGGACCAGGTGAACAATCTAAATAGACCTGTTAGTCGCGAAGAATTAGAAGTTGTTACAAAAAACCTCCCCACCAAAAAAAGCCCAGGTCCAGATGGCTTCAATGCAGAATTCTACCAGAACTTCCAAGAAGACCTAATACCTATAATCCTTAATGTATTTCACAATATTGAAACAGAGAAGTCATTGCCAAATTCTTTTTATGAAGCTGAAGTTACTCTGATACCAAAACCACACAAAGACACAACCAAGAAAGAGAACTACAGGCCAATCTCACTCATGAACATCGACGCAAAAATACTCAATAAAATACTGGCAAACTGAATCCAAGAACACATTAGAAAAATTATCCATTATGATCAAGTAGGCTTCATCCCAGAGATGCAGGGCTGGTTCAACATACGAAAATCTATCAATGTAATCCATCATATAAATAATCTGAAAGAAAAAAAACCCATATGATCATTTCATTAGATGCGGAAAAGGCATTTGACAAAATTCAACATCCCTTTATGATAAAGGTCTTAGAGAGATTAGGAATACAAGGGTCATTCCTGAGTATAATAAAAGCTATTTATAGCAAGCCGTCAGCTAACATCAAATTAAATGGAGAGAAACTCAAAGCTATTCCACTAAAATCAGGAACACGACAAGGTTGTCCACTCTCTCCATACCTCTTTAATATAGTGCTTGAAATTCTAGCAATAGCAATAAGACAACATAAGGGGATCAAAGGGATTCAAATTGGAAAGGAAGAAGTTAAACTTTCATTATTTGCAGACGATATGATAGTGTACATAAGCGACCCAAAAACTCCAGCAAAGAACTCCTTCAGCTGATAAACACCTTTAGTAGCGTTGCAGGATACAAGATCAATTCCACAAAATCAGTTGCCCTCCTATACACAAAGGATAAGGAAGCAGAGATGGAAATCAGAGAAGCATCACCCTTCACGATAGCCACAAATAGCATAAAATATCTTGGGGTAACTCTAACCAAGGAAGTAAAGGATCTATTTGACAAGAACTTTAAGTCTATGAAGAAAGAAATTGAGGAGGATACCAGAAAATGGAAGGATCTCCCTTGCTCTTGGATTGGGAGGATCAACATAGTAAAAACGGCAATTCTACCAAGGGCAATTTATAGATTCAATGCAATCCCCATTAAAATCCCATCAAAATTCTTCACAGATCTTGAGAGGACAATAATCAACTTTATATGGAGAAACAAAAAACCCAGGATAGCCAAAACAATCTTATATAATAAAGGATCGTCTGGAGGCATTACCATCCCTGACCTCAAACTCTATTACAGAGCATCAGTATTGAAAACAGCTTGGTATTGGCATAAAAACAGAGAAGTCGATCAATGGAACCGAGTAGAAGACCCTGATTTTAACCCACAAACATATGAACACCTAATTTTTGATAAAGGAGCTAAAAGTATTCAATGGAAAAAAGAGAGCATCTTCAACAAATGGTGCTGGCAGAACTGGTTGTCAACGTGTAGAAGAATGAAAATAGATCCATATCTATCACCATGCACAAAACTCAAGTCCAAATGGATTAAAGACCTCAATATTAGTCTGAACACACTGAACCTGATAGAAGAGAAAGTGGGAAGTACTCTACAACATATGGGTACAGGTGATCACTTCCTACGTTTATCCCCAGCAGCACAGACATTAAGGACAACATTGAATAAATGGGACCTCCTGAAACTGAGTAGCTTCTGTAAAGCAAAGGACACTGTCACTAAGACAAAAAGGCAACCCACTGACTGGGAGAAGATCTTCACCAACCCTGCAACAGACAAAGGTCTGATCTCCAAAATATATAAAGAACTCAAGAAACAAGACTTTAAAATGCTAATGAATCCAATAAAAAAATGGGGCACTGAACTGAACAGAGAATTCTCAACAGAAGAAATTCAAATGGCCAAAAGACACTTAAGGTCATGCTCAACCTCCTTAGCGATAAGGGAAATGCAAATTAAAACAACTTTGAGATACCATCTTACACCTGTCAGAATGGCTAAAATCAAAAACACCAATGATAGCCTTTGCTGGAGAGGTTGTGGAGAAAGGGGCACACTCATTCATTGCTGGTGGGAATGCAAACTTGTGCAACCACTTTGGAAATCAGTGTGGCGATTTCTCAGGAAATTTGGGATCAACCTACCCCAAGATCCAGTAATGCCACTCTTGGGAATATACCCAAGAGATGCCCCATCAAATGACAAAAGTATCTGTTCAACTATGTTCATAGCAGCATTGTTTGTAATAGCCAAAACCTGGAAGCAACCTAGATGCCCTTCATTGGAGGAATGGATGAAGAAAGTGTGGAATATATACACATTAGAGTACTACTCAGCGGTAAAAAACAATGACTTCTTGAATTTTGCGTGCAAATGGATGGAAATAGAAAACACTATCCTGAGTGAGGTATCCCAGACCCAAAAAGAGGAACATGGGATGTACTCACTCATAATCGGTTTCTAGCCATAAATAAAGGACATTGAGCTTATAATTTGAAAAAAAAAATTGTGCGTCACGGGGTCCCTAAGTGGCTGTTTATTTAGGCATCACTAGCGGAAGCTATGTCATATTGTGATGAAATGGAGATCTAGGAGTTCTAGGTATGAAGCTATTTTAGGGGACCAGGTTGAAGGACACAGAATGGTCCAGTATTGTGCTCACTGATGCATACTTCATTTGAGGACTAAATATAACTAAAAGGTATGCACATCTATATATCACTCCTAAATATAATAGTCAAACAATTTTACAGATTAATAACACAACTTTAGACTCTTCAAAAAAGATAGTCTCATTTGGCATTTCTGAGAAACAAAATTTATTGGAAATAAGTGTGACTGAATTCTTTATTTTTACCCTCAAATCGCAACAAAAAGGAAGAGAAATGTTCTTACAAAGTGTGGGGAAGCAAGACAACTGAAGAGGTGAATTCCCCCCACCCCAAGTCTGTATTTCAGTCCTGTGTGCTAGCTGTGTCCCTGAACAGGGGAGACTGTTCATAAGGAGAAGAAACCAGGAATGTGACTCCTAGTTTGCCAGAGATCCTTTCAGCTGCTCTAACCACTAGTAACCATGTAGCATTCAGAACACTACATAATATATTCTATCTTAATGTACTATAACAAACCATTATGGTTCTATCTTCTTCAGAGGCTTAAGACTGGATATCACCCTGGTCTCAGGCTTCACCTTTTATAAATACTGGGGTGAAAACACAACCAGGGAAAAAATAAACTGTACTGATATTGTTATAATTGTTTCTGTTGGTTCCATGTTTGTCCATACTTCGGTCTTGTTACACAACTGAAAACAATCCTGGTATTCCCCCGAGTCGAGTCTCTAACTCTCAGAGCAGGGACCAGTCTGATTGATTGGCTTCTTTAGTGTTGGGCAGCATTGCCTGTCAACAAGAATGAAATGGGTGAAATGGGAACTTTGAGAAAGTAAATTGCACGATCAGCTCAACTTCATGTTCAAAGCAACTTTTACCTTCTCCCGCTTTTGTAATTAGATTCTAGGATGGTGTTTAAAACCTCTGCTCCTTCCTCTCCCTTTCCTTTAGTGTAGTCTAGGGGTCTGGTGAGCAATACAAAGTAGGATGCTTATTCCGTCCCGGTGTGTGTGTGTGTGTGTGTGTGTGCGCGCGCGCGCGTGCACGTACGTGCAGCAGCTTTGTTGTCTAACTGGCTTGCAGAGAGGATGCCATCACAATTCTAATAAGGCTTGCTAGAGAAGAAGCATTGTACCTTCACAGGGGTGAGTCATACAATCCCAGAAACGCCTCCAGTTGCCAGTGTCTGTTCTCAGTACAGTGTGCAAAGTGGTTATGTACTTGTGTGAATATATCCACACTGATAAAATTATCCCTGTGATACTTGACTGAACTGTCCCATATGAAAAATATAATTTAAAATAATGCAACAATAAATAATAATAAATTCAGTTTAAAAATATGGGGCTGGCTCAGCAGTTAAGACCAGGGTTCAGTTCTCAACACCCAAATGTTGACTTACAATCATCTGTTAATATCAGTTCCAGGGCATCCAAAGTCTTCTGAGCTCTGTCGTACCAGGCATGCCTGTTATATACATGCATGCATACATACACACATGAAAAACACTCATATAAATAAGAGAAATAAATCTAAAGTAATATAAGTATTATGAAGAATCCTAATAGCAGCTGCTTTTTCATTTGTGGGCTCTAATCTGAAGGGATCTCTTAAAAAAATCCACAAAATCTTTCAAGATCCATGATAGAAATAAACAACTTACTCAGCCTTTGAAGCTTTCCTTTCTCATCCTTGTCAGTGTCTTCCCAGAGCTGTGACAGAATAATCAAATCTCATCCTCTGCAGACTCTTTCACATGGTGGAGGTGGGGAAGGTCAGGTGTCAGGAGGTCCGAGTTCTGCTGCACACTGTGTGGCCATTGTCTGTTTCTCTATAGGAACATAAGCGCCATATGTGTAGAGATAGAACTTCCTTGTTCTTTATTCTATCCTCATCTGTAGTCTAAATCTGAATTATAGCAATCTAAATCTAAATATTCCATAAATATTTCAACACATTCTTTGTACCAGGTACCACTGTAGATGATGCTGAAGATAAAAAAGCATAAAATAGACAAAATTATTGCACTGACAGTATTTATATTCTAGTGGGAAGATAAATGTGATGAATGTTTTGAAGAATAATATAGCATGGTTAGAAGGTAGGGGTTGATAGTGTGTGAGTGTGGGTGTGTGAGTGTGTGTGTGTGAGTGTGGCCTCCCATATGAAGCCCAGTACTACATAGAGAAGAAGGCTAAGTATTTCTGTTAAGTTAACTCATGGGCACAGCCGGAAAGAAGGTGGAAGAGTGAGTTATGTGAACACAAGGGCTGGTGAGGGTTCCGATGGAGATTCTGGCATCCACGGTGTAGTCACAGAGCAGCATAGTAACACATATAAACAGATGAATGTCAGTCATCCTGAAATCACAGAGATGTTAGCATCGGGATATGAGTCCATTAACCCTGTCTGATTGGTGGTGCTTTCATGCTTATGTTTGGCCTCTGAGCAGGATGGATAGGGACTTTCTATTCATAATGTACAGGCTGCAGATCAGTCTCTAGACCAGTGATTGATCAATAGTTGTAGGGTCCAGGACCTTGAGTTCAGCCCTTTCTAGTTCTTACTATTTGGTGATAACAGTGGCAAGCTTCCTGGGCTAGAGCCAGTGGTAACCAAGATGGGCACTTTTGCATGTTCGTAGTTGGAAAGGAGTCAGTTTACATCCCATGTGTGTGAGTGGGAAGTTTATGGGGGATGTAGTAGGTTATGAAGGAAGCAAGAACATTCCTTGGGAATTGTAGAATTGTCTAACTTTTTAAAGATAACCTTCACAGTAATCTATTCCTTTCAGATATCTGAACCTTTAAAAAATGTCCATTTAGCTTTAATTCAACATAAATTTCATCCCAGCTGTTGATGTTTTCTGAAATAAAGCTCTCTTCTTTTTTAAACTAAATTTGAGTAGAATATGGATTCATAGGGGTAGGAGAGAGAACTAAAGGAATCTCAAGTGTATGAAAAACATTGGTTGAGGATTTTAAAGAAAATCATCTACTCTTTGCCCTACTTGCAGCTGAGAGCAGTTGTGAGGAGCTGGCAGCATTTAATGTGTGGGTCTCATGCACAACCCCTCACGCCAGGCCTGGGCAGTCACCGCAGGGAATTCACAAAGCGGAAGGCGCATGTCTGATGGTCGTCTTCCATCCTCTTGTTTAGATGCTTATGGAAGTGTTACCGGAGACCAGCAGACAACAAAATCATGTAAAATGGAGCAGAGGAAGTGTGTGTGTGGATTGTACACACTTAACATGACACACGTAAAGGCAACACACTAGACATAAAGAAAATAGCCTGTAGGATTGTGGACAGAATTTAATGGTGGGAGAAAAATAGAAATAAGATACGACTCAAGATCTCTGCTATTTGTTTAAGCCGATTGCTATAAACTTGTTGTGTTTAAAGAGGTGGGACTGTTCATGGGTATGGAACTTGACATGTACAGACTGGGGTCTAGGGAATAAGAGAAGATCAGAAACAGGCTGGGAAGGACATTGAAGCAAGAGAGACCTTTTGATGACAGAGTGTAAGGAAAAGAAGAACAAGGTCTTCACACTCAGGATCCAGAAGACAGGGAAAACAAAATTTCCTTTTGGAATCCGTTAAGCTGTGGTTCCAGAAATGCCATCAGATGAGAAGACAAACAAAAGAGACATTCAGAACAATTCATGAGCACGGGGCAAACTTTCAAAACAACTCATGCTGCAAACTCATTTTTTTGAGTAGCCACTAACAATGGTGTTTCTAGACAGTGTGACATTTCCGGTGTGCTTTTGCAAGGCGCAGGACTATGATGCTCCCTACAGGATGTGGGATGGAGAGTGGACAGTGTAGACTGGTAGTTTTCTTTCTTCTTCTTTGGAGCCTCCATCCAGGAGGCCTCTCCTCCAGTCTGAGAGGTTGTGCTGCTGTCTTTGCCTTCTAGCTGTCTCTATTGTGCTGGTGGAACCACCTTGAGACAGATGGCTAGCCACAGTGTGTCCTTGCTTTATGACACTAATGTTGCTTTTATTTAGTTATTTCATTTCCTCTCCTAATTTCAATGTTTAAACGCCTCATCTAGACTTCTGATTTCTGTTTACATTATGATGACACCTCATTTCAGGTCATTTGGTGGGCAGTGCATCAGTGAGCTGCACAAACTCTCACCTTCACAAGCTCTCACCTTCACATTTTCTCTGAGCTCTGGCTTTAAACACTCACTTGATTTACTTTTAAGGTGAAAAAAAAAATGGATGTTAGCTGCCAACTTTCTGTTCTGGATAACATGGAAGATGCTCCACCATGTTATTAAATGCTATTTCTCCTCTTCTTTTTATCAGATATAATCTGAAACCTGTGGCCAATAAGACGTTCTTTGGTAACTTTATCCCAAAGCTTTTGTTGAAAATCTTGGTCTTGTGTTTACCCAGTAAGGCTGTGATTCACTTTACCGCGTACCACTTCCACTTAGTTATTGCTTTCTCAAAGGATAATTACTATTTACCTAATTATGTAGTGAGTGCTATTCAGTGGTAGGGTAATTAAACAATGTTCTGCACAATTACAAAGCAACTATGGTATTTGGGGGATTTTGAAGAGAATTTATTAAATCAGTAATTCATTGGCTAGCAAAGCAGAATAACGTCAAGTTATCTGAAGGCAAGTGTCAAAGGTCATTTAATTTTACATTACAACCTAGCACTTCATACCAGAGAAGTAAGTGCATTCTCCAGTGAAAATGGATTCCCATGATTTTCTGAGTAGCACAGGGCTATGCTCATGGCTCCTCTGATTGGGAGATAGTTGTGAGTGTTTACTAGGAAGTGTTGGTTATCTCTTTGCATGCCTAATTTGAGATGCAAAGCAAATGTAGGCAAAGACCGGCTAGGGTGAGCAAACTCACCTAGTGCTCTTTTCTGATAGTTTCACAGAGGCTACTACAAGGGCTGCTGACATCACAGTGCCCGTCAGGGGTTTAAAACTGGGAGAAGGTATTTGTCAATTGCCAATCTCTCAGCTCTTATCCCTCAGAGATTTGAGTTCAATAAGTCCAAATTGATGAATTGGAATCTGTATTTATCCAGATCCACTCCGGTGTTCCTCAGGTGAATTCAAGGCATCTTCAGTTTTGAGGGACCATGGAAACAACAAAGAAATCCAGGTCTCAAGGCTGGAGAGATGCTCAGTGGCTTAGAGCCCTGGTTGTTCTACCCAAGGACCGGGGTTCTTTTTCACAGTCATGCATGAAAATTTGCCCCTAATTCCAGAGTACATTAGCAGTAAAGAGTTAATAAAAGAGAAGAAGACTTTCCTCTGTACCAGTCAGGATGGAAATGCCTTATTCTAACTAAGATTTTTGAGAAAAGAATATTTTGTCTTTGGATTGGATAACTAATGCATTCTATGGGAGCTTGGCCTTAAATTTAAACTAGAGAATTACCTGATATCATTTGGCAAAGTGATTGATTCCATTCAGCTTTGGGGAGATATTACTGGCAAATAAAAAACTGCGTACAGTAAGGTAACACCATGACAGTTTGATATGTGTACACATTGTGAAATGATTTACAATCAAGTTAATTAAAAATCCAAATATTTTGCTTCTGCTGAGAGCACTTGAGATTTACCCTCTTAGCTTATTGTGGATGTAAAATATATTTTTATTAACTCTACCCTTCATGATGCAAGAATCATGCTCCAGAACTTAAAATATAAAATTTACGCTTTTTAGTCATTGTCCCGGGGGGGGGGGGGGCGACACACAGCTAGCATTGTGCCTAGCATGGCATTTGATGCTGCATTTGGGGTGGTCTAGGTCTGTGTGCACTGTATTCATTCTAGTGTTAGAGAAAACCCAGGGCCCTTCAGTTGACAACTAGGTACAGAATCAGGGGTAATATAAATTGGGGGGATTTATAATTACAATGGGTATTATTCAGCCTTAGAAAGAAAGCCCCACCATGTCTCATGACGTGCCTGACACTGGAGGAAAATGCAGGTGAAATAAGTTAGACCCAGAAAGAAGACTACACCACGATCTCCTTATATGTGGGGTTTACATGCTGCTAAATGCATTTTAGAGTAGAAAGGTGGGGAGTGGAGAGACATGGGAAGACAAAGGCCAACCTACAGAGGATGAGGCAGTCTGTCTACTTTATACCATGAGCACCACAGTAAATATTGCTCTATTGTGTACTGGCGGTTTGCAGAATCATTTTCATATTCTCTAGACACAAGAAAGGTAACCGAATTGATGGAGATCTTTGACTAGACCTTACCAATCATCTTATTATATAGCTGTACATCCAAACAGCATGTGATACATCCTAACTACATATGACAAAAATAAAAATTAGCTGGTTTATCTGACTTTGACCTAGGGCTAACATTTATGAAAATCATTCTGTAATTATTTGCTATGTAGATTCTTGCCACTACTTTAATCTTAAACGTAAGCATTGATTGTCAGTCTAGCTGCTGGCTTAGAGGAGCTGGTAATAACTGAGGCTTTTGACTGGGCACTTTACTAGGCATTGATCCCGGTTTGTGTAGTACATGGGTTGTTCCACGAAACAAAACTGTATTGTTGAGTGATCTAAATGCCAGCCTCCCTGCCTATCCATGATGCTGTGTGCTGTGGACCCTGGAATTCATTGCTACGAGCAGAGTGGTACAAAAAGAGCTGTTCCTGAGTACCATTGCATGCAGCAGTGTGAATTTCACTTTTAATTTGTCTTCCCATCTGACAGCGTATCCAATTATACTTTAGAAACCCCATTTTAAATGGTAGTTAAAACTTCCATTGAAATATATTTACATAAAAATGAAGATTAAATAAACACTTAAAAGTTCTATCATGGAGTCATCTTAATTCTCGCATCCCTTCTGCTGCATTTAAAGCATGATATATATTTTGTTTATACGGAGATCATTTTCAGCAGAAGCAGAGTAGCCAGAAGCAACTGATCAGAATGGGAGAGAGAGGGAAGAGGCAATCCCTCCTGCTTTGAAATTATCCAGCCATTTAGCACACATATCGGAGTAATTGGCAACTGTTTTCTACCATTAAAATTCTTCCTTTTGAGATTTTCTTAAATTTACACAATTGCTAAAAGTAGTGGTGAGGTAGAAGCATATTTTATTAATTGTATAGAGATTGAAAGATTCAATTATTCATCTTTATGTGACAATAGACTATACTTCTCTCCCCTTAGTTTTTGTCTTCCTTAGCCTCTTTCGCCAATTTTCTGCATTGTGGTTAACATAATAACTGCTTTACTTACTAGAGCATTATTCTCTTTCTATAACACAATGCACATTCTTCTTCTCTTTTGGAGAATTTTAACAAGAATTTTCATTGTATCAGTGTAATTCCTTGCACGGACCTCTAACAGTTTTAATTAGTATTGCAAACCTTCCTGCAGTTTAAAGCATTGGTTCTCAAACTTGGCAGTACATTCAGAGCCTTAAAGAAAAGTAGTGACTAGTTCCCAGTCTCCCCTACGTTTATACTTTTTTTGGGGGGGGGGTGGTTGAGACAGGGTTTCTCCGTAGCTTTTTGGTTCCTGTCCTGGAACTAGCTCTTGTAGACCAGGTTGGCCTCGAACTCACAGAGATCTGCTTGCCTCTGCCTCCTGAGTGCTGGGATTAAAGGCATGCGCCACCACCGCCCGGCCATATGTTTATACTTTAAGCCTCCTGTTGTGTGGCTGGGCCCTGGGGGTTGTAGCCTTCCATCTATGATTCTTATTTATAAGATTTGGGAGCTCCTGCTTCCAGGGGCTGAAGAGTTTCCTTTAGGAACTCTGTGTTAACACTAGCTTTCAACTTGTCTGCTCAAGAGACTCATCTGGGGAACTTAAAAGAATGAGGAGGTCTCCTTTTCCCCCCAGGAAGTTGTTGATTGCTTTGGATGGTGGTTTAGGATTTGAAATTTCTGAAAGATCCCATCTAATCCTAATGTGAAGAAAAGTTTGGGAGCCACTATGTTAACCTATGAGTTTAGAAACACCATGGGGTAAATCTAACTAAGGGGGCTAAAGCCATTTATATTAAAACCTTTGACACTGGATAAAGAAACCAGAGAAGTCACAAGAAGATGAAAAGATTTCCCTTCTTCATGGATTAGCGTGGTTATATTCATTTGTTATGATACCCAAAGTGTTCTACATATTCAATGCAATTCATCAAAATCCAGTGACGTGATTCAGAAACTAGAAAAAAAAATCCTAAAACTCATATTGTATTGCAAAAGCAAGTAGCCAGAACAAAACAATTCTAAAAAGGAAGCAATGCTGCAGTGTCACGATATCTGATCTAAAAGTATATTACAACACTGTTGCAAAACCATCAGGATGTGGCGGGTACAGACAATGACATAGAATAGAGGACTCCAATTCACAGAGCTACCGTCACCCAAGTCCTGACCAAGCTGTTGGTAGCATTCATCGGAAGGGAGAAGATCCTTTACAACTGGGGTTGGAAAAACTGGATATCAACATGAGAAGAACCAAATTCAATCCACATTTCTTGCTTTTCACAAAACTCAACTCAAAATGAATCAAAGACTCTAAGGTGGGCCAGGTGCATGGACACACTCCTTTAATCCCAGCACTCAGGAGGCAGAGACACTCAGGTCTCTGAGTTCAAGACCAGCCTGGACTACATACCAAGTGCAAAGATAGACAAGGCTACAAACTGAAATCTTGTCTCCACAAACAAACAAGACTCTAAGGTAAGGCTTTGAAACTTCTAGAGGAAAGCATGTACAAAATGAGTTAAGATACAGGAATTGGGGCCGGGTGGCAGTGGCTCACGCCTTTAATCCCAGCACTCACTGGGAGGGGGGCAGAGGCAGGCAGATCTCTGTGAGTTAGTTCCAGGACAGGTTCTAAAGCTACAGAGAAATCCTGTCTTGAAAAACCAGAAAAAAAAAAAGATATAGGAATTGGCAAGGATATTCTGAAAAGGACCCCAGTTGTAAAACATTCCTAAGGGACTACATGATCTTTAAATGCAGAAAATCAAAGAAACAGACACAGAGTGAAGGGGTAGTTTACAGAGTGGGAAAAGCTTTACTTGCTATAGACCAGACAAGGGACTGATATCTACAATACATAAAGAACTGCAAAAATTGAACAGCGAAGACATAAATTCATCCTATCAAATATGCTAATGGATGGAATAAACAACTGTCAGTGAAAGAAGGGTAAATGGATAATAAATATTTGAAAAATGTTAAATATCCTTAGTCATCAAGGAAATGTGGATTAAAACTGCTTTGGATTCCATCTTGTCCCAGTCGGAATGGTCATGATGAAGACAGCCAATGACAGGTGGGGTTGGTTGGCTATGGGTAAAGAAGAGCCCTCACACAGTGCTGGTGGGAATGCCACTATGGAAGTCAATGTAACAGTTTCTCAAACAGCAGAAAACAGAACTGCCACAGAGCACAGCTACCAGAAAGGTTCTAAATCAACATGCAACAGAAATAGATAACTGCACAACCATATTATCGCTGCACTATTCAGAGAGTCAAGAAATGGAACCGCCTAGGTGTCCATTGGCAGATAAATGGGGGAAAAAGTGATATATATACACAGGGGAATTTTCTCCAGGCATAAAGAGAAAACAAAACCATGATCCTTCCAGGAAAATGAATATAGCTAATGTTGTGTTACTATTGCTCTGATGAAACACCATGACCAAGCAACTTGGGGATGGAAGGGTCTGTTTTGCTTACACTTCTACATCACTCTGCATCATCAAAGGAAGTCAGGACAGGAACTCAAACAGGGCAGGAACCTGGAGGCAGGAACTGATACAGAGGCCATGGAGGGGTGCTGCTTACTAGCTTAATTCCCCTGTTTGCTCAGCCTGCTTTCTTATAGAAACTGAACCCAGGACCACCTGTCTAGGGGTAGCCCCATGCAAAAGCTAATCTTCTCAGGATCCATATAATGTGTGTGCATATGCATATATATATATGTTTTTAAAAGTTAGTGTGTGTGTATGTGTGTCTATACATGCAGATGTGCCACAGTATGTGTGGAGGTTAGAGGACAACGTGTGAAAATTGATTTGCTCCTTCTTCAGCTGTGCGGGACTCAGGAATTGAACTTTGGTTGTCAGTCTTGGTGACAAACACCTACACCTATTGAGCCATCTTGCCAGGTCCACATTCCAGGTCCACAATATTTGAATAGATTATTTTGGGAAAAAAGTCATTTCTAAAGCAGGACTTATTCAAGTTGGGTCATCAGCCTTCCAGGTAAGAACGATCCTGTATTTCCTAAGCACAAATCTGAACTATTTGGCAGCATTGATACCAGTTTAGTGACTTACCCCAACCCTTACCCCTAGAAATCCCACATCCTCCCTTGCATTGAAGAACTTAACCTATTGCCTATCTGCCTCTATAGCTTATGCACTTTACACATAATCTTTAGTCTCTAGGATTTCTTTGTTCTTAGCTAGTGCTGTTTAACAAGTTATTACTCTGTTCTTCTGTTTCATATTCATCTCCACCCCCCCCCAAACCCCATCATTTTCATAGTTCAGCAGAGTTTGGCAAAGACACTGCTCTGCCAGGCTACACTGACTTCTCCGAGGGGACTAGCGTTCACACTTGTGCATCAGAGCATGGTCTTTATCAGCTGGATGGATCCCCTAAGGAACTCAAGGTTCTCCCCCCCGCTTTCCTATTTCCCATCCCTGTAGGGTAGGCAATGCTGGAGCCTTGCTCAGGCCATGTGACTCAGTGCTGGATGTAACTTGTGCCTGTGTTAAGTGCTCTTGTTGTGATAGCAATGAGTCCGAGCAGATCTGAGTAGTGAGAGGCTATTCATTTTCTGCCTACCTGACTCTTACCCATCATTCAAGACCCATGCTAACAGTGCCAATTTTTAAAAGATTGTTCATTGCTCTCTCATTTTCATGTGCTCTCAGTGAGTATTCAATATCCATTCCCATTGTATCTTCTTTTCTACTCCTAATCTAACCAGGCTTTGTTCATTCGCCCCTTTTTTTCCCCACACTGTCACTTTTAATCTCAGACGTAACCTGCGCAGCACTAGTGATGTCCTCTGTCTCATTAATCTAGTGTTAGTTGCTACATATTGGGATTTATCTTCTGCTCTTTGAAATTCCTAGAGTGAAATTCAGAAACACATTTATTTATTTATTCATTTTGGCCTGCTGGTTTTTTTTTTTTTTTCTGTGTATATCAAGAAACTTTGAGGATCACTCTTCATCTCTGTTTTGTCTGCATTTTTCCTCTTTGTTCCCAAGGTGACCTTTGTGGGCAGTGTGTTCCTGATGTCACCTGCCTGATGGTGGGCTTCTGATTTTTAACTATTTCCCAATGACTCCTTTTTCCTGGCCTTTAGTGCATGTTGATTTTAGTAAATTATAAAATAAATACTTTTTTGGTGATGTTGTTTCCTTACATAAGAATTTAGTTTGTGTTTATAATGTAGAGTCCTTTTGATTTCTTGACTTGGTCTGACATGTTATTCATAATAGTGTAATTTCTGATTTAAAAACTATTTTGGCTAAATGGATGGCCCAGTGAATTTTTTATTTGTTTGTTTAAATCTTGCTTACTCTTAAAAGCTGATACTTTTGCCGGGCGATGGTGGCGCACGCCTTTAATCCCAGCACTTGGGAGGCAGAGGCAGGCGGATCTCTGTGAGTTCGAGACCAGCCTGGTCTACAGAGCTAGTTCCAGGACAGGCTCCAAAGCCACAGAGAAACCCTGTCTCGAAAAAACCAAAAAAAAAAAAAAAAAAAAAAAAAAAAAAAAGCTGATACTTTTCTGATCAATTTAACAAATTTGTTATTGTGATTTTTTTCTTTTATGGTTTTTGTTTGTAACAAACCCAATATTAGAAGTACAAGAAAAATCAGATACCAGTTTTATTAAGAAAATTTGATCCTATGTAAATTTAGCTGTTAATGTATTTTAGAACTATTCACAGCCAGTTCTGCTTTTTTTATATCTTTCTAATTAATCTCATTAATAGTGATTTGATGATGTCTACCAACAGTTTCCATTTTCAACCGGATAACGGAATTATTTTTACTTCTTTTTAACAACATAGTTAATAAATAATGTATATTATAAAATCATATAAAATGTAGATTCCAACACTCAGGCTTACTGTGCTATAATGTGTGCAGAGACGATTAGTGGAAAGTCAGAGAAAATACATTTCAGATTAGAGAACAGAGCTAAGGAGAACAGAACATGGTAGGTAGTTTTAATGGGACACTGTTAGTCTGGCATAATAAAGTTTTAATATGGTTTTCATTTCTTAAATATCTTACCATCTTAGCTGATGTGACAAAGTAACAAGGAAGGGGTCTTTTTCCAACAGGTTTTTCAATTATAGTGCAGTGTGGTGATGTTTGCTAAATGCTTAATGTTCTATCAAGCTAGCAAGAAACCTCATTAAACTGAGGGTGATCACCAGGCTGGGACCAAGAATTCAGAAGGGTGGGCTCTGGGCTGTTTGTGGCTTATTTGTAGGGTTCGTTGCTTGTGTCTGTTATGTGTGGGATAAATGTAATTTTTCTTATTGGAGACTGGCGGGCGATGGGGCTAGACCATCTTTGTCTTTTCTTTCCCAGTCATGCACAGGGCAGGAATCTCATAAATCCTGGATGCAAGTGCTCACCAGTCTGCTTTCATCTCATGTGCTCCCACTCACTTCTCTGTCACTGTTCTTAATTGATTTCCGAGTTCTGAACTGAAATGCTTGGTATTCCACAGGAAGATGCTTTTGTGGGCACTGTTTTGAATGGTTCACAGAACTGGTTCAACCTTCGCCTCAATTTCCTGCACTTCACATTATTACAGATGGAAGGAACAGTGTCAGCTGCCAGGGCTTTCTGATGGACTGCATGTGGTGTGCTGAATCACTTCAATCAAACTGATAGAGTGAATGATAGGGTATAGTTTGTCCTTAGAATCAAGTAATTTTGTATGGAATGTTATGAGTGACTGAGATTTTCTTACCCTTTACATTTGAATTCTTGCATTTAGTGACTTAGTTTGCTTGAGGATCCTTCGCCATTGGGGTGTCTGTCCCTAGAATGTGCCACTTATGAATAAGTCAAGACCTTCTCGTCTTCTCTGCGCCCACTAGGCATAGCACACTATTTATATTTAGCAGGTAATTAATTAGTGCTTCTTGATTGAATTAATTATTGCCTAGTTGCAGAAAAGCACAAATGTTGCTCTGAATACTTAATATAATAGGAAAAACATAGAAAAAATATTCCCAAATATCACCACCTTGATGAAGCTTGGTCCATGATGAAAAAAAAAATCAACATCCCATGTAATATAGAACCACAATTCTTAATGTTTTTAACTTAGAGTAATTTTAAAATTTGCTTCTAGGGAATATATTTGATACAAGGTCACCTTGAATATTGCTCTTCCTCATATACACTGTGTATATGTTAACTTTTACTTACACAACAGAAGACACACATAAACACATATGCATGCAAACACACATATTTGAAAGCTATTGTTTTGTTAACTGGCAAAACTAAGGAGTTTCATATTTACTCTTGAAATCTCTGATTTTAATCCTATAAATGTGTAAGTGTGTAGTATAAAGAAGTAGAAAAATAAATACTGTGGTAGCAAAGCTGGAAGTGAAAGAAAATGGGCTCATTGTCCAGTGCCCTTGGGATGGGATTATATCATAGGAGGTGCGCTGAGTGTGCCACCTTCCCACTTTAATTCCATGAATATTTATGTTCAGTCACAGAACTGATACAGTAAATGATTTAGAGGACAATTGATACCATCTCAAATACAAAAGGATTAAAAACAGAAACCAGAAATGGTGTGGGGTGTCCCTCTATGTGCTGTGAATATGTTTTATTACCATTGTTTAATAAAGAAGCTGCTTTAGCCTATGGCAAGGCAGAATATAGCAAGGCAGGAGATCCAAGCAGAGACAGAGGAGGGAAGAAAATGGAGTCAGGAGACTCCATGTAGCTGCTGAAGGAGAAAGACACTGGAACCTTACTGGTAAACCACAGCCTTGTGGTGACACAAAGATGAAGAGAATTGGGTTAATTGTAAGATGTAAGATCTAGTTAATAAGAAGCCTGAGCTAATAGATCAAATGTAATTAATATCTGATTATTTGGGTCTGGCGGCCAGGAAACAATAAAACAGTCTCTGATTACACAGAAATACTAGAAAACAACAAGTTTTGGTGGGATGAGGAATATGTGGAAGTCTGTGCTCTTCTCACCACAGAAGAGAATGTAAACCACTATACCCACTGTGGATGGTCTGGTCACTCCTCAGAATATCCCAGATGTAGTTATGCCCATCAATTCCACCTTAGATACCTGTCCTAAGGGACGGAAAATAGAGTCTTAAAGTTATTGTTATTCTCACGGTCATGGGTGCCCATTCACAAGAACCAAAAGGTGGAAATGACCTAAGTTTATAAGTTGGGAGACCTGATAAATAAGATGTAAAAGAATTTTGTCACCAGTGTTAAATTACTTATCAAAATATGGCCATAGGTGTAATAGTAGCACAAATGTTTTGGAGGTAATTAGCAGCTTTGTGATTAGATTTAACACTTGCTTCCTAGGAGCAAGGATTTTGGTGGTACTGTTACCCCTGCCAAGAACCTATGGCTAGTCTTCCCCTCCCACCCTCCCTTCTCCCCCCACTCCCATGCTCCCAATTTTGTCAAGAGATTTTTATGTATTTCCCCTTTCCAGGTGGATCTATGGATTTTTTTTTAGGGTTTATTTTGTTACTTAGCTTCCCAAGGATCATGAACTATATATATAGGCTCAATATCCTTTGCTTTACAGCTAGTATCCACTTATGAGTGAGTGCAGATCATGTTCATCTTTCTGGGTCTGGGTTATCTTGCTCAGGAAGTTTTTTTTTTCTAGTTCTATCCATTTGCATGCAAATTTCAAGATACCATTGTTTTTTTTTTTTCCCCCACTGAGTAGTACTACAATGTGTAAATGTGGAACATTTTCTTTATCTATTCTTCTGTTGAGGGGCATCTACATTGTTTCCAGGCCATGACTATTACAAATAATGCTGCTATGAACATAGTTGAGCAAGTGTACTTTTGGTATGATTGAACATCCTTTGGGTATATGCCTAAGAGTGAAATTGCTGGGTCTGACGAGGTTGATTTCCAATTTTCTGAGAAACCACTATACTGATTTTCAGAGTAGTTGTACAAGCATTCCCACCAGCAAAGGATGAGTGCTCCCCTTATTCCACATCCTCTCCAGCATAAGCTATCATCAGTGTTTTTGATTTTAGCTATTCTGACTGGTATACGATGGTATCTCAGAGTTATTTTGATTTGCATTTCCCTGATGGCTAAGGATGTTGAACATTTCCTTAAGTGTCTTTCAACCATTTGGAGAGGGTACAGAACTTGGGAGTGGGATAGTCGAGAAGGAGGAAGGACAGAGATGAGAACAAGGAAAGAGATATCTTGATAGAGGGAGCCATTATGGGTCTAACAAGAAACCTGGCGCAGGAATACACAAGGAGGACCCCAGCTAAGAACCTAAGCAATAAAGCAGAGGGTGACCAAACTGGCCTTGCTCTGTAGTTAGATTGATGTATATCTTAAATGTCACCATAGAACCTTTATCCAGCAACTGGTGGAAACAAAGGCAGAGACCCACAACAGAGCACTGGGCTGAGCTCCTAAAGTCCAGCTGAAGAGTAGGAGGAATGAGAATATGATCAAAGAGGTCAAAGTCATGATGGGAACACCCACTGAAACAGTTTACCTGAGTTAATAAGTGCTTACCAACTCCAGCCAGCCAGGGAAGGAACCAGTATAGGTCCAAACTAGTCCCTCTGAATGTGGGTGACAGTTGTATGGCTGGGGCAGACTGCAGGGCCACAGGAAGTGGCATCAGGATTTATCCCTACTGATTGTGCTGGATTTTTGGGAACCTATTCTTTTTGGATGGATACTTTGCTCAGCCAAGATATAATATGGAGGGCCTTGGACCTTCCCCAAAGCAATGTGCCTTACCCTCTCTGTTGAGTGGAGGGGATGGGGTGGGAGGTAAGTAGAGGGAATGGGAGGAGGGAAGGTAGTGGGTACTGGGATTGGTATATAAAATGAAAAAGGATAGTTTGTTTCCTTTTTTTTAAGAAAAGAAAATAAAAATAACCTATGGCAGAGGAGATTATAGATTTTATATAAAGTCATATGAGAAAAATTATTATTACTTTGTTAAGTGGACATAGTGTTGAACCACCTCTTAAATATTTGTTTATACTCATAGATTAGTGCATATCTAAACCCTTATCAGAGAGGTTACTTCTTGTAGTACATAGTGATTAATATAGAGACAGACAACTGGTCAACCTGATGTGAAAAGAAGGCTATGGAGTGCTCAGCCCTAAGTGAGACATCTATTTCATCCCCACCCTGAAAGTCTCAGGGACCATCATGGGAGACCACAATGATTGATAGTGAAAACCTGATGTTGGGGAAGGCTTCTGTGAAAAGTGTCCTCTGGAGATAATGGAGCCATTGATCTCATAAATTCATAGCAACTGTGATTACCTGCATAAGAGCTGTACAAGATCCTGTCAGTCAACATTTTGGCATGGATAGGAGAGGGACTAACAAGGTCAAGTCCCCAGGTGAAGGGTTATTAGCAATTGACAGCTGCAGGGAAAGAGAAAACTCATACTCTCAGGGCTGAGGCTCCTGATAGTTTGACAGTGCTCCGGTGAGTGATCTCATACCTGTGTAGGTACAGACACCATTAATTGGACTCACTTGGTTCTCAAAGAAGAGGACATGACATTGAAAGGTGGCATGGAAACAGATGATGGGTATTATCAAAATATATTCTATACATGTACAAAATTCTCAAAGATTAAATAAAATTATTATGTATTTATTTTAAAAGCATCCATAGAAAATAAGATATTATTTCAAACCACAATTTTATAGATAACAAAATAACAATTTAAATTTACATTGGAAGGCATATCATTTTAACCACAAAATTGACCACAATTATGTAATATTAAGATTTGGACATACAGTATATATTGAAATAGAAATTATAGATCTAGGGTGAAACAAATTCAAGTTGAATAACCAAGGGCTATGTTTTCTCCGTTTTTATCAAATTATATACGCTCATTAGATGCTATTATTGTTTAGTTACAGTGGAACAAAGAAAGTTTAAAACTGAAAGTGTGTGTGTGTATTTGTACATGTGAAATGTTACCAAGTTACTTAGAAAAATAAGCATGAAGGTAATAGGAAAAAGAATGTAGAAAAGTTGTATGACTGATAAATCACTGATCTGATTAAACATCCAAACAAAACCATGTTTCTCATTTGGAGGAAGTGACTCATGGTGATATGGGTAATGACAATGAATATATGGAGTGAGGAACCAGAAGACCAGACTATGTCTGTAATCATTCTTTTTTTTATTTATTAAAAATTTCTGCCTCCTCCCTTCCCCCCATTTTCCTTCCCCTCCCCTCTCTTCCTCCCCTTCTCTCTCCAGTCCTAAGAGAAGTCAGGGTGCCTTGCCCTGTGGAAAGTCCAAGGCCCTCCCCTCTCCATCCAGGTCTAGGAAGGTGAGCATCCAAACAGACTAGGCTCCCAAAAAAACCAATACATGCAGTAGAATCAAAACCCGGTGTCATTATCATTGGCTTCTCAGTCAGCCCTCACTGTCAGCCACATTCAGAGAGTCCGGTTTGATCATATGTTTGTTCAGTCTCATTCCAGCTGGCCTTGGTGAGCTCCCATTCGATCAGTCCCACCGTCTCCGTGGGTGGACGCACCGCTCGTGGTCCTGACTTCCTTGCTTATGTTCTCCCTCCTTCTGCTCTTCATCTGGGCCTTGGGAGCTCAGTCCAGTGCTCCAATGTGGGTCTCTGTCTCCATCCATTGCCAGATGAAGGTTCAGTCTGGATTGATCTCCTCAGCACAGGAACAGGGACACCTGGTAGTCTGAGTACCACGCAGACAAGAGGGCAAACTTGGGGGCTGTAATCATTCTTTGAGCAGCTCATAGTCTGTTTCCTCATCTGACAAATGAGAATACTGACAAATATTTTTCATAGGTTAGTTTTGAAGACAAAATTACTTTATATGAATTATATAAAACTTTGCATATTAAACATTTTAGCTATAAAGTATGCCTAGTTGTTAAATATTGGGGTACATTGCCAATTGGATAAAGCTTGCTCCCTTAAACAGAGTTCATGCAATGGAGTAGACTTCTTTCTGTGTTGTCTCAGTGCCTCTTCATAGGGAATGCAGAGGCAGGAAGAGATGGGCACACAGAGACTTTGCATTAAAATATTGATGTAAAACACTGGGTTTTAGTCATTCACATTTATAGCTGTAGACTGAAAATAGTGTGTGATAAATTAACATATTATATAAATATAAGATATAAAATGTGAAATTAAAAATAAACTAGAAATGTAATCAAATTCTAACATGTTATTTTTGACTAAGAAAGTGGTCCAACAGAATTTTTATTAAATTATTAATCTCTAAACTACTACAAATATTAATTAAAAAGCAAAGAGCTACTTAAAACATGGAAATTAAGAAATATATGAAATTGGTTTAATCATCTCAAACGTTTATAGGTATCTCAAGTAGACAAAGCAGACATTCTGTATTTTCCACCTCTACACAGGGAAAATGGCCTACATTCATGTTCTAGATTTAAGTTTAGCATCAGTGGTAGCCATGTCATTGCCCTACTCTTTTGGTCTCACTAAATAAAGAACAGCGTGTGTGTGTATATATATATCCATAAGTGTTGTATAACAGTTTCCTAGAAATTGAGACATTCCATCCTGCTGGGAAGCTCCTTAAGCAAAATAATGAGTAACTCGATATAGCTTCAGGAAGTCCCTGAAACTGACTAGATTCACTAAGTCCCTCTCTGCCAGAGTAAGCTAGAAAGATTGGTGAGAATTACTCTCAGATGAACAGAGCTACAAAAACTCTTAGACAGCTCACACTGAAAAGAAGACTCTGAGACCAGATTAGCTGTATATACATATATATATTTATGTAAATGAGAAAATTGGTGAGTTCCTTTATTAAGTTTATCATAGTATGAGAAACTTTTACTGGGGAGATGCAACACAGCACATGTCTACTCACCCCAAAAAGGAGCCAATGAGAGAACAAAGTACAGATACCACCAAAGTCCAATTCAATGAACTAAGGAGTTTTCTTGGGGTTATTTATAGGACTATGGGTGAGGGGTTATTTACAGGAGCAGAAATGACTCAGAGACATCTGTATCACCAAAGTCTATCCCACCATGAATGATAGTTCACATAGCTGGGAACCTGGAGCACCTGCACAGCCTGCAAGTAGTTCCACAGGTTGGAGAGTGTTCTTTCTTTCTTTTTCTGAACAACTATTCCAGACAGCTAGTCTGGTCTCAGAGTCTTCTTTTCAGTGTGACCTGTCTAAGAGTTTTTGTAGCTCTGTTCATCTGAGAGTAATTCTCACCAATCTTTCTAGCTTACTCTGGCAGAGAGGGACTTAGTGAATCTAGTCAGTTTCAGGGACTTCCTGAAGCTATATTGAGTTACTCATTATCTTGCTTAAGGAGCTTCCCAGCAGGATGGAATGTCTCAATTTCTAGGAAACTGTTATACAACACACCTCTGTGTGTTTATTTTGGACTAAATGACCGTGGAGCTGGGTGGGACAGACACTTTAATCTACTGACCTACAACTGTGTAATTTCAGCAAAGACTTGGTTGACATCTCCTGATTCAGTCAACTAGGTTTTGCTTTGGCTTTGTCCTAATTTTGGCCCATTGAGACAATCTTAGTAAAGGGTTCCACAAAGTCCATCATAGGATCATTCTAAAAAGATCTGCTCATGTTCTCACCTCCAACTGTGATGCAGAAGCCTTGACCTGGTTTTACTGAGAAGGCTGTCAGAGCAACTTACTAAGAGCCTCCTTACTCTTAGTGTCTTCTCTCAGTAGTTTTCCGTTTATTGACCCTCATTCTTTTCCTTGGCCATAAATTCCCCATTGTCTTCTCAGTATTGAATCAAGCATTTCTATCATATTGCTTTAGTTGTGAATAAATTCTTCTCCTCTGTGTTAATAAGTATGTATCAGGATTAATTTTTTATTCAACAATGACCCCAAGGAGCAGAGTTAAATTTCTATTAGCTATAAAGGAAAAAGTTATGAGCAATAGCAAAGCAAGTTACTAAAAGGTAATCATTTTGTTTGAGGAACTTATGCTGACGTGGAAGATGAATCTCTGTTCAGGTCTTATATTCGACTTCTATCCGTGACCTCTATGGGGACTCAGTAAAATGAGACTCCTGAATTGCTTTACTTAGTATTTGTAGGAGTACTGTGAAGATGTAATTAGCTCGTGGTTATAAAGTATTGTGAAAAAGTGGTTACAAGCCCATGATGCTTTGCTGGATCATGCGAGGGTAGTTTCATGAAGTCTGGGTACCTGACAGCTAATCAAAGGGGACCTCACTGGGAACACTGCTCTGTGACTCCCGTTAGTATTCACTGTGGTGCTGACACGCCGGTGAGGGGAGGACAAATCTCACTCTGCTCCAAAATGCTTCTTAAAAATTCCTCTTTTGTCTTTTAAAGTCACGTTCACCATCTGCCTGGAAAGGAATTCAGAGAGCTGCCTGCGAACTTCATAATTAAATGTGCTAATACAGTCTCAGGAGAAATGATTGTCACACCTGTTTTTCTAAAAAAGGAAAAAAAACCAACAAAACAAAATAATACCACTGCCTTCCAACTAAAAAACAAAGTGAACAAACCATCTGGTTTTTTTTTTTTATGTAAAGAAAACTTCAGATTCTTAAAAAAATGCAAACCAAACCTAAATATGTCTTCAGATGTTATTAGAAATAGTAAACATCACTAAAAACTATGCTATTACTTATTATAAAAATTAAAATTTTGAGACAAAGACTCATTAAACCAATGTAACTGTGTATGTGTCCTCCCATCTGTGTGAATTCCTTCTTTATATTTCACAGTAAATAATAGATAAGATACTATATGTATCATCCATATCTTGTTTGACTTAGCTAGTAATATGTGAAATTTAAGACTCTCTATTTTTAGCATGTTATCTTTGTAGGATATCTAGGATATGTAGACAATCACCTACTATAGTTTTGCTATGGATTTCGTATGTATAAATCACCAGTTACTATGTCAAGACCCTCAAGGTTTTATTTCTCAATACCTGATAAGCTTTTATGACTTTTAATGTAATGAAGATTCATGGTCAATGAATCTTTTCTGTGGTATAATGATTTTTTTGTAGGCTATAGAACATCCAAACGGACTTCCTATGGTGATAGAGGTGAGCTACAGAAGTCAAGATACTGTGTGGTGTATAATAACGCTGATGTTTTGGTCTGGTTTAGTTTTAACTAATAAAATCGCTTGATATTATTCACATATATGATCTATCTTTTACATTAAATTGATAAATGAATAAATAATAATTATGTAAATAAGTAATATACATAAGTAGAGTCAAGCACCACATGGATAAAACTCCACAAAGTGACCGATTGTATGCTGTGTCTGATCCATGCTCTGAAGTCATATTGTCAGCTGGGATGTGCCCACTAATTATTATCTCTCAGAAAATGAATCGAACTAGAAAAGGTCATACGGAGTCAGCTAACCCAGATCCAGAAAGACATCAAATGTTCCCATTCATTTATGATTTTTAGCTCCAAGTGTCAGATTTAAGTATATAACCTTGAGTAATTTTAGGAATTAGGGACTTTTTGAGGGGGCAGTAGAAAGGAGGAATATTGGGTTGTAGATAATTAGAATAGAAAATTAAAAATGGCTTTAATTAGATGTGGGGAGGGAAGTTAATACTGAAAAAGGATTTTAAAGCAAGACTGTCTTAAAAAGCCATAAGGAATAATGCTATTAACTATTTACCTAAAAATGGGTATAATACACATAATTCATTATACATATTCATAATAAATATATATAGGCTAAATGAAATTTGTGTTGACATTGCTCTTCAAATGGGCATAGATTCTCTAACAAAAACCTAAACATGAGAGATGAGAAGTCTGCTTTTGAGCTGTTAGCAATGGTTGTCCAAAAGATTCCCAAGACATGAGCTGTTGTTCTTGCCCATGATGACCTCCCAGAGGTTGGTGGTAGGTCCGTACTGCCGGATCCACCATGTATTCAGACACAAGTACCAGAGGACTCAAGCTGCTTCCAGACGACTAGAGTTCAGGGTACCAGAAGCTTCCAAGGGAGGGAAGCAGCCCGGATCTCCTCCAGAGGCTCAATAGCTATGAAGTAAAACAACTACCAGCATGGTATATTATCCCTAAGAGCACGACAGTGGCAAGCAAACCTCGCCTGTTATCAGGAGCTCTCTAGATTGATGGAAGGCCCACTCAATAGGAGGGAAATCATGCTTGGTTCTAGAAACCTCGCCAAATACTTGAGGCTAGTAAAGTCATGGATCTTGGAGGAGAGCTTACAACTAACACTTTACCAAACCAGAAAAATTCTTTATTATAAATATTTATCCTTATTGTCACAGGTAAGTTTCCCCTCTAATAGAAGTGTCTCTTCAACAGACAGAGATTGCTACAGAAAATGACAACTGATCAGAATGCAGAGAATAAGTGGCCATGTGGTACGCCAGCTGATACCTCTACAACCAACTTCTATCCCTAAGTTTCAAGGATCATAGCCTTAGAGGGGATGGAAAGATAGTAAGAGCCAGAGGAAAGGGAGGTTTGCTGTGAGCCAGTGTCTCCTAGGAATGTCAGAAGCTACACACATGAATTCTTATCAACATGGCTGCCTAGACAAGACATGAGCAAGGATGACATCACTAGACATGCTAAAATGGAAGGGAGAGAGAGCTCATGAGGTGCCAGCCCTAGACATGAAAACCAAACCAAAGTCAAACCTAAACAAACAAAACCAAACACAACAACAACAAAACCCAAAACAAAAACAAAATTACAGTAAACTAAGGAATGCTGAGAATCAAATGGATCTCCTTGAGGGTCTCCATATTGGCTATCTAATACTAATAGGTCAGCCCTGAAAATATTTACATAAAGTAGCATTATATGGATTAAGTAGGTTGCATTATATTTAGGGATAAATATGTAACAACAATTAAATAAATAAAGGTCATGAATTTGATAAAGATCAAAGTGGTAGAGTTCATGGAAAGGGTATATGGAGGAAAGGGCAGGGAGAAAAATGATCTAATTTTAATTTCAAAATTAAAAACTGGTATCTTTATGCAAGTGAAAAAAATCAAATGAAGATGATCCAACCCACACTTTGAATGAGCTAGTCTTTGTTTTCCTAAGCAATTAGTGTGAGTTTAAATTTATTTATCACAAACCCCAAATGCTACATAATAATATTTCATTTTCCTCAAAATAAAAAGGAAAAAATATTTTTTCTAAAGTCTTGATTGGGTCTAAAGGTTGCAGTTGATTTAAAAATATATTTAACTTGAATGGTTTCTTAAGTTTATATCTAAATTCTTATTTCTAAATAAATCATGGTAACAGTAGGATTTAAAGAAAGCATATCTTGATTTAAAGTGCCTTTTAGAGAAAATGTTCATATAGGGTACTGACTTGTTTTCAGTAAAAAACAAACAAACATCCTTTTCTGAGCCCAATTCTTGCTACACTTCTCTTTGAGTTTGTGGCATTTGAACACAAGTGACTCCCTTTATCTGTTTGTCCAATCACATCCTGATGCTTTCGGGATCAGGGACCCCTGTGGAAGCCTCTGAGTTTGGCTCCATTGAGAGTGCAGAAATCACCAGTCTTGTCGGCCCCTACTTGTATTAACTACTAGCATGAATTGTAAAATAGTCATTTGTAATTTATTTTGCATATAGTGTAAAAATCCAACAAAATATGGCAAATTACCTTAGCAAAGGATGTCAGAAATATGAATTTCTCACGGAGTGATGTTGAAATATGAGCGGCAGGGTTGCTTCCCACCGCCACCCGGCTAGCTTTACCCGAAATAATTACACGGAAACTGTATTCTTTTAATCACTGCCTGGCCCATTAGTTCCAGCCTCTTATTGGCTAGCTCTTACATATTGATCTAACCCATTTCTAATATTCTGTGTAGTACCATGAGCTGGCTTACCAGGAAAGATCTTAACCTGCGTCTGTCTGGAGTGGGAGAATCATGGCGACTCCTGACTCGGCTTCTTTTTCCCAGCATTTTGTCTGTTTACTCCACCCACCTAAGGGCTGGCCTATAAATGGGCCAAGGCAGTTTTTTTATTAAATGAAAGTAACTCCTCCATCATTGTGACTGTAGTTAACTTCACAGTAAAGCTGACTCAATCCGTATTTGATTTGTTCTGCAATATAGCATCACTGAAGCTGCACCCTTTTAACAGTCAGTCAGTTAATTGCTTTACTTGAAAGCCCCTGCTGTTTTGCACTGGCCTACTGTCTTTTGCATTTCAAGTATTGCTGTAAAGACCTACAGTCCAATTTTACCAAATGTATTAAGAGTAAAGAATAGGGTTTTGGTGGTAGCGCAAAGATGTGTTTAGTATTAAGGAGAGCGTCATTTTTCCTGCATTTGAAAGTGCAAGGAATGCTTTGGCATCATGTTCTTTGATAAAGGGGATCGATTCTCAGGCAACCAGAGTGCTGGAGCCATTACAGCCCAAGAAGAGCCTTCTCTCTTTATGGAAGAAAAGATAAATATGAGGTAGACATGTAGGAAATACTTCACAACCTTCCAGGGACTTTTAATGGCATCTTTATTGACTAAATCAAGAAATGACCTTTCCCACCATGGATTATTCAGCAGTCTCTCAACGGTGTCAGCCTTCCCTCCTTTCAGAAGTACTCAGTTGTTCAACAGGGACTCTTGCTCTCGTTTGTCTGCACTGTGCCTTTAGCGCAGAATGTCTTCATCCTCCACCAAGTCCAGTTGATGTGGTTCTTACTCTCCATGGCAAATGTTCAACATCTGTTCTGATACAAGCCCTAACTTGTGTTGCTCATGTGATATGCTCTTTCCGTTTCTTTTGGACTCCTTGAATAATTTACTGCGTATCTCATCAAGCCCTGTACACTATTTCTTGCCTGTTCTTTGATTGGATTGTGTCTTCTTCCTGCGAGACACTGTAAAATTTCATGAAGCCATGAGTCATGTATGTTGATAATTTTCATATATAACCAATGAGGCATGGCACCCCATTAAGTAGGCATGGTGTCTAGGTCCACATTCTACATATCTCCAGAAGCTCTTGGTATATTATCTTTTCATAATTCACATCCATTACTGTCAAAATTACTGTTGAAAGTATGTTATAGTGTCTTAATCAGAATATATTAACAGAACACATTTTTCTATTTCCACAAAATATAAAAGAAGAGAAATGTTCTAAAGTGTTCACTTGGACTGTAAAACAGGTACATGTGTCTTTATACGGTATGCTGACTGATTTTAGCTGTCAACTTGACATCCCAGGGATAGTGAGCCTCAACTAGGAATTGCTTTTATCAGATTTACCCATGGGCATATCCACAGGTATTTTTTGATTGAAAATTGATGCAGGAAGATCCAGCCCACCATGGGCAACACCATCCTCAGGCAGCTAGGCCTGGGTTGTGTACAAAAGGCCTGGGAGTGTAAGCCTGGGAGCAAGCCAGTAGGCAGCATTCTACGATTTCTGCTTCAAGCTTCTACCTTGGCTTTCCTTGCTGATGGATTGTAAAGTATAAGATAAATATCCCTACCCCGCACGATGCTTTGGTCATGGTGTTAATCAGAGCACCAGAAAGCAAACATTGAACTACACATGTCATTGTAAATTGAATCACATATCTATTCTCTGAGAATAGTTGATCTGAGACATATTCTCTCTTAAACTCCTATTCATCTCCCATTTTTTTTTTTATGCACATTGAAGGCAGTAAGGAGAATCTGAATGACCGACATACTGGAAGGTGAGGTGTAGACACATAAATTGATATAAATGAAACAAAGTTGTTGGTCTACACTGATTTTCCTCTGTGTGGTAGATTACAACAGTGTTGAGACGCCGAGTGTCTTTGTTTCTATTGGGTTAGTGTTTATGGGTTATTGATTTTTCTATCTCCGAGGCTAGATAAGTAATTAGTAGGTTGAAGTGTGTAGGTAATAAGAGGTTCGCTTAAGTTAACTGAAAGAATCTGACGCCTGGAACAGGGAAGAGAAAAATCTAAAATCTCTGAAAGAGGTATGTAAGCTGATCTGTATTGGGAAGTTGATAGAAAACTTTAATATTTGATAATTGACTTTTTATAGTTCTGTTTTTATTGACAATCTCACAGCTTCTTTATTATTACCTAATAGAAAAATGTAATTACATAATGAAATACTGACATTGATTGACAGGTTGGACATTTTTTACCCCGAAGTCTGTGGTAGAAAATGGATAATTCACATGCCTACCTTGGCTCCATCTGTCTAACTTCCTGTCATTTGTCACATTTTCAGAGACTTTGGACTAGGCATACAGATATGCGACAAAGAAGCAAAAGGAGAAAGTAAAACTGTGTGCTCTAGACTGTACTCGTAAATTACTGAAAAAAAGTCTCATTGGTGATCTGATTTTGGCCGTTAACTATCATGCTTAAAATGCTTTGTTGTTTTCTTAAGTATGTATTGGTTAGGATGTGTTTGATTTTCAAGATTAAGTGAGTAATGTAGCTTGCAGAAGCCCAGATCAAATCTTTAGGCACTAACGATATCCAGTTTACAAAGCAGCCATACCTAGTGTTTAGTTTATTGAGGTAGGCTTTCTGTATGAGCCCCCAAACCGGGATGGTGATTTCACTCAGCCCAGATTTTCAAGGTTGCGCTCTATTTGAAGGAGAGGAGATCACTGGCAACATTGATTTCTGGGGTGATGTTCAGTGACCAAAAAGACTAGAGTGACGTGGAGGGGTGGACATCTCACAGGCTGGCTCTGCAGGTTACATGGGGAAGGCAGGCTGGGCACAACTCAGATGAATACTGACTCCATGTCCTTAGGCAAGGTGCTCAAGTCCCCACACTCTCAGTTTCTTGTTTTCTAGAAGGGAGGAGATGGGATATAGTTAAAATTCCTTTCAAATCTAATATTTGGGGTAAATTCCTGGCAGAGTGGGACATTTTTGAGGCTTATGATCCCTTCACCTCAAGATGCACAAAGAAGTCGTCACACACTCCATGTAGGCAGATTTCCCCATCTCCTCCCTGTATTTGATCATATGAAGAGCCTAGCTTTTAGAGCATTGGGAAGATGTTAGCCATTATGATAATCCTACAGTTAGAGCTTTGACTGAACGTTGTCTGATGGCCTGAAAAGCAGCACTAATTCTCTGTCTTCTCTTCTAGCTCATTTTTCTAGTCTTAGACTCTTAAAGGCAAAAACAAGAAGACAGTGCTTGTAGTAACCGGCATTTGTGTCGGGTCTTCCTCCTTCTTGCTTCTGATCCCTCTAGATACTCAAACCAAACAGTTGTGCGATTAAAATCAGTTCATTTCAGCAGTTACTAAGGCTCAAGCATCTTCTCCTTCCCCAATAAAAACCAAAGGGCCAGACTGCAAAGATTTACTTAAAATTGGAATCTCCTTTAGCACACAGCAGACGTTTTTCTCTTCTAAATTTCTAAAGGCTTTGATAGGGAAACCATTCTAAGTAGAGATATGATGACACAATTCTGTTGCCAATTCTTAGATTAAAATAGACAAACAGAGACTAGGCAATATTCTGAGAAAAGTGTATTGCTGTGTGTATAAAATATATAATATAGTTGCACTTAAATAAATTTAACATGTTTTTTTTTTTTTTTGACAAAGCATCGTTAATCTAGGCTGACCTGGAAGTTTATACATAGTGGAAGATGACCTTGAACTCCTAATCTCTACTTCCTGAGCTGGCATTGCAGGCATTCACTACCATGCTTGGTTTAATGCATTGCCAGGGACTGAACCCACAACCTTATATATGGCTAGGCAACTTCTAGCAGCTGTACACATGTCCAACGATTAGCATGCATTTCTTTCTTTCTTTTTTTTTTTTTTTTTTTTTTTTTTTTTTTTTTTTTTTTTTTTTGGTTTCCCAAGGCATGGTTTCTCTGTGTAACAGCCTAGCTCTCCTGTAACTAGCTCTGTAGACCAGGCTACACAGAGATCTGCCTGCCTCTGCCTCTCAAGTGCTGGGACTAAAGGCATGCGCCACCACTGTCCAGCCTAGCATGCATTTCTTTGAAGTGTTATTTCACATTTATTTCCTATGTGGACCCATGTGCTAATACAGCAGTGTGAACTTGCTACAAATTTGTACACGGATTGATTCTATGAAGTACTTTTTCTCTTTGGCTAATATGTACTCGACTTCTTGCTTACACCTGATAGAAAGCAGAGATATTATATGTAAGATATCTGGACAGGTATTTAGATGTATAAAGCACACACACACACACACACACACACACACACAGAGTCACTGACACAGTTCTATGCAAATGCTGTTTCCCTAAGGCACCCAGTTCTATTCACTAGATGTCTTTACTTCACCTAAGCCTAGAAGATGGACTATTATTTCAAATCACCATTCAAAGAATGCTACAGTAGCATTGCTGACAGTAATTTCAGTGGTTTTATTGCATGTTTGTACATTGTATGTGCACGTGTGTGTGTGCATGCAGGTGCACATGTGTATACACTTACACAGCAGAATGCAGGCAAGCATACACTCAGTTCCATACACAGAGGTCAGAGGATAACATCAGGTGATATTTTTTGCCTTCTGTCTTGTTTGAGACAGGACCTCTTGTTCAATGCAGAGTCCTGCAGAGACCAGGCTAACTAGCCTTTCAGCTCTTGGCCACTTCTTGTCTCCACTACCCACCTTCCTGTGGTGGCCCGGGAGATGCTTTTGCTGAGTTCCAGGATTCAAACTTGGGTCTTCATGCTTGTATAGCAAGCACTTTCTCCAACTGAGGTATCTCCCCAGCTTCTGGCAATACTTCCAAAATGAAAGAAAGCAAAGCACATTTGAAGCCATGTGTCTTGATTTCCTGGCTTGTTTTGAACTTTGTGGTACAGGCCTCAGTGTCATCTGGGGAAGAAAAGATAAAGCAGAATAAACTACATTCGTCCATGATACTGTGTTCATTTTTCTCTCTCTCCTTCTGAGCCTCCGTCTCCAGCTGGGGCATTGCTGTTTGCTGGATTTGCGGGGCTCTGCTGGGTAGTTGTGATCTTTCCCCTTTCCTCTAGCCTGTGCTTTATTCAATTTTTATCTCACCACCACAGCTAGTTGTCTAACCAGATCCATAATATTTAGACATGTCAATAGGCATGCATGCTCATTCCTCTCTAATTTGTTGTTATTTTTAAGTATAGAATATTTTCTGTTTAAGAGAACAGTTTTTGTTGCTATTACTTCTCATTTTTAAAAGTATTAGACTCTTTACTGTAACCATTATGTGATCAAATTTTCAAAATTATTTTACGTGTCTACCTGTAAAAACCCACAAGATTTAACTCCATTTTAGCAAGATCACATTTTGGATATCACTATTTCTTCTGTGCTCCGTGGAGTCCTTGCAGAAGAGCCACACCTGCGAGGCTGCCATTTCCTGGACCACATCTCTTTGGTTTGCAATTTAAGATGGATTGTTTTGCCTTTTTTCTTCTTTTCTTTCTTTCTTTCTTCTTCTTTTTTTGTTAATTCTCACTCTCATCCAGTTATTTAGCAGCTTCTTTTTTCTCACCCTGCTATTCCTTTCTCGGTCTCTTCGCATCCAATTTACAGCTCTGATCTCCTAGGGCAAAGGGTATGGAGAAAGACAGATTTACATATTTGCTCAAGGTCTGGCCAGTAAGAAATAAGTAGGCTCTGCCTCAGGGAAAATCATGCCTTTCAAAGACAGGGTCATGGCATCGTTCTTGTCTAAAAAGCCCAGGAACCAGCTCAGCAGCTGGTGAAAGTTCTACTCTGAAAGCTAGCAGGCTCCAGGTTCAAGGTGGCCAGTTTTTCCATCAGCGTTGAAAACAGTGGTTCTCAATCTTCCTCATGTTGCAACCCTTTATTACAGTTCCTCATATTGTGGTGACCCTCTCCAATCATAAAAGTAAGGGAGGGGAGGGGAGAAGCTGGGAGGGGAACAGAGAAAAATGTGGAGCTCAATAAAAATCAATTAAAAAAAGAAAAAAAGGGGAAAAACAACAACAAAAAGAATTTTGTTACTCCTTTGTAACTGTAATTTTGATGCTGTTTGAATCACAACATAAATAGCTGATACAGTACCCCAGGGAGTCGAAGCCCACAGGCTGAGAACCACTGGTCTGAAGGTAGGAGAGGGCTACGGTCAGCTCCCAAGGTGCAGGGCTCAGGTGGACACATAGAATTAACGGTCACAGTTTCTAAGCAAAATGATGGTGCATCGCAGGGGACCACCGATTTAAGTGGGAGAGGTAGTATGAGTGTGATGGCAGGATCGGAGGTTCAAGTTCATCCTCAGATAAACATCCCAGAAGTGTGAGATCTGCCTGGCCTATGTGAGAACCTTGTCTCTCCCCTGTCACGCCCCGCCACAAAAAAAGGAAATATCACGACTATGGCTCTTTAGTTGAGAACGTTGCTCATTGAGTGGAATTCTTTCATAGCACCCATGGAGCTTTAGCCTCCAGCACCACATAAAACTGAGGTGCCTTGCATAAAAAAATAGTTATGGGTACTTGAATGACAGATGGTAGTTAAGATAAAACCAGAGAGGTAAGTAGATACTAGCCACAAGGAAAGTTGCCTAACTTCTTTTCATTTTGTCCTGTATATCTATCCGATACTTAAGATACTCAGTGTTACGATTACTATTTTTGCATGAATATATCTTACTTTAAGATTTATAATGAGCAGGCTGGAGAGATGGTTCAACAGTTAAGATCACTAGCTGCCTACAGAAGACTATGTTGGTTTCTAGCAACTACATTGGGAGTTTATACCCTTTTGTACTCTAGTTTTAGGGGAACCAGTTGCCTTCTCTGGTCTTCACAGGCACCTGCATGCATGTTGTACACACACTTATATTCAGCTTCTGCCCCTGGTGATACAATAAAACAAATCATTAAACATAATCATAATGAAAATACTCAACTCTTTGCCACCAAAGTCAACAAATAGATCCCACGAAAGCATCCTACAGCTTCCTTGATTACAATTTTCACTTCCCAAGGGGGAAATCATTAGCCTATCATTTGTGACAATCATTTGCTTGCTTTTTAAAAAATATTTTTTATAGCATACATATGCATCATTAAACAGTAAAACTTTCTGTTTCTTGATTTAGCGCTTTATGTGAATGGACCCATTATAAATATATTAGTCAGTCTTTAAAAATGATTTTAATATCTCTGATCATTGTTTTTATTCCATATTTCTAAGATCCTCCAAAGGTTCTCACTATTAAAGCAGAGATAATAGCAAGTGGCCCATGTGTTACGTGTCCTTACATGTCTATGGTAATGTTTATATGGGCTGATTTTTCTGGGTGTTGAGTTTTATGTTTCTATAAGAAGCTTTTTGCATTAAAGATGTGCTGAATTCATACCTCAAATACAATGGTTGTCCTAAATTTTGAACTTGATTTTAAGCCAGGTGAACTCTGTAATCTTGTACAAGTTACTTTGTTTGCTTTGTTGAATGGGGTCACTGTGGAGTTGGGTAGATGGAAAAATAAAGTTAAAAAGGTGCTTCCAGCAGTCTGGAGAGGGTGCGGGTGCAGGGAACCAATGGCAGCACCACCATTTTTAAAGTTATTGTGACAATGAAGGCTCTTATACAGATTAAATGGGAAAAACTTAATTAGTCACTTTCTGGCAAATAGCAGGCACTTGGTGATTCTTGGTGAATTTCTCTGCTTTCCTTTTCCTTTCTGACGACATGGCTGCTTTCCAAACAGCTGAGGTGCCTGCGAGTCTCACACTTGTATAAATGGGGATGTCGCTAAAGTTCCCTTATGTGTGTTCTTAAATATCTCTGCTGTCATCACGCTCTCTGCACATTTCTTTTCCTGCAAGTAGTTTTGAAGTTTGCCTTGCTTCAGGACTTGTGCTCAACTCTGGGGACCCTAAAATGAATGACAAACTGGGGACGTCCATGCGAAACACCAGGCGATGTCATCAGTTAAATACCATACCCCCAAAATGAGAACACCTCGACTTTTCAGGTGTCAGAGACTTGACCGTTTTCCACTAGAACTGAAATTCATAGGGATGAGTAGAAATTGACTAGAAGTTTTGGGGGTGTACTGTCTAACAGGCAGACAGGATCTGAACATTATTTTGTGAGATTTGGAGAGGAAGCACTACGTGGTCCCAGGAAATTTTTATTTTTCTTTTGTGGTAGAGGAGCTTGTGGTGGTGAAATATGTGATAAGATGCTTAATTTTGGTAAAAGCCTAAATTTTTCTACTCCTCATCTACTAGCCCAGTACTTTCCAACAAAATATAACCCAGACAAACATAGAAAGTGAATTTTTCAGTTGATTTATAAAAAAGGCAAACAAAAATAGTTGAAATCAATTTTAATGTATTTTATTGACATAATTTATGTAATATACAGATGTTCCCTTACTTAATTGTGGCTCAATGGAATGATCTCAGCTTCACACTGATGAGAACGTGTATCCCCGTAATGGTACTAGCTGAATATGAAGTCAATATAAATCTTATTAATGATATATTTGAACATTTTCATTGTACTGAATCTTCAAAACACAGTAGTAGCACTCCAATTCAGACTCAGAATTTTCATCTGTCTGTATATAAATTTCAGAAAACTACAGTTTAAAGTAGACTGTATATTTGGGTCGCTCAAAACATGGCAGAGTGCTAAAATATCAGAGTCAGATACAAGTTAAACACTAAAATTAATTATAATGAATTCAAATTAAGAAGTGTGGTCTTAGCCAGGTGGTGGTAGCACACACCTTTAATCCAAGCACTCGGGAGGCAGAGGCAGGTGGATCTCTGTGAGTTTCAGGCCAGCCTGATCTACAAGAGCTAGTTCCAGGACAGGCTCCAAAGCTACTGAGAAACCCTGTCTATAAAAAAACAAAAAAACAAAAAACAACAAACAACAAACAAACAAAAAGAAGTGTGATCTTGACTTCTACTTCTGGTTTCTACACTGGGCAATGACTTATGTTTGACTGCTCTTGGAGAGGAAGCCACAAAATCTACCTCCCCGTTCTTCTCTTTTCACATGAAGATGCGCTTGGAAATATCATTGCATAGATTTATATGTATTGCAAATTATCCTCACATTACCAGTTTGTGGAAGACAGAGAATGCACTTGCCTCTACTTTTTGACCTGGAATTTGAAATCCAAAGTGACTGAGATCATGGCACCCCTGAGGTCTTGGGTTCCTAGACTCCACACTTCAATTTTTTTTTTTTTTGGTATTTTGTTCAAAAATAATTCTTTGGAATATTTAGTTGTTCACTTTAAATCATGTGTATATTTGCATGTCTGTGTGGATATATTGCATGGAAGTGTAGTGCGTACAGAGACCAGAAGAAGGCATGGGGATAGCCCTGGAGCTAGAGGTATATGCAGTTGTGGAGCAACCAGTGTGTGTGGTGGGAAGTGATCTCCAGTCTTCTTGAAGAGCAACATACACTCCTCTCCACTGAGCCACCTCCTCAAATCAATCTTTTAAAAATGATTCTTTTACTTTCTTTCAAGAAATGGCTACTGTTTTTCTTTACTGAAAAATTTACATTGTTTCTTAAAACTGTAGTTTATGTTAAACTAAAAATATCTCAAGGAAAGTGGATGGATAGCAACAATTAGAGTTTCTGTTCTTTTGGAAGGACTTTGAAATTGGTATGACATTGCACATCAGGGGCTTAGTAAGGGGTTTATAAACGTATAACTAGCTAAAAGAATTATGTATTTGATTGAAGGATTATACATAAGCTTGGTCTGGTGGCTTTTGATGAATTAGAGCATAGCGAAGTTTTCTGAGCAACTGTGATATAAGCGGTTGCTTGTGATGATTTCCTATCAATTGAGAAACAGATTGTATTTCTGGGAAAGGTAGCTTAAAATATTTCTTATCACATTGGATGTGAACTTCTTGGCATTCACTATTGAATAATTATATCTGCCTAGTGTTGTCAGAACCAGGCCTTCTAAAAATAAAGCAAACTTTCATCAAATTAGCATTTCCCCAGGGTGAGGATACATCAGTGTAACCGTATCTTTGCTTGTGGTGCATTGAATCTCTTCTTCCCTCCCTGAGTCAGTGGCGGTGCCGTGTGGCCAGTAATTATTTCCTATACCCACACTAAGCTTGATCTAGTTAACGATCAATCCAGTCAAATGGTTCCAAGCTCTCACGAACCGTATGTGCTTTGAGACATGTAGGTTTTCCTTAGTTTCTACATTCTAGTGCTTACCAAAAAGCGATAATCGTGTAAATAAAATCATGGATAGTTGTACTGGGAGAAGTGGTTGTGAAACAAACTAGATCCTTTAAAAGGAAGGTGAGTTTAAGAACTCACTTAACTGTGTTTGCTTATGGTTTAACATGGATACTTCTTTCCATCCTTTCCAGAGGTGGCCATTGGGTTAGTCATGAACAGGGTGGTCAGTAAGGGTGGGGGCATTCCCTGCAGAGAAACTTTCTCTTTGTTGTAGATTGTGTGTGTGTGTGTTGTGTTGTGTGTGTGTGTGTGTGTGTGTGTGAGAGAGAGAGAGAGAGAGAGAGAGAGAGAGAGAGAGAACATAGAGGTCAATGTTTTTGTCAGGTATCTACTCTATGACTATCCATTTTATATTACGAGGCTGGGTCTTTCCCTGAACCTGACCTCACCATCTTGCCTCAGCTGGCTGGCTAGCAAACCCAGAGATCCCTCTGTTTCTGCCTTGTCAGCATGGGAGTACAGGTGAGCACCCCTTCACCATGCTGTCATATGTTTGGTGGTCTTAGAGATAATCTTACCTTAAACCCCAGAACCCAGTTTTTCAGATACAGAGATGGAGGAAGGGCACACTACTCATGCAACAGTGTGGTTGATTTCTGGGTCACAAAACGTAATTTTAGTTGGTACCCAACATTGATTCCTGAACAGATTCTTACCTTCTTTCTTGGGCCTGTCCTTTAATGTCATCACTGTTGGGGAAAGCTAGGCTTCACGTTCCCTTGTGATTCTAAGTTCTTCTGGATGGAACCTCTGACCTTGCATTGTCAGCTCTCCTCTTGGGGGACTTTCTGTGTAGACCAGAGGTTTTGATAATTGTCATATTACTTAAATCTGGTCTGCGAGTTTTTGTCTAGAACAAATTGGCCTGTGGACACGTCTGTTTTAATTGCTATAAGATGTGGCAGTGTTCTCTAGGCAGGGTGATCTACAAGGGAGAAGGAGAAAGCTGAGAGCAAACAAGCAACAGAGAAAGTCTAGGTTTTTCTCTTCAATCTTCACTGCGAATGTGACTTAACTGGTTGGTTGAATTCCTTCCTCGGCTTCCTGGAAATGATGGACTGTAACTTGGATTTGCATGTCAAATCACCTCTCTCCTCTAGCATGCTGCATTTCACCAGGTCATTTGTCACAGCAACAGAAGTGAAGCAGGGACAAGGAGTTGTGCAGACAGTGTTTGTATGAGAGCATCATGCTATGGGCAGCCTGGTTGAAGGGAATATATCCATATAGATTAACTTACTTGGTTCACAAAGATCTCTTGCTAGGAGGTTTCATATCACAGCATAAGCAGGATGTATTGCATATTAGGGGACACAGGGCAAGTGAGCACTGTGAAAATGGGGAAAATGACATGCTAATTTGATAGAACACTTATTCAAAGAAATGGATAAACTCTAGTCTACCCTTTCACTTTCACCTTTTCCGTGATAAGTATTTACCAGGGATCCTTTTCTGTTAATCACTTCCATGATATTTGTAAATATCACTGCCTGCATGCTCTTATCTCATTGCTCAGCATATAAAGCACTCAATAAAAACTTGTTATTGTTCTATTGCATCCACTGCTGTTAGAGCAGCTGCTGCTGTTGATTATTCTGGATAATGTTAGCCTAAATGGGAAATGTATTTTTAAGACTCCTGGTTAAGTTCTGCACAGTATCTCTACACATCATCATATTTAACTTTCGGGAGGATATGGTAAGGCCGTTACTACCTGAAGATAGAAACAGCAGCTCAGAACTGCTAAGGAAGTTTTGTTTAAGAATTTTAGATAATTAATGTGAATTTGAACTCACTGTATTTGACTAAAAATTGTTTGCCCCCAAGCCCCTTGATGCAGTAAAAGTCCTGAATGAATTCAGAAGTGAGACGACTTGAGGTTAGCATGCAAATCTTCTCTCTCATTTCAGCTTAAGTACATTCTATTTAACTGCCTTAGCCCACATTAAGTAGCAGGGGCAGGAGACTGGGATGTGGAAGAACTGATACAATATCAACTGAATAACTCAACTTTCGACACCATTCTGCAATTATCTTAAACCATCATGGCATTCACCATTTCCTAGTCCCAGGAGACATCAGTTTATGACCAAAGGGAGATTACCAGAGGCTCACTGAGTTGGAAAGGCTTGCCTTGGTGTCTGCTTTTGGACCTTGAAAGAGGTGGCTGGAGGTAACTCTCCTTGATATTCTCTCCATCCATTCTTTACTTTTTCCTCCAGCTTCTTGCATTCTAAGTCTTTTGAAAAATCTTTTCTTATTAAGCTCACACAAAGTGCCAGTGGACAATGTAGAAATGAATGAAATGTATAACATAGTACCCATCTTTGGCCATAAACAGCATAATCTGGAATCAGGGGAGCACATTTGTGGTCAGAGACCTTTTTTCCAGCAGCAGAATACACAAATTATTTTTCTTTCTATAAAACATCATTTTGCTGCCAGATGGTGGTAGCACACACCTTTAATCCCAGTACTCAGGAGGCAGATACAAGTGGATCTTTGTGAGTTTGAGGCCAGCCTAGTCTATAAGAGCTAGTTTTAGGACAGGCTCCAAAGCTACACAGAGAAACCCTGTCTCAAAAAACAAAACAAAACAAAACAAAACAAAAATATAAACCAAACAAAAACCCAAAACCTTCCCATCATTTTGTATACTTTAATGTGTATTATTTTTGGATAGAAAATTAGTTGGATAAGATATTAGCTATGAAACCAATAAGTGATGCTTAATGCCATTTGATGTAGCATTTATGCTTAGGTATAAAATATTTCAAGAATATAGACATCAGTAAAATAGAATGATCTTTTAATCATGTTTCTGTAGGCAAGCAAGGGCTCTCTATATAGAATTTGATAAAGTATAGGAATTTCTTGGCACATACCTCATACAAAACAAATTGGTCTGATGTATATTACCTTTTGTATGCCAGAAGATTCCCCAAAAGAAGATAATTCATTTGATAAAGTTGCTGTATGTTTCAGATGTGCATTTTATAGCAAAAACTCCCGTAAGATGACAAAATGGCAGTGACCACCAGGGACATGAGCAGCTACAGTTAAGCTGTGCTGAAGATGAAAATAGCTCATTTCCTTTGGGTTTTCCAAACGACTGTGAGAAGCAGAGCAGAGCCACAGTTTTGTGCCTTGTGTAGAATTTCACAAAAGCACACAGGTAAGCTGCAGCACAATTCACATGGTTGGCATGTGGCTTCCTCATTCATGGCTTTCATAGAGGATAACTGTTACAGAAAGGCATTAAGAGGTATCCAATTTCACAGCAGCTGGACAGAGTTAAGTGCTCACACGGCATACAATTAGATGCGGTGCTCTCTTTATTACCTCGCTTCGGATTGGGGTCTCACAATATTTGCAGCTAAAATTATCTTCACGTGTTAAAAATGAATGAAGGTATTGGAGATTTCCAATCTAACCTAAGGATACCAGCCAAGGATTAATTTTGGCATGCTCATAGCAGGGATTAATTATGGGTGCAGAAAGGCAACATGTACAGAATGGATCAGAGAGTCCAGTAATCCTAAAATTGAAAAAAAGATATTATACTTTAATTATAGAATGCCTCATGAGGAGCTATAATTATTTATGGCAATGTTTAAGCTGACAGTGGCATGAGGAGCAAAAAGTTGTGCAACAGCATGGATTCTTCGGCTATTTTGACATGGAAGCACAAGGAAGTAAACGATCTCTCATCTGTTTGGATAGTCATTTAGTTTATGAAACCAGCTATTATCGGGCTTCAGTGGGAGACAGTTTCTCTCTGAATTTATAAAGAGGACCCTACATTACTTCTGTCATGGATCCTCGTAGGATTTAACAACAAGGCTATCAAAGGAACTGCGGCTCCCATGGGTGCTATTGTGTCTCATGTCACCTGACAAATTGGATCGCAGGCATGGCTGGCTCTTGAGAGGAATTTCCTACCTCCTTCCCCAGGCAGAATGTTGCAAGAGGAAACGAAAACTGAAATTATGACGTAAGATCCCAAACAACTTAACTCTGGTGAAGAAATAAGTCTGAAAGTCGCATGTTCTCAATTATTATACTAATGAATGGTGCATACCACTGAATGAAGATAGTATACAGCATAATAATTGGGCTGGGGGCTTTGTGTTCAGCCGTGCAAATCTTGGTTTTTGCTTCAAGTAGACTTGAGATTTTTTTTTTTTTTTTTGATAAACAGAACAAATAACACTGCACTCATCGGGCCTTTGAGAGCAAGATTGTGATAATATATAGAACCAGCTTGAAGCAGAGTTTACCTGGAACTCTAGTAAGAACTTAGTCTGTGTTTCCTATAGTTATTACAGTGGTGCCTTTGTAATCAGGAGTACAAAGATGTAAGTAAGCTTCCTTATCTGACTACAGTTTCTTTCTCAGGCATTTAGTTCTACTCTGGGAGATGAGCATTATCTTTCCAATTTAAGGTTATACAGTCAATTCTGAATGAAAATTTAAGTCTATTTTGTTTAAGTAGATTCAAGGATTTTTGTTTTCTCCGTTCTCCATCCTTATCAAGACTTATTCTCTACTCTAACAGTTCTTTGGATAGTTTTGGCACAAGGAATTGTCAAATGGTTTATATCACCTTTCACGTGTTACTGTTGTATTAGTGTTTAGTCTGCTGCCTCCCCTGGAACAGCATGGGGGCTGATGTAGTGATGCTCATTGTCCCTCTTGACCTCAGTGCCTCATGATACTGAACTGCCTGTCCCTTTCTCTTGCTCTTCTTACACCATAGTGCATGAACTCATCACTATCATCATGGGCTGATGTGACCTGGGGTACAACTTTTATGATCACAAATCTTCTTAAGCCATGATGGTCAATGGGCAATTGGTGGAGAAGGCTGTGGAGAAAATAGAGTTGGTTAGTGATTACTATACTTGACAGTTAAACTCAAATATTCTGTTCCCAAATCTCACTATCTGTCCCTTCTTCATGATCATCACCTTCATTTTCTAAAATGATATGCATTGTCCCTTAAAATAAAAAGAAAGCTTAAAATTTGAAGCTAGAGCTTGCACTCCACCGAGAATCGGGCGGAGACCACACCACCATCACACCTTCTATCAAGCCACCATTAGGGGTCAAGAGGGGTCTGTGCACTGTAGTTAGGGCTTCATTATACCATCCTCTTGATTCTTCCGAAGGGGTTAAGAGAGAGCACCCCATTCTTTTTTCGTGTCCTCAAACCTTCCCATGTCACTATCACATTCTGCAGCGAGCTCAGCAGGGCTAGCTTCAACTGTCCTGGATTCCTTTCAAGTTATTTTTCCTAAGGAACTGCAGGCTTGCCCCACATTCCGGTTCCCATTAGTTTTGACTCCTGTCCTGTTTTCTTTTCTCATCCTCGACCATCAGCCATATTCTTTCCTCTGGCCATGTCCAGGGTTCTTCATAAGTCGTCCCAGCTGCAGATCCTTAGTCTCTTCTCTGAAAACATTCCCCATCTTCTCACACGAATAGCAAAGCAATCCCTCAGAGGGTCTTGCTTCCCTTAAAGGGATCTGAAGCTCTCTTCCCGTGGTACCTCATTATCAGTCTTATAAGTAGACGGTTTCTTGTTATTGCCAGCCTTAGGATCTTCTCCCTCTGTATTGCAAACACACCCATCTTTGGGCCCATATGTCAACAGGCTTCCTGACCCTCTGCCTGTCCTTGTTCCTACCAATGCCCCTTTGCATTATTCCTCCATATTTGTTGCTGATTTATCTGCTTTCACTATCCATTTTTTATTCCTATTTTAATTAAAGGCAATTTTAATATGTATGCAGATGACTCTTCTAAGACTTTCTGAGCTCAGCTTGTTTCCCTGACTCCCCCTTCTCAGATGGTCTTCTTCTGCCTCCCACGGTTATGCTCTGGCCTTTACATCACTACGAATTGCAATGTGCACATAAATACAGTTTCAGATTACTCATTGCTGATCTTTTAATTTCTTTCCTCTTGACACATTGTTTTACACCTACTACATCTACTAGCTCTTGGTTCTGCTAATATTTCTCATGTGTTACTCCTGCCATCTTATTTGCTGGCCTTAGTTTACTGTTTTTTTTTTTCCTTTTAAAATACATTAGCAAATACCCTTTATAAAAACAGCATGTTTTATTATATTTTCATGCATGTGATGACTGTCTCTGTTGTAAACTTCACACACCCAGGAGGAGGGATCCTAGGTTAAAAGATTGCCTCAATCAACTTGGCCTGTGTGCATGTTTGTGGGGTATTATCTTGATGAATGATATGGAAGGGCCCAGCCTACTGTAGGTGGTACCACCCCAGAGCAGATAGTCCTGGATTGTACTAGAAATCTACGAAGTAAACCAGTGGAGAGAAGCCAGTAGGTGGCATCCCCACCCCAAGTTCCTGTTCCCATTCTTGCCTCTAACTTTGTGCCTTGAGTTCTTGCCTTGGTTTCTCCTGATGATGACTTTAAAAAAAAAAAAAAACACAAATAAAACCCTCTTCTACCACAAGTTCCTTTTGGTCATAGTGCTTTATCATACTTACAGAGAGGCAAATTAGGACACAAATTGGCACCAAAAATGTGGGGTATTGCTTTGAGAGACCCAGCCAAGTTGCTTTAGGGAAGATTTTGGAAGCATTTGGAACTGTTGGTTGAAAAAGCCATTGAGGCTCAGAGCTTCAAGGACTGCTCCATAGAAACTTGTAAGACAAGGATGCTAAAAGAAATGCAGAAGATGGAGATGTGGTTTGTGAATTTTCTCAGGTCAGCATGCAGAAGCTGTGGTCCAAAACAGCCAAGACTGCACCTCAAGTTGCCAGCTGAACTTAGTAATGTGTAAACATCTCACATGTGGTACTGGCTTTGGTGGCATAAAAGCCACAGGATTGGAGGTGTCACAGTGAGCTACTGATTGGGAGAAGCCACTGGTAAATGTTCAACCCAGTCACAGGGGAGACCCACCATATTGGAGATGTTTGGATAAGCATAAAGGACAGTGGCTGCTGAGGAGTGCAGCTTGCCTAAGTCTGAGATAAGCTATGTGTGCTGTGGACAGCAGGGGCGGAAAGGCAGTGCTACTCAGGCCCTTTGGAGCCCAGAAGGTCGTGTCACAAATGAGTGCAAGATGTAGGGCCTTGAGCTGCTCATACTGTTGGGGTTTGGTTTTGCTCTCTCAGATTGTGCCTGTGCCTTGCCTCCTCATTTTTGGAGTAAGAGAGTATTTAAGTTGTTATTTTATCTTACAGGAGCACATAGTCAAGAGATTTCCGACTATTAATGAGAACTTTAACTTTCAAATTGTTGTGATTTTATACTACATCTTATACAGATATTAACATGGCTTTTGGGGAGAGTAACAATTATGCTTTAACAATGGTGTTTTGGTGTAGGAGGTTCTTCTGTTCATGTGTCGCTTTCATTGGTTAATAAATAAACTGCTTTGGGCCTGATAGGGCAGAACTTAGAGAAAACAGAACTGAATGCTGGGAAGAAGGGCAGAGTCAGAGAAGCCATGGATCTTCCCACTTGAGATGGACACCGGTTAGAATCTTGCTGGTAAGCCACGGGCACTTGGCGATACACAGATTAATAGAAATGGCTTAAATTAAGATGTAAGAATTAGCCAATAAGAGGCTAGAGATAATGGGCTAGGCAGTGATTTAATTAATACAATTTCTGTGTTGCTATTTCCAGTATAAGCTAGCCGGGCAGCCAGGACAAACAAAGGGCCACCCTCCTTGTGCAACAGTGTTTGTGTGTAAGCTGATAAGGGATGAGCTCATTTTGGCTAATTGTGATTGTCAATACCCATGAAGGAGGAACCTCAATTGAGGAGGCACATCCACCAGCTTGGCCTGTGGACATGTTCATGGAACATTTTCTTGTTGTGGGAGGGCCTGGCTCACTGTGAGTGGTACCATCCAGGAGGCCCTGGGTAATATAAGAATGCTGAGTGAGCCAGCCCTGGGAGCAAACCAGGAAGCGGCATCCCTCCATGGTTTTTGATTCATCCTCTTTTGCCTTGGCTTCTCAATGGTGGACTGTAGTTTATGAGCTACACCAACTCTTTTGTTTGCCGAGTTGCTTTGGGTTGGCATCTTAGCACAGGAGTATAGCACATGTGTATAATGTACATGACCATGTTTACCCCATTTCTCTCTCGTATGGCATCTTCCAGCATGTTCTCTTCCTTCTTCTCCCAATAATACCTCTTCTACTTTCAATTTAACTTTGGCTTATGGGAGAAAGCTTGTGATATTAGTCTGTCTGAGTCTGGCTTATTTATTTAACACAACAATCCCCACTTTCTTTCCTCTCCTGCAAATTGATGCTTTCATTTTTCCTTTTTATGGCTGAGTAAAACTCCGTTGTATACAAATACCACATTTTAATTTTTTATTCATTTGTGGATGAGCACATAGGCATATTGGCTATGGTGAACAAGGCGACTAAAATCATGAGTATGTAATTGTCTCTTTTATGCTGACTCCGATACCTCTGGCTATTGTCCCAGATGTAATGTAGCTGAGTTATAGGGGAGATTTTGAAGATCCTCTACTCTGAGCTGCTTCTCTACTGGTTTGGCTAATTTGCATTTCCACCAATAGTGTTCAGGGTTCTTTTCCCTCCCCACCACCACATGTGTGTGTGGGACAGAGGCATTGGATCCCTGGGTTACAGAGAGTTGCTATGCACATAACAGTAATTGTGGATAATCAAATTTGGGACATCTTAACCACTGAGCCATCTCTCAAATCTCACTGTAGTTTTGATTTTTCCCTTCCCTGATAGCTAAGGGTGATGAACATTTTTTCATGTTTTTTTGGTCATTCGTGTTTCTTTTAAGAATTGTCTATTTGGGAGGCTGAAGAGGTTGCTCAGTGACTAAGAGACAAGAGTCCTGGTTCTATTCCTAGCACCCACATGGTGGCTTAAAACCATCTGTAACTCTAGTTCCAGGGGACCAGATGTCTTCTATTCTCTGCAAGTATTGCATGCATTTGCTACATTGGCATATATGTCGGAAAAACACTCATGCACATAAAAATAAATAAAAATAATTCTTAGAATTGTCTCTCAGTTCATTTTATAATTTGTTTACTGTATTATTTGATCTTTGTTTCTTACTTTTCTTGGTATTTCTGGATACATATTCTAGATATTACTGTCCTATTTGAGTTGCTGGATTAGATTTTGTCTCAGTCTGTATCTGTAGTCTGTCTCTTTCCTCTATTAATTGTTCCCTTTGCTGTAAAGAAGCTAGTTTCATTTCAAACAACCATATTTGTTAATTCTTGGAACTACTTTCAAAGTTATTAGAGTGTTAACAAAAAACTGTTTCCTAAGCCTATATCTTAAAGTATTTTTCCTCTAGTACTTTCAAGGTCTCAAGTCTTAACTTAAGGTCTTTGATCAAGTTTGAATCGATTTCTGTATAGAGTGAGAGATGTGGATCTAGTTTTAGTTTCCTATGTATGGATGACCCATTTTGCAGCACCATTTGTTGAAGCTTCTGTCTTTCTCCAATAGATGCTCTTAATAGCTTTGCTGAGAATCAGATGGCTTTAGCCGCATGGGTTTATTTTAGGGTTGTCTGTTCTATTCTGATAGAATATGTGTCTTTTGTGTTTTATGTTAGTACCAAGATTTTTTTAACTATCACACACAGTTTAATTTGGAACCAGACATTATGATACCTCCAACATTACTCATTTACTCACGATGCTTTGGTTTTTCAGAGTCTTTTGGGCTTCTCTGTGAACTTGAGGGTTGATTTTTACCAGTTTCATGATGAATGTTGATGAAGTTCTCTGAAGCTTTCTTCCTACTATCAACCACAAAGTCAAGCATTATACTTATTGCTTTGTACTTATGTGTGACTCACTTTTTTCTTTTTTTTTTTTTTTGCTTTTCATCTTTCCTTAGAAAATCTCAGTCATTTTTAAAATCCCACTCTTTATTGTAGAGCAGTGGTTCTCACCTTCCTAGTGCTGTGACTCTTTATTACAGTTCCTCATGCCGTGATGACCCCCAAGCATTAAATTGTTTCATTGCTGCTTCATAACTGAGATTTTGTTAGTGTTATGATTCATAATATAAATACATGATATGCAGGATATCTGATACGTGACCCCTCAAAGGGATCACGACCCACAAGGGATTGTGACCCACAGTTAGAGAACCACTGCTGTAGAGGAAGTCCAGCTTCAGGAAAGTAGGCTGACTGCTCTCATCTAGTTTGTGACGGACTCTTAAGCAGACCCTGATGCCTCTTTGCAGTAACACTGTGCTTTCTCATTAGGTGTTGATCTCACCATTCCTCTTTTCTCACCCACACTTCTCCTCCATTACCCTACTTCCTGCTCTACAGAAAAGCCAGGGGGATCTCTAGAGAACTAAACAGTCCCATCACACATCCACCATCCACCAGCATATGCCTTACACTGTTTTTGTACCAGATGGAGTGATGGTTCTTATCACTCTGGGAACTCTGTGATTCTAGTGGCAAATCAGAACAAATCAATTCAGAACCTCTCCTTGGGGGCATAGTACTGTGTTCTGGAAAAGGATTCCTTCTGTGGCATTTCTGTTAGCCAACATTAAAAATAATTGCCACAGAAGTGTCTCTACTCCTCTTGGATCCCCAATCTCTTCCATATTGCACTGGATCCCATTTTTTCCACTTATCTTGTTTTTTGTGTGTAGCATATGCATGTGTATATGCATGTGTGCATGAGAATTGGCCAATTGTCTGTGCATGCACTTGTGGAGTTGACTCAGTTGACTCAGCTCAATCGGCTGGCCACTGAGCCCCAATGGTTCAACTGTCTCTGTTTCCCCTGGCTCCAGCGCTGAGGTTATAGACACATTATACACTTTTTGTTTTTCCTCTAACTTTTCAATATCTCTTTCTAGTGGTCTCCCCTTGGTATCCATCAGTAGTTACTTACTCCTCTAGTGGATCTTTTTTTTTTTTTTAAACTTAATATCTCAGTGAGGGTTTCTGTTGCTGTGCTGAAACACCACAACCAAAATCAGCCTGGGGAAGGGATTTATTTCATCTTGCAGCTTGTAGTCCATCATCCAGATAAGTCAGGGCAGGAACTCAAGGCAGGAACCTGGAGGCAGGAACTCATACAGAGACCGTGGAGGAGTGCTATTTATTGACTTGCTCCTCATGGCTTATTCGGCCTTCTTTCTTATATAACCCAGGACCACCAGCCCAGGGGCCACATGCACAGTGAACTGTGACCTTCCACATCAATCATCCATCAATTAAAATTGCCCATAGGGCAACTGAATAGGTATTTTCTCCATTGAGATTTGCTCTTCCAAATGACTTTAGCTTGTGTCAAGGTGACATAAAACTAGCCAACACAATTGACTTTTTGTCAACTTGATACACAAATATATCACTGTTAAACTATAACTTTTCCTATTCTTTTCCTCTTTGAGAGCTCATTAATATTAACAATATGACATAAAATGTCCCAAATTTTAAATTTCTATGCTCTCTACAGATTTAACCACCTTAAAAGTTCAGTGATTTTCAAAGTTCTAAGGTTTCCTGAAATGTCCGTTATCCCTCTAAAGTATACAAAAATCCCCTTAACAGTCTGAAGTTTCTCTAAAATATACAAAGTCTCACAGCAACAGGTTTCTGTAAAATAAAAAAGAAAAAATCCAATAGGTTAAATATTTTCTGATTTCAAGAGGAAGAACTCGGGTACACTCACAATCAGACCAAAGCAAACCAATGTCTAAAAATGTAAGGCCCAGGGTTCAGGTTTCTGGGACTCACGATCCTCTAAGCTCCCAAGAGCCGAACAAAGCACACATAATGCATCTCGTAGCCTCAGGCTGGCTCTGCTCCACAGTTATCCTTGGTAATCAGCCATGGTACAGGCATCTCCAAAAATGCTTGGCTTTCCACTTAAATTGGGAGACACCTTAACAATAATATCCTTTGGACTCTCTCCAGGGACTCTAACCCTGTCACGTAGTGCCAAGCTTCAACTCTCTTCATGACTTCTTTGTGTCTTCAACACCACCAGGGAAACTCTTATACGTTACTATGCTTGGCTGTCAGCATAAGGCGGCCTTATCTTGAGCACAGCTTCTGAATGATTACCCTGAGAAAAATCATTTCTGATTGAAAATCTGTCATGGTGTTGGTCTGTTCTTAATCAGAGATCATTCTTCAACCCCAGATTGTCCCAATAAAGTAAAGTTTTCACTTTGGTGGTTATTAACTTAAAATATCACATGAATGGCCCAGATAAAATCTTTGTAGGACTGAAAACCCTCCCTCGGAAGGTTTTGGCCAGTTCTATCACAGCAACATCCCATAAAGCTGGTACCAATCCCTGCCGTAGTCAAGTTTCTATTGCTGTGACAAAAGACCACAACCAAAGCAATGTGGGAAGGACAGGGCTTGTTCCTCCTGTAATTCCATGTCACTGTCCATCAAAAAGATTCAGGGCAGCAATTCAAGGCAGGAATCTGGAGGCAGGAACTAAATCAAAAGCTTCCTCTGTGAGACATGCTTCATGTGCTGGGTCAAGACCTTTGGAGCCCAAGAAAATCCCAGAAAGTACACAGAGATTTGCAAGGTTGTTTTATGTGGCCAAAAAGCACATTCACTTCTCATCTTACTTTGTTAGCAGTGTTTGCCACAGTAGGCAATTTGTAACAATATGTGGTTGTATATGTGCTTAGAGTATAATACACTACAATTTTATCCTGCTATAGTTTTTATGCAACAGTTTCTAGCTGTTGCTTTTTCTCTTGCCTCTTACTGGCGGCAAACCCTGGACTGAATATTTTTTTCATGTTTTCTTTTCTTTCTACATTCACCCACAGTCTTGCCAGGTAGTTCTGTGCCTTTTAATCCTATCAATGTCTTAACTAATATTTGTAGTCTGCTTTCTTAATTTATTTACATACCCAGTTACTTAACTGAACAATTCTACTTGGGGAACTAGTTGACAACTCAAACATATTTTGTTCAAAATGGAGTTCTTAAATCTATATGCCTGAGAAAAGCAAAGACCAAACCATACAAACCAACAATGACACCCCCTTTATCTATAGCCTTTTGCATCTCAGTTATTGAAGAACAATTCTGCTCTTCCATCACTCAGATCCCAAAACTTTAGAGTCATCTTTGAGTCCTCTGCTTCTTAGATCCACATTAAATGTATCAACATGTCTTCTTGCTGTCTCTTCAAGTTATTTATTGTACCTTGCCAGTTCTCACCACCTGTACTTCACAGAAACCAATACCATCACTGGCTGTTCTGAGTTAACCCACAGGGTTGCAACATTTTCCTCCTTTCTTGCCCCTCTCACATAGTATGCCACCATGAAGTAGCCAGAGTGATTAGAATAAATGATAAGGCAAGCTGCCTACCTTCTGGTCTACCACTCCTGTGAATTTCACGGTTCCTGGGAGTAAAAGCTTTAAGAGAGTAAGTGTCCCATTAGGACTGGCCTCACATTTTCTTTCTGATGTTGCTTCCTATTGCTTTCATTTTCTCTTCTGCTCCGGTGACATTGACATTTAGATCTACCACATTCACACATCCCTATTCATTCACTGCTATTACCAAAGGGAATTCTTTTAACTTAAATATTCATTTGATTTCTCTCTTGTCTCTTCTAATTCTGTGTCTTTTCACTGAAAGATTTCCCAGCAACTTTCCTTAGTGTGCTAATGTCACGATCTAATAGTCTTTTGTTATACTTGATATAGTGGAAGAATTTTTAAAAATATTTTTCTTGATAAAGTCTATGAGTTGGGTTCTGGAAATGAATTACCAAATGGTAAATTAACAAAATTAAGAAAAAAAAACACAATGCCTATTAATATATGTAGCACAGGGACCTGCACAAAGGACTCAATGCTGAGTAACTTAGACGGGTGGATAGGATGTGAGCCTCCATATCTTAACCTTAACAAAGAATGATAAATCAGCAAACAGTGGCATAAAAGAGGAAAAGGACTTAGGCTTCCAGGAGCAGTATACTATGGGAAAGTAAACCTATGTGGGAAACTAATAGGGGATGAAGCTTATTTTTAATAAGGTTTGTTTATTGACCTACCTCAATACCAACTTTTCATCTTTTTTCGTGGCTTTAATACTTCCTTAGGAGAAGGGATTTATGGAAGTCCCAATTTCTCAAAAGTTCTGCTTCTAGTTAGAGAAAGGAATCTGTAAGGAGGTTTCTTTCTGAATTTGTTGATTCTCCTTTGGCCTTAGCTCAAAATAATGCTTCTGTCATCATAGTGCTGTCTTTTGGGGTGGCACATTCCGATCCTGCAAGAGAGTCCTTACAATGATATACGAGATTGCCAATTAACTAATGAATATTCTTTCACAGTAACTGTCCCACTTAGCATCTAAATTAGTGCTGATTGGTTATGTCATTCATATATTACTCCGATTCTATAGATGCTGTGTGCTTTATGACGTTGCAAGCAGTACTAAATCTGCCAGTGCAATCATTACGTTATTTTAAAATTTTGCCTGTAGCAATTGCATATTCCAAATGAACTAATGAGACTTAGAATTTTAGCTTGAATCAACATCAAGAAAGTGAAGTGGAAAATTGAGGATATTATACTGATACATGAGGCAAAAAAATATCCATTAGCCTTAATTAAACAATTGATACATACCTTACTGTTTGGGGTTAGATAATGAGAAACTGTTCATTGTCCATTTCCCTCTTCCTACAGCTTGCTAAATCTTAGCATGGATTTAGTCTTAATGATGAAAAAGCAAAATAAAGAATTGAGCATTATACATTTATTGAAAATTATACAATATAAAACTTGACATAATGAAATATTTATACAAAACCAAGCATATAATATGTAACAAAATATACCACACAATACAGTGGTTAGAAAGAACTACATTGGTGGTTGATTTGAGTGTTTCACACATGGGAAATACCCAGCTATTCAGAATGACATTTGTCCGGAGTGTCTAGGGAAAAGGAACAATACAGAAGAGAGTTTAGTAACGGCAGTGAGAATGCAGTCCCTAGGTGGCTAAGGGTAGAAAGCAGAAAGCATATGGGCTGGATATTAAATACATAGAAAATGCCAAATTCAGCAATACTTCTAGCTGTTTAACATAACAAGGAATTCGGTTTCACCATATTTTTTTCTTTTGCAAACAAAAAAATTTTTTTTGCTTCTCTTCTTCTCTTCCCTATTACCTTCCCAAACATGTACCTAGTAGCCTCCTTTTGTTTCCATGTTATATGTGTTCTTAATCCCACACCCTTTATACCTTTCTCAACTTTCTTGCATATCTTCTTCCCCTCTTGAAGTCTATCATTTAGCTTATGGCCCAAGCCTACTCTCATCTCATACCCCTTGTTTACACACACACACACACACAAACACACACACACACACACACACACACGTATATATATTTAAAATTAGAATCTGCCTATAAGCGAAAGCAACGTTAAACTTTTCCTTCTGTGTCTGTGTTACCACAATATAATGTTATCCAGATCTATCAGTTTTTCTGTGAACTTTATATTACTTATTTATTTTAATGTTTATTTTTTAATTTTTGATTTTGATTTTGATCATACTTTTCCCCTTTCCCACCTCCTCCAAGATGCAATAAACTTTATGTTCTCTCTCTCTTTTTAAAACAAAAACAAAACAAAACACCAACACACAAAACCCTTGGGATAACTCTAACTGAGCAAGTAAAAAACTTTTATAATAAAAGCTTAAGACAGTAAAGAAAGAAATTGAAAAAGACACTATAAGGTGGAAAGATCGCCTATGCTCATGGTTTGGTAGGATTAATGTAAAAATCACCATTCTACCAAAACCAAGTTACAGATTCAGTGTAATCCACATTAAAACACGGACAACAAGACAAAAATGACAGCCTACAGAATGGGAAAAGATCTTCACTAACCCCACATCAGATAAAGGTCTGATCTCCAAAAATACAAAGAACTCAAGAAATTGGTCATCAAAAGAACAAATAATCCAATAAAAAATGGAGTACAGACCTAAACAGAGAACTTTCAACAGAGGAATCTAAAATGGCTGAAAGACACTTAAGGAAATGTTCAACATCCTTGGTCATCAGAGAAATGCAAATCAAAACAACTCTGAGATTTCATCTTACACCTGTAGGAATGGCCAAGATCAAAAACTGATGACAACTTATGCTGGAGAGGTTGTGGGAAAAGGGGAACTTCTGCATTGCTGGTGGAAATGCAAGCTGGTACAACCCGTTTGGATGTCAGTGTGGTGGTTTCTCAGAAAATTAGGAAACAACCTTCCTCAAGACCCAGTAATACCACTTTTGGGTGTATTTACAAAGGCTGCTCAATCGTGTCACAAGGATATGTGCTCAACTATGTTCATAGCAGCATTGTTTGTTATAGCCAGAACCTGGAAACAATCCAAATGCCCCTTGACTGAAGAATGGATAAGGAAAATGTGGTACATTTACACAATGAAGTACTACACAGCAGAAAAAAATAACAACATCTTGGATTTTTCAGGAAAATGGATGGAGCTAGAAAACATTATTTTGAGTGAGGTAAGGCAGACCCAGAAAGAAGATTATCATATGTACTCATTCATAATTGGTTTTTAAACATAAAGCAAAGAAAATCAGCTCACAAATCACAATCCCATAGATCTTAGACAACAATGAATATACTAAGAGAGACGTACATTGATATAATCTACATGGGAAGTAGAAAACACAAGAACTCCTGAGTAAATTGGGAGCATGGGGACCTTGAGGGAGGGTTGAAGGGGAGAGAAAAGGCAGGGAGGGGAGCAGAGAAAAATTTAGAGCTCAATACAAATTAAAAAAAGAAAAGAAGGTTCAACATAAAAAAATTCTAACACAATTCCTCATGAATTGACAAAAAGTCTTTAATATGGGCAAACAAACAACCCAGGGTAACCTATACAAGAACTGCTAGAGATAACATCATCCCAGATTTCAAGCTGCGTTATAGAGCCCACCCCAGTGATACACTTCATTCAATATCACACCTCCATTTCTTCCCAAACAGTTCTACCCACTGGGGCCAAGTATTCAAATAGATGAGTCCATGAAGGTATTATCATTCAAACCACCAAAAGCAACAGGGAAAATCTATCATTTCATGATACCCACCAATTCCTTCCATTCAATATTTTACCCTGAGCTTCCTGATAAGTCTCTCTAGTTAGCACATGCTAACTATACTATGGGCATAGTCTGGAGGGCACAAATTTCAATCAAATGAAAGCATAAAATGTTTAACCTAAGAGAGATAATCATAAAGATGCAATGCCATGTCAGGCAAAGCAGTCCTCAATAGTGGGCACAATCATGTAGAGCCTGAATCCATACTTCTGAGAAGTATTTAACAAAGAACCAAATATTACCCTATTCTTTTTAGTAAAGAGAAAGATTAGCTTTCTGACACGAGTGTTCGTTCTTGTTTTCTTTTCTTTCTATTTCCATTCACAGTCATGCCATGTACTCAGTTTTGTGTACTTATTTCAAAATTATGTCTAGATTGGATGTGGAGGGGATGCTATGTGAACTGTGTGGCTTTTGTTCCCATTTTATTATTTCATAAGTGACTTTCTTTTGAACATGAAGTTCACATGTCCAGTGACTTTAGACTTTGCTGATAAGGTAGGTTTTCCTGACAGTTGTCCCTTGATCAGGAACATTGATCTTTGCATCCTTCTCTTATCCTTGTATAATGTCAGAACTGGGGCTGGGAGACCCACACCACTCTCTGTTCTTGCCATGTGCAAGTTCTTAGTGTTCCCATTTGGGTCTTCAGGTTAATTAGACATGAATGACAATGATGTGAGTGAGCTTATCATAGTTAATGTGGCTATTAAGAGCACAGTTCCATGCAGCATCTGTATATAATTTGGATAAGGAAGCATAAAGCCTGAAATATATCTTTCCTTAATTATTTTTCAAGAAAAGGTGGAGAGCATGTTAGGTTAATTTGGAGTTTTCACTAATTCTGTCAACAGGGCATAAGATAGTTATCTCAAACGTACACTCCAGATTTACTATTTGCATAGCTCAGGTACCTTTAATGAGTTTCTTTCCCAAATAAATAATTTATTTCCCAAATAAATAAATAAAATTAGAATGTAAGAGAATTCTATTTATTGGTAAGCTACTATACTAGGAAATCAGAAACAAAAAAGCAAAGACATAAAATTGTAAGCAAAGTTAAAAATGAAGAGCGATAGAAAATCTCAAATTTAACAACTTTAAAGATACAGTTGTGATTTTAGACTATTTAGTTGCTGTCACAGACTGAAAACATTTACAACAATATTGACTATATGCCAATCTGTGCTATGTGTGGGCATTATGGGTATTATGGTAGGTCTGATCCAGACTAGCCTATATTTAATTATCACCATCAACATTTAAAGGTTGTAATCAATTGTATTCCCAAATATGTGGAAGTTTAGTTGCGGAAATGTCGACTCAGAGAATGGAATGACTTACCTGCTGAATGTCCTGGTTGGCAGTTTCCTGCAGTTTCTTAGCAAGAAGGACCAAAGGTTTGTGGTAGGATTAGAATAATTATAGTGGAGGGAATATTGCCTTTTTATGTCTGAAAATACCTATTATAACTGGGCAGTAGTGGTACACACCTTTAATCTCAGCACTTAGGAGGCAGAGGCAGGTGGATCTTTCTGAGTTCAAGGCCAGCCTGGTCTACAGAGTGAGTTCCAGGATAGTCAGGGATACACAGAGAAATACTGTTTCAAAAGGAAAGAAAATGAAAGGAAAGGAAAGGAGAAGAAAGAAAAGAAAAGAAATAGCTACTCTAGGTAGTGATTCAGTTACACTTAGTGGTAGACCGTTGCTTTGTTACTCTAGCTCTCTAGGTTTTGGTGCCCAGTAGGTGGGAGAATCACTACCAAGGATACTACATGACATGATGTGTCATGATGCTAATTTTAAGCATCAACTTGACTGGGCTAGGAGATACCCAGATAGTTGATAAGATTCATGGTCATTAATGAGAATGTTTTCAGAAGACATTAACAGGCACTAGCATATTGAGTAACACTCGTTGTCACCAACACAGATGTGCATTGTTCAATCTGCTGAGGAATAAGACAGGACAAAAAAGGTGGGGGTGGGTGGGTGAATTGGTTTTCTTCTTGAGATGTGACATCAGAAGATGAGTCCTCAATAATTGTATGATACCTATACTAAATCCCTTCTTTAAATCTCTACCTCATTCTCTCTCTCTTTCTCTCCTTTCTCTCTCTCCCCCCTCTCTTTCCTCTCTCTCTCTCTCTCTCTCTCTCTCTCTCTCTCTCTCTCTCTCTCTCTCTCTCTCTCTTCTCCCTTTACAGAGAAACTTCATTAAAATACATGATTGGGAGAAGTTTGTCCTAATGGGGTAATTTTCTTTTTCATTGTATGATTTCTGGAATATGTGGGACCTTACTGGAAGATGTTTGGACTTCACATATGTGGTTCATTTCAAACCTAATAGAATTCTATAGAAAATTTCAATGACTTCTATCTTGAACAGGATTTTTTTAATGCTGGAAATAGAAAAGATTTTAAATATAGCCTGTCCTTCTGACTTGAAAACAAACTGGAGAATAAAATGCATGTTTATCTAATATTTCATCATACCTAGACTTCTTTTGTGCACGTATACAGTAAAGATTACTGAATCCATGAGTACTATGTGATAATTTTACAATAAAAAATGAGACATACTGTCAGTCAGGTCTTACAATCTACCACCAAGTATAAATTTTAACAGTCTCTTTTAAAGAAGTCTCTAATGTCTAAACTTTTCTGACATGTTTTACTTATTGGTTCTCCAAGTTTCTCTTAAGTTGAAATGATTCTAATTCTTTCCAGGAAATTTTTAGAGTGGTCAAATAACAATGCTCCCTGCAGAATGCCTTTCTATCTTTATGGACATTCAAGATGCCTGCAAAATTCTCACTCTGAGTAATTCTGCGGTCAGTGTGATGAACTCACACTGTATTCTGGATCGGTTCTGTACTTCCAGCAAGAGAATAATAGCCTTCAGATGAATTTAAAATCTGTTCTCCTACTCTGTCCACGAGTCTTTACTCTTCATTTATCATTGATGGGTATGGAGAAACAAAATAGTGTTAAGTTATATTTTCATGTGTCTCCAAATTTCACCTTCTTTTAGACTATGAGAAAGACAGTTCTCTTTGTCAAAATACATTAGGACTGTTAGGAGATTAAATGACCACCTAGCTTAACCAGAATAAATCATTTGGAGCCTAATCATAAAGGCCAAGAGGACCAGCTTACAGATTCCAGTTCTGTGCCAGACAGCAACCACAATTTGAATTTTTTCTTTCACCGTTATTTGGACAAAATGAAAAATGCAGATTTCTTAATGCAAATGTGGCCCATGGAAGTGATAGAGCCCATTCAGCTTTTTTAAAATTTGTTTTTCTTTTCTCTTTGTAGTAGAAGGAGCAGGTCTGCTTTTCGTTCTGGCCGCCTGGCTCCCGGCCGCCTGGATAGCTTAACCCCTGAAATAACCACACAGAAACTGTATTAATTAAATTACTGCCTGGCCCATTAGCTCTAGCCTCTTATTGGCTAACTCTCACATCTTGATTAACCTATTTCTATTAAATCTGTGTATCACCACATGACTGTGGCTTACCAGCAAGATTCTAACCTACATCCATCTCAGGCCAGAGATTCATGGAGTCTGTCACTCTGCCCTTCTTCCTAGAATCCAGTTCTGTCTACTCCGCCTACTTGAGCTGCTGCCCTATCAAAAGGCCAAGGCAGTTTCTTTATTCAACCAATGAAAGCAACACAAATACAGAAGGACCTCCTACACCATTTCTTTTTCTTTCTTTCTTTCTTTCTTTCTTTCTTTCTTTCTTTCTTTCTTTCTTTCTTTCTTTCTTCCTTCCTTCCTTCCTTCCTTCCTTCCTTCCTTCCTTCCTTCCTTCTTTCTTTCTTTCTTTCTTTCTTTCTTTCTTTCTTTCTTTCTTTCTTTCTTTCTTTCTTTGACCATCCTGAGTTCTGTTGAGCTTAGGTACCTTTGAAGCCAATGTTCTTAGACCAGATTTTGGTTTTCTTGGATAAATGCCTTTGGCTCCTGTTCCTGTAGACAGCACTCATTTCCTTAGGGATTAAATCACAGAGGAACAAAGATGTTGCACAGCCAGTATTAATTACAGATGTTAGGGATTGTATGCTTACTTTCTTCCTGTGTACTGCATTCTCCTGGATGCAACTGGTAAAAGAGAGGAATGTGACCCCCAGGCTTGGGCCAGAATTCCAGTGAGGCTCTGCAAATGCCATTGTAAGTGATGACACCTTGAGGAAATGTCTTTCCCAAGCTTTATCCCAGTGTTCTTGTGTTAATAAAGCTGTTAAATTAGAGTTCCCTCCAGTGGTTGTTGTGTATAATAATCAACATGCTCAAAAAAGATTTTGAGTAATTGGAGGCTTGTGTAGCAGTGTTAAATAATGATGCAGATTTCTTGGTTTCTTGGGCCGGTTAGGGCACTGTGTGTGGCAATCACAACCATTTTATGTTCAGTTATACTTTGATTTTCTCTGCCATCTCATGGTCTTTTCTGTTTTGTTTTGTTTATTTTTTTCGTCTTTTTTTTTTTTTAACTTGAACTTAATTTTAGTGTAGTAAAGTCTACCATTTCAAACCTGGGAGAGATGACAAACTCACAGCATTACTTTGGCAGTCAGTACAGAATATTTTAACATCTCAGATTCATGGATGTACATGATTAATTGGCCATGCTTACTGCCCTCTATCCTGCACCATTCCAGGCCATCTTCTTTTGTTTTTAAATGCAGTGTAGATTCTAGAGGCTCAAAATTTTGAGACCCAGATAAGCTCACGATGTCTCCTTGTAAGACTGACTGAGTTTTTGCAACCCCCAGACACGTCGACTGTTAGAGAGGAAAACATTGATCTCTAAGTTGGTGTGAATGGAAGAATTTATTGAACTTGGGAATCATGAGTATAAGAGTCGTGCTGGGTTGTGGATTGGAAATCTCAGAGTTGTGTCAGTCTCTTCCCTAGTTCTTCAAATGTTTCCAGAGTCTGAATATAGATGGGTTAATGGAAGAGAGGGTTGGAGTGCGGAGAAGAGAATCAGGAAGCAGTTCCTGCTGCTGAATGATTGTGAAGGTGTGATTGTGGCGAACTTTTAATTTTCAGATAAAATGCAAACCCCAAGCCGCTTTCTAATCTAATATTAAACGATTGGCCCAGTAAATATAAGATAAAATGAGCATAACTATTTTCTCCTGAAAATTACGAGAACAAAATACCATACAGACAACCTCTGTGAACATCTGTATATGATGTAACTCTTCAGCCACGGAAGAAACAAATAGGCAAATTGCTTGTCTCATTTCTGCACACCCCAAAGACAGAGAAACAGTCAAACATCTGATCTCTGAAACAAATGTCTCCTAAAATAGAATTGCCCAGATCATTTGGCAGCATTAGGGCTTTGAGGAGACACAGATGGTTCAGAGTTACACGAGGTACTTATCAGCACTGATGGCAAGGGGGATGCTAATTAACTTCAGGAGGATTGCCTGGAGGTTTTGCTCTGCTCTGTGGAGTCTTGACCTTTACCCAGCACCTGTCCTGACTCTTTCATGGTGTCCCTCTTGGGGGTTCTTTCTTTTTTTAGTCGTTTTTAGTCTATAACATGGATTTCATAAGAATTATGATATATACTAAATTAGTTCCTTTCCCATGTGTGGCCTCATCTTGACGTGACTCTAGCTAGCTACTCTGAATGACAACTACATACCATGATTATATCTGAATGGCCTCGTTGTTTTCTCTTGCACAGTTTTCCAAGAAACTTTAAGTGAACAAAACCGTCAGAGCAGCATGTGTGGATTACAATCAGTCTCTTGTTCCAAGAATGTGACTGACTGTTCAAAGCTCTTCCAACTCACTTAAGGTGGGCATGTTCATTCTAGCTACCATAGTATTACTAGTATCCTAATCCATACATAAGACTCTTTTTTGAACACAAAATTGCAAAACCCAGATGGTCTTGCCACCACACAAGGCTATGGCTCTATCAGTAAATGCCAGTAGATTTTGCAGGATTCACAATCTAAAAGCTGTTTACCATTTTCTTCTGTCTCGTTACTCATAGGGTCTAGTCTTTACATTCTAAGGCACCATTATTTTGGAACTACTAGCATTGAAAAGATCATTATTAGCTTAGATTTCTCATGGTTATATTCTATTGGGTCCTCCTTGAAGGTAAGGGGCTTGTGTTTAGACTACATCAACCATTATGTCTGCTCAGGAGGTTTGTAGGATGATGATCAGCCTGAGACTCATCTTCCAGAGAAAGTACCATCACTGAGTTGACAGACTGGTAGCGACTCCCATCCCTCCTCTACTGCAGTAGATGTGAGCTGTGTGTGGAGAGACTTCTTTATTCCAGCAACTTTCAGTCAGTCATTTGTGTAATGGATGCATTGCTTCTCAAGGAATTATTTCCTTCAAAAACATTTAATAATGTTTTTTTTTCCAACATAAGAAAAATAATCTTTTCTGACAGCTCCATTAACATCAAACTCTTTTTGGCTAATGTGGTTCTGCCTCTCAGATGTAACCTACTTATGTCCCCCACATTTAAGTATTCGACTTCAACCTCTTCCATTGGGCATCTTTATCTGAGAGGAGTCTGTAGCTCACTATACTTTTGCATCCCTGCCACTTTTAGTCCACTCTGAAATTGAATGGCTTTTCTCATACTTTGGTATCTTGCCTCCGTTTTATAAATGAGAAAATAGAACCTTGAAAATGTTGTGACTTCAAGGTCAAAATGTGTGTTACAGTTTACGGATTTGTGACTGACTACTCTTTCCGGGAAGGCCCCTAGACACCTTTCTCTCCAAATTTCCTGATACGAGAACATCCTTCACTGTGTCCATGGGACTGCAAACTGTCATCTCTCCTAACTCTCTGACAGTGAAATGTAGGCTCCTTCACGCCAAGCTTGTTTCCTGAAATTGCTCTTTTGGATTATTCTGGGATTAAAAATTATACCGTGGATCACACAATAAAGGTCTTTGGATAAAAGTTGCTATCAGTTTAATTTAGACTTGCTAGGACCACAGATCATACGTTAAAATACGAGAATGAGCATCCTCCCTTCACCCCTAAATTCTGGAATAACTGAGTATATTCTGCTCCATAAAAATGTTTGTCTACATTTATACTGGATGAGATCATGTTCTTTGCCATTACCCTAACCCACCTCCCTCAATGCAAGCTTTGCTTTCCTTAACACCAATTGTTTGTGGGAAACTATGTCCAGAATATATAGATGGAAAATTCCCAGTGATGATAAAGTTTGGGCTTTGCATGCTGCCAGTTTAGCTTGATGAAATCCTGTACATACTACTTCATGTTATCCCAAATGTGAATGAAGCTATTGTCTAGTATTTTCAGTTACAAACAATTAGTTAGGTCTGCTCTCATATTGAGACATAGTTTGTTTTCAGGTAACTCATCTACTTAATGATGACTTTAGAGCTCAATAGTGATGCTGGCAATTAAGAAGTGCCATAGAGAACCCAAAATATACGTCCTTAGGGGAAGGGGTGAATGTTTCTGATTTAGCAATGAAAGAAAATAGTCATATGAAGAAATTGCTAGGATCTACAGTGTGATGTTTTAAGAGACAGCCACTAACATAGCTTTTACTATATATACATATATATGATATATAAATCTCTATATACATATCTATAATATATACATACACACATATATATTTATATCTAAAAAGAGAGAATTTGTGTGATATGCACATATGTGGTTAGCACACACCCGTGGTTAGCATGTGGTTGTGGACAGCAAAGTTCATATCAAGCATATTATTCTATTTTCTACCTATCTTTTTTTGAGACAGGGCCTGTCCCAGAATCTAGAGCTCACTGGTTTAGCTTGACTGGCTGGCCAGTGAGCTCCAGGAATGCTCCTGTCTCCACTCCTTAGCTCTAGGATTGCAGATGTGTGCTGTTGTGCCTGACTATTCCGTGGACACTGGAGATCTGAGCTCAGGTCGCCATGTTTGCACACCAAGCACTATATCCACCGCGTCCTCTCTCCAGCCCCTCTTTAAAATCTCTTTCCAAGCCTAATTTATACATTAAGCTTCATCATACACGAGATGTCAGAAAACCAGCATGCATAGAGTTCATTAGTATTTTCTGTGTTAGGTACCCATTTGTGGGGTTTGAGAAGCATCCCATGTGGATAAGTGGAAGTCTTAAGGTATATTCAGTTCATCTTTATTTGGTGTCATATTTTTGAAGTCTGAGTCTTTGGTTCCAGGCTGGCATCAAGGATACTGGATAGCGCATATCATTGAGTTCGACACTTTCACAACCCAAGTAGTTGGAACTGGGGAGACGACTCTGGTCAAGAGTGCTCACTGTGTGATCCTGAGGATTGGCTCTCATATCCCAGCACCCACATAAGGAGCTGAGAATTTCATATATGCCTGTGACACATGATCCTAAATGGTGGATGCTTGAAGGTCACAGGACTTATTGGCTTGCAGCCTACTTGAGAAAACCCCAGGGTCAGGAAGAGATCCTACTTCAGAGGAATAGGCAGAGAGAGATAGAAGAAGACTTGCCATGGTCTGTCCTGGCCTCAGGACATGTGTAGGCATGCACCTCCATATACAAATATGCACGTAAGCTACACACACACGTAAGTATATAAATATAAAAAAATTCACATTCTTTGTGTTTTCTGGAATTTTCCTAGAGTCTATATTCTTATAATAAAGTTTATGATGTCATCTTCATAACTCCTCAAGGATAATATTCACCAACATCATGGCACATGCAGGAATTTTCCATGCTTTCAAGCTCAGGTCCCATATTTGAAGAGTTACACTGCTCTTCACTGGTTTGATGGACATTAAAGAACAATGTGCATCTGTGGTTTCTCTGCGTTAGGAATTGCACTCTGTTTAAAGGAAGGTTAAAAGGACTAATGGGATGTGTTAGCAGCATGATTACTGAATGATTACTGAATTGATGTGTTGTTATTCAAGTTCCCTCAGAGTAATGGGTAAGTACTGAATAGAGCCTTGGGGTTTCTGGGAGAAGCACACTCTGCATGCTTAGAGCTGGGCTATGTCGTCACAGCATTCGGTTCAAGGGTTCATAAAATGAATATTTGCCTTTTAGTAATTGTAAAAATGCTAACTTCCTTTGCATATGAGAAAATAATTTGACTTGCCTTTATAACAATAGAGGATTAAAAACATTTATTCTGATAAAATATTTTGCATAATTCGATATAAGGACATTTTTCTTGGAGACCCCCCCATTGTCTTTCATATATATAACAATGGTTTTTCTGATAACACTGAGATTTGGTGATGTTAATTCTATCAACTCACTTAACACTTTGCATCTTACATATTCATTTATGTAAATTATTGCCTTTATCTTTAAAGTTAATGAACTACCATCAGGACTACCTTACTTTTGGAGGGCTTAGCTAATGATTTTCTTTAGTTTGGATCATTACTGTTTTTTTTTTTTTTAAATCATTCTTGAACTCAAACTCTTAATGTTACCAGCAGTGCTTTGTTAGGAAGCTATGGATTCCTAGTAACTGTCATGTTCTGCTCCATCTGTGTGGTGCCTCTTGTCATGTCAGCTAGTCAGCACACTTAGTAGACGGACAATGACTTAGACTTTTTGGTAGTAATTTTATCTCTTACTATTCAAGGATACAAAATAACCCATCTTTTATGATAATCACAAGATGTTCCTATTATAAACTGCTGAATTAGATGTAGAACTAGATAATGCTGTTTGGATATATTATTAGACAGCAAAAATTATTGCCATAAAAAGGAAATTGTGAAAAAAAATAAATTCCTCAAATCTTCAATAGGAATTGAATGTAGATTTCTTTTGATAGCTTTTAACATCTGTACTTCAATGAAAACCAGCTGCAGACATTTGTTAAAAAAAATATCTTAGTTGGTAATGAAAATCAGCGCAGCATATTTTGCTATTTTTCATAGAACCAAAGAGTTTAGGGCAACGAAAGATTCATTTGATAAACCTTTACCTATCCTGAGCGTTTGCAGACCCAACCTCCTTTACTTTAGGCCTTTTAAATTTGTTTTCAGTGTTTTAAGTTAGAATACAAAATCATCAAAATAATGGGTTTCATTATGACGTTTTCATATTTACATGCCATCTTATTTTGTTTTTCTTCTTCCACCTCTGTCACCACCTTCCTGCAAATCTCCTGTGCTTTTCTCGTTGGTCCCCTACCTTCTACCAGACTGTTCCCCCTTCAGTTTTCATACAGTATGTGATCAATTTTTCTATTTCTTTTTTTGTTTTTTTCCTTGTTTCTCTTTCTTTCCTCCCTCTGTCCCTCCATCCTTCCCTCCCTCTGTCCCTACTTTCCTCCTTGCATTTATTCCTCCCTCCCTCCCTCCCTCCCTCCCTCCCTCCCTCCCTCCCTCCCTCCCTCCCTCCCTCCCTCCCTCCCTCCCTTCCTTCTTCCTTTCCCTCCCTTCCTTTCTTCCTTCCTTTCTCTCTTTCCCTTTCTCTTCCCCCCTTTCTTTCTTGCTGCTGTTTTTTGTGAATGAGATTCCTTGAAAAATTCATTGCTAGTTCTAATTTACTTTGTTTTGTTTAAAGCACTTATCACATCTGAACATTTTCTGGCAGACTCTTTAGGGTCATGTTGTCTGCACATATGAACATTTTAACTTCTTTATTGCATCCCTTTTTATTTCTTTCTCTTTTCTTATTATTCTAGCAAAATTATTCTGAGAACTGTATGAAAAGAGGAGGTAAAAGTGGGCATCTGATCCAGTCCTGATTATAGAGGAAATGCTATTACTTTCCCCACTTACTGCAATGTTGGCTCTAGGCTCGTTGCACATAACCTTTATTATAGTGGGATATTTTCTACTATCCCTCATTGTTTTGGGGCTCCCATCAGAAATGGTGTGGTAATCTTTTTTATAATCTGAAAAGAAATTATTAAACATCTTTTCTGCATTAACTCAAATAATTGAGGGATGTCTGATTTAGCCTACTTATATGGTGTATTATATTTATTGATTTGTATGTGTTGAACCAACCTTACATTGCTGAGATCAGAGCATCTTAATTATAGCATATTATTTCTTTAATGTATTCATGGATAGCAAGCAGAAATTATATTGAGGATTTTTGGGTTGTTATCAAGATGTTATTACTTTCTGTATTTTTATTTAGAATGATATTTTGAAATCATAATATATTTACATCATCCGTCATCTTCCCTTTCCTATACCCAGTGCCTCCCAATCAGCTTACTTGTTTTCTCTCAAATTCATGGCCCTTTTTATTTAATTGTTGTTATGCAAATACTTATTTATATGTTCATAGAGAAGTAGGTCTAAAGTTTTTGTTGTCCGGTTTTGGTATCAGGGCACCATGGGCTTTGTAGAAAGAATTTAGCAGTTGTTCTTGGTTTTTTTTTTTTTTTTTTTTTTTTTTTTTTTTTTTATTGCTGTGGTAAAACATCATGTCCAAAAAAAAAAACTTGGTGAGGAGAGTTTATTTCAGCTCATAACTCTTAGGTCTTGCTCTGCCTCTGAGGGAAGTCAGGGCAAGAACTCAAGACAGAAGCCTAAAGGCAGGAACTGAAGCAGAAGCAATGGAGAAAACATCTTGCTGGCTTCTTTTCCATGGCTTGCTCAGACTGCTTTCTTATACTACCCAGGACCACCTACCGAGGGCTGGCAGCACCCACAGTGGAATGGGCCATCTCACATCAATCATTAATCAAGAAAATGTTCCCACAGACTTCTCTATATGTCTTTTCTCAATTGTGGTTCTTCCGAAATGACTCTAGCTTGTGTCAAGTTGACAAAAACCTAACTGTCATGGTTTTGTAGAAACACAAAAGTTTTGTAGAACAATTTGGGGAATATTGATAGAGCACTTTTTGAAATGTTTGGTATACTTTGGTGGTGACTTCATCTTGTCCTAGGTTTCTTTGTGGAGAAATTTTTATGACTGCTTCATTCTTATTTCTCGCTAAAGAATTGTTTAAGTTCTTTATGTCTTCTTAATTTTTTTGTATGTAATGCATTTCCATGAATTCATCCATTTATGCAATGTAGTTATGCTCATTTTAAGATTTTCTTTAGTGATATTTGAGTGTTGGCCATCTCTGTCTCTCTCTCCCTGTTTCTCTCTCTCTCTCTCTCCTCTCTTTCTCTGTCTGTGTGTGCTTGTGTGGTGTTTATGTGATTGTATGCCTGTGTGTAGGCCACAGGTCAAAGTCAATGTCTCCCCCCCCCCCCCCTGTTAGGCTACAGGTCAAAGTCAATATCTTCCTACGATGCTCATCACCTAATTTTGAACCTGAAGCTCATTGATGAGTCCAGGTTCACTCACCAGGATCTCCAGGGATCTGCCTGTCTCCAGCCATCTCCATTACTAGTATAGCAATTGTATACTTTGCCGCCCAGTTCTTCAAGGGTGTGGGGATCTGAATTCAGGTCCCCATGCTTGTGTGGCAGATCTATTACCCACTGAGCCATCTTCCAGTCCTGAGTGTAGTATTCCTTCAACCTTTACAACTGTCTCTGATACTGATTCTTCTACTTGGTTGAGTCTATTGGTGATACTTAACCACTGTTTTTTAAATCCGGGTTGTTGAATTTTTCACTTTCCATTATTTTTTTTCTAAATCTCAATTTCATTGATGAAATTTCTCACAGTTTTATCCATTTGCTGATTTTTCTCATCCAGCCTGCTCACTTTTCCTTTATTTTGATGACTTTCTTCTCTGAGCTGTGAGGTGAAATGAATTGTGTGCTTATTTTCCTTGAGGACATTGACCACTTTTACTAGTAAACTTTTGAGAGCTTTATCCTGCATATTACCTCACTCAGTGTCTATAAATCGAGTAACTGAGGAGTTAGGATCTGTTGGATCACCTTGCTTTTTGCTATGTATTTTGTGTCTGTAATGTGATTTTTTTATCTTTTGGTATGGATGTTGCTTATAAGTTTATTTGTGGATCTAGTTTATTTGTGGAGCAGTCTATTCTGGAGGGGGGGGGTGCTCATTTTCCAGTACCAGAAGAGGAGTGGATGTGGGGTGTAGAGGGGAGGTGGGAGATGAAATAGGAGGAGAGGAGGCAGGGGAAACTGAGGTCAGGATATAAAATAAATGAATAAATTTAATCAATAAAAATAAAAAATAAATATTAAAAGAGTCTTCTACTTCCTTCCTGAACTTGGAAGCCTAGCAACTGGAGCCCCTGTTTACCTGGACTTTTTCCATTTGGTATTTTATATTTTTTCTGTGCCTTCCAGGTAACCTTTGTGAATTTCTTAAGGTCTTCTTTGCTTGTCTTTGACATAGAATCTATTTTCCTTATCCAGATTCTTCCCTTCACCGGATCAGTCAGAAGCAGCTTTTAGTCAGAATCCTCTTAGTGTCATTTATTTAATGCCTAAGCAAAAGAAAGTGTAATTTTCTTTTTAAAAAAATTATTGAAGCACTTTTTTTTCAGTGATTTTACATACCAGCTGCAGTTCCCTCCCATCCCTCTCCTCCTGTCCCTTCCCTTCCCACTTATCCCCCTTTCCCATATACTCCTCTGGTGTCATTCAGAAAGGGGTGGGCCTCCCATGGGCTGAACAAAGCCTGGCACATCAAGTGGAGGCAGAAACAAGCTCCTCTGCCTGCATCAAGGCTAGGTAAGGCAATACAGTATGGGATGATTCTTGAGAGTAGAATTAAGTTAGTCTAACTTTTAATTTCACTTGTAAACTATGAGTTACTGGTTTTGCTGCTGTTGGTGGGATCATATCATCCCCAACTAAGAATTATAAAAGTAAGCCATTTATTGTTAATTTTTCTTTTTCCTTAAATGTCATGTCTATTTTATCATGGTTGGTCATGTGTCTAGTCAGATTGTCATTGTGACAAAATATGGGGAAAGCAATTTAAGGGAGGAAGGCTTTATCATGCTCCCAGTGGGAGGGGCTTCGTCCATCCAGGTCAGGGAGGATACAACCCAGTCTCTTGCCTTGTGGTGGAAGCAGGGAGAGAGGGGAGCAAAGAGAGAGACCTGGGGTCAAATGCTGATCACTGAGGCTCCCTCAGCCATCTACTTTGCTCAGATAGGCACCATCTTGGAAAAGTTCTAGTACTGCTTCTCCTCCAAGAATGCTACCAGCTGAAGACAAAGACCTTAATTCCCAAGCCTGTGTGGGTTATCACCCATGTCATAGAAAAACCTAAACATCATCTGTGCAACTATTATTTTTGCATTTTATCCACAAGAAAATTAAGGTTCTAAACTTGTTAAAATCCGAGACCATGACTCACTTTATTATCCTAGTGCATATTTGGCAAATAAATATTCCATGAGTATTTGATGACAGAAACATGTTCAAGAACATACTTGTAAGAGTTACAGATAATCTGAACTTCTATCTAAGACATATGTACACACACATATATATATATACTGTTCCTTACCGAATGTGTTTGGAGGCCATTTTGAATTTCTAGGAATTATATATTTTTATATTTATATTTTTAACTCAAGCATCCCAACTTTTATGTTGGAGATTGCTTTCCTTTTAGCTAGAATGGTGACTGTAAAGCCAGGCACCCCTGCAGTACCCTTTTTCACTTAATACATGCAGCAGCCAAATAAATGGATGCTGTTCTCTTTGCATTTATGGTTTATCTTTATTAAGTTGATGGTACAGTTGACATGGAAGGATACTTCGATATTTCTACTCCTAACTTCTATGATGTTGTATCATCTTTTTAGTGTCCCCAAAGCCTGGCTTTGAAGATACAGAAATCGTCGGTAATTTCATATGTCAGACTTTGAAAATAATAGCAGGACTTATTTAAAGCAGGCATTTTCCTCAAATTACTCAGACTATTATTATTCCATTGTCTGAAAAGGCAGATAATTTAATGAGTGTAAATTACAACTAACTTTGTACAGAGAGAGCTTTGCTCTTTGATTTTCTTGGAAGTAAAAATAAAAGTGAACATTTTGACTTTGTGAGCACTATTCCAGTTTTGACTTTTAGATTACAGCTGAAATACAGTGAAACTATAGAAATTTTAAATGACTATTTCTTAAAATGAGAGAATAATGCACAAATCAAGCAATTTCTCTGAGATTATTAAACTTGACATGAAAATGAAAAGCCTTCAGGACCTTGTTTTGTGATAGTTATTAGGTATTTGGAAGGAAGGTTTTTAAAAATTTATTTCTTTAATAAATATTTGAGTGCTTATTCTGAGCCAGACACTGTTTGAGCTCCAGTGTCTTGGAACACAGTGGTAAAAAAGACAGAAAAGTTTCCTACCTGAAACTTGAATGCTCTCAGAAGTCAGAGGATAGACACACAGAGAAAACATCACTGATCATTGACGAGCCATTCATAATGGCAGAAATGAACGGGGCGCTGAAGTATGTGTGGTAGGCATAAAAACATTTGACACAAATTATGGAGAATTAACAGTTCAAAGAGCTTGAGGCCCTGAGTTCGGCATTTATACAAAGGAGTCAAATGAGAGAGAAGGGGATAGTGAGGAAATGACAGAGACAAAATAATGTTCTATTGCTGCCATACTACTCCTTCCAGGGTAAGGGGTTGGGACTTTATTTTAGTAATGGTTTACTGATTTTACACTCAAGAATTTAAGTGGTGATGGAATTCATGTGTACAAAAGAAAAGTATGGCTGTATGTGACTGGAATTGACTGGTAGGAAGTTCGAAGCAGGGGGATTAGATGGGGGGGCATGGTAGTAGTGAAGGCTATGCTTCAGCGTTAGTAAATAGGCATAAGTGAATGGAGCAATGTATGTGTAATGTTTTGAGCACAAGATGGGGTAAAAGGTTGGAAAATGGGGTGAGGCAAAAGGAGAGGTCACATACATTGTTATGATGTGATGGGTGCTGTTGAAATAAAAAAGGGGAGAGTAGTGGATGGGGGAAGGACGGATATGCATTGGTCTATACAGGGCATGTTAACTTTGAAACACCCATTAGCTATCCAAATGGGACACTGAACTGTAAGCTGAATGTGCAAAGGGGCTCAGGTAAGATATCAAAGTTTAAGAAAAGTTTTGAGAATGTACCTTTAGGAGAGCACATCTAATCTTAGAGATTGGATAAGTTCATCTGGGGAGAAACCGTAGAAAGAGAAAGGGCCTTTAAGAAAGCTTTAAATCAATGTTAACTCAGATATCAGCGGAAGAGCAAATACCACCAAAGCTTCCAGAAAACAAGAGGCAAGCAAGGAAGTAGAAGAATCAATAGGTGTTGGTGCCTTATTCCCAGGAAACAGAGCATATTTATGAAGACATGCTTGATGGTTTTTATCTTACAGAAAGGCAAAGAAGATGAGGACCTTGGCATTAATGCTACCCAGATGCTCTTAGTAATCTGAGCATTGCCAGTATTTTCATCTCCAGCTTGGAATTATATGACTGTATAGGAAGTCACACTTTTCTGTGCTAATATCTTGTGTTGAAATCAGTAGTATAATGCATGAGTTTACCTGGTACATTTTCAGAGTTAAAAGCACTCTCCACAGCCACAACTAAGTAATGTAGCAATCATAAATTCTGTGTATAGGACACAGTTGCTGTCTTCAACATCCACGATAAGTAAAATATGATGCCTATATAGTTAGATAGTCAAGGAAGCGGCCATAGACCTGTAGTGATGATGTGTCCATATGTACTAGTCTCATTCCTAATACACATGACTCTACCAGTGTTACAGAAACTGGTAGTGCAACCAAGACAAATGTTTGATGAGCACAGAGCTTTCAATGTAATTTTAAATTCCATTTTATTTTTCTCATCTTATCTGAAAGAAAAATATTTACAGACCCAGCGCTGGTCTCTTGTCAGATGACTTCTTTAGTTAGAACTTTTGCATCAATTACATTGATTATGACCTTAGACTGCCATGGAATTTCATGTGTTTGTTTTAGCAGAGGTAATAAATGGGAGAGAGAGTTGTGGTGTAGAATTGAAAACTATATTCGATGTAAACATGAAGGTGGGCACCCAAGTACAGCCCTGTAATCTCAGCGTCCTGAGCTGGATAAGTGGAGGGAGTAAGATCATGAACTCTGGGCTAGCAAGATCTTTTTCCAGAAGAAGAAGGAAAAGAAGGAGAATTTAAGGAGGAAGAGGAGGAAGAAGAAATAAAGAAGGAAAGAAAAGAAATTTTATGAATTTGAACTCAGAAAACAAACCAAGTTTCACAGCATTAGAATAATTCTACTTAGAACAATATACAAAGCACTTCTGGGAAAAGATTTCCTACTGGGCATATACTTGTAACCTTGTTGAAAAGAGACTGGTAGTTCCTTAACAATTATAATAAATCAGACCAGGGCTGGTAATCATGTCAACTCAAAACTCACGTGGTTATCTAAATTAGTGATAACACTTGATACAGCTTGGTACTATGGTATTGGAAATAAATAAAAGGAGTTACTTTTATAAATAAATAAATTTGGTTACTTATTTGAAAATGTGTTAATTTTTTGGTAATTAATGGATATCAATGAAAGTCATAGGTCACAGTGAAAGGCATAGGGTTAAAAAACAAACATCATTTGAAAAAATACTTGATTGTCAAGAATACTCTTGGAAATGAAAACCAAGACAATAAATGGACTCCAGCCACTTCAGGTCTCCGGCAGGCAAACAAATCAACAAAGAAAGTCAACCCCAAACCAAAGCTTTCTGTCAGTGTTGGAAATTAGATAGTGTATTGTGGTTTAAATGTGCAATGTCTCCCACAGGTTCAAGTGCTGGAACAATTGGTTCCCAACAGGAGGCATGCCTCGTGGAGGTGGGCCAGCGAGAAGAGGCCTTTGAGCTTTAGAGCTTTTTCTCCTCTTACGCTCTTTGTAGCGCTCTCAGCTGCTACAGAGACATGAAGTGCTGCCACCAGATGCTCTACCACAATGCATTTTGCCAAGCCTTCCTTGCTCTGATGGACTAAACTCTGAACCAGCATAAAATGCTTCTCCCTTAAGTTGCTTCCGGCAGGCATTTGTCACTGCGATGGGAGAAGTGATGAATTCACCAAGCACACACATTCACTCATTCTCTTCTTTCTCTTGGGGCTTAAACTAGGCCAGCAACTTTAGAGAACAATCTAGCATTATCTTGTGAAGTTATACAATGCAACTTCCCATGAAAATATATAATATGAAAACATATAATTAAAAGAATAAAGTGAAATAAAATTTTTAGATGTACGAATCAGGATATACATTCTAGGAGATCACATCCAGTTTGACACTATAGTTACATCACAAGCAATTGAATTAATAATGCACATACATATTTACTGAGGCAATTTTTTTTAAAGGGGAAGCAAGCCCTTTCAGATGCATGCAAAGAGGAAGAACGCTGATGAAGAACACAGAAAACCTTCAAGAGCAGAGGTGTAATTGCTCAGGTGGTGAAAGGTGTGTAGTAGGGGCTGCTTCCCGTTTTTCTCACGCTAAAACTTCCTATGCATATATGCTTTCTACTGTATGCATGTAAAATGTACAGTCAAGTGGTGTCTTTCGAAACCAGTTATCTCTGGCATTATCTTGGCTGACAATAAGGACATATTTCCATCTTGGTTACCACATTATCAGGTAAATCCATGTTTCCCCCACTTGCCTTCTGAATCACAGATCTCTTGTTGCCAGGCAGAAGAAAGTGGCCATCATGGATAATAGAGCTTAATGTAGCTCCTGAGGTCTTTTAGCAACCATAATGGATAGTTAAGGTTCGGTTGACAACATGACATGTTGTTCTCTGTCTGAGGAACCTTCTGCCTAATTCCTTCATTTGGTTTTCAAAAGTGCTGGCAAGTTCGGAATATAGAAAATCAAATAAATGATCTAGCAGGAGGTTCACATTTGCTTATCGCATTGGAGGGTCACATAAAGGAATAAGTAAATAGTGCCGTGGTACTGATTAAAGCAAGGAAACTGGGACCCCAATAACCCTAATCTCTCTAATCACAGACATTAAGACAAGCTTCGAGCATCTGAAGTGGCCCAGAGTTATCAGCCTTGATGATCTTCCTGGGAATCCAAGCACTTGTCAAGTACTGTGTGTTTAACTGAAGAGATAATTGTGTGCAAGTCTATGGAATCCCTGGGTAGATGAAAAATGTGGAGTTTGGAAGATTATTAAATATTTCATAATGTTTTTTTACAGTTATGAAAGTATAATATAATTAGATCTTGGCTTGGTTTTTGCTTTTGACTGCCATTGTTAATTTTTTCATTCCAGAATTTTATTAACTCGCAACCCCAGAGTCATTACTCTCTGGGTGCTGTTCGTACTCAGCTTTGGCTCTGTCTAAAGCTTTAAACAAATATCTACAAAAGAAAAGGCAGGAGAGATCTGGCTTTCCTTTGGCTATTTATGGGTATAGATTTTAGTACAATGTGAAGACCTTCCATTGCTTTGTGTGGTCATATTTTCTTCCCTCTTCTCGGTCTTCTTGCTCCCTCTTATTCCTTTATATCTTACCTTCCCTTTCCCTAACTATGTAGTGCATTTGTGAGCTTACAAAAGGCTTACTACCAAGGCAACCCCTCTCTTTTCTGAGGAGGGGTCATTCCTACCTGAAATCAAACACTTGAGGAATCTGCACAATCTGGCTCCTAATATATGAAGTCAGCACACTACTTTACCACGTTGAATTGTACTTCCTGCTGGGTTGCCTAAGCATGTTTTCCTTCACATTTTTACTTGTGCAGTTATACAATTTCCACATATATTGAGTACCTGCTATATGTTAGTCTGTGGTAGACTCCTGAGATATAAAAGCAAGGGTAACAGTCTCAACCTCCAAAACACTCACACTTCCCGAGTTATATTCAAAGTGTGCTAAGATTGTTCAAGAATAGAATGGGGTGATTCTTAGGAACAGTGCCCTCATGAATTCTTCTCTCAAACTCTATACTCTGTTGCATTTGGATCTTCAAAGTAAATATTACACCTGAAATTCAATTTGGTATACGATTGGATATTTTAGGGACCCATTTTGCTTTGGAAGTGTATGAAGGGGTAGGTTAGAGGAAGAAATATGTGTAGAGGGGCAGAAAGATTTGAAAAGAATGGGCTTAAAAACAGAGTTAATATGTGTATCATTGAGTAATGACTTTAGGAAGACTGGAAAGAAGTTGAAAATCCTGTCTATATATACTTTTAATCACTTGATAAAATACTCCATTTCTGAGTTTCTTTAACCTTCATACTCAGTTTTATAGCTTTCTGTCCCTATGATTTCTCTGTCCCTCCCTACTTCCACCTGTCTCTCCCTCCCTCCCTTTTTCCTTCCTTCTTTTCTTCCTTCCTTCCTTTCTTCCTTCCTTCTTTTCTTCCTTCCTTCCTTCCTTCCTTCCTTCCTTCCTTCCTTCCTTCCTTCCTTCCTTCCTTTCTTCCTTCTTTGTTTAAAAGATGCTAAGTACAGACAAGGTGTATAAGGCCATTGGCCTTTGAAGGATCTTAAACTCTTTAAAAAACAAATTACTATTGTGCATATATGTGTGTGTGTGGATGATGTACCATGATATATATGTGAAGGTACAAAGGACATTTTTGTGGAGTTTTTTTTCCTTCTTCAGTCTTGCTGGGTTTGAACTGAGGTCAACAGGCTTGCATGACAAATGAGTTTACCTGCTACCCATCCTGCTGACACAACTGAGCTTAGTGTTTGCCCTTTGTGTTCATCCTGTACTACTTACCTAGTAAAGGTAAAATAGACATGATGGTAAGGATGGAAAACTTTAATTATATGCTGACAAGATGGTATGTTCAATAAGCTTAGTGTTATTGACAAGTGAACACGTATTAGTGAAATAGTGGGGTTTTCCCCTATATCCATGTTTTACACATTCCAAAGTTATTTCGGGTTGACTTTTAATGGTAAACTTCTAGTCCTTAAATAACAAAAAGAACAATAAGACAATTTCAACGTGAATTTGGCATTGAAAATAACAGGAACCATGTAGACAATTCTTACTCTTTAATAGATTGGGAAATTTTGTTTGCTTTACTATCTCGATTTTGTTAATAAAAATGTAAAGTATTATGGGACAAGTAATTATTTAGGTTACAGATTTCTTCAGGTGTCATCCTATAATTGGCAATGTCTGTAAGATACCTAGAGGAATGTTCTAAAGTTATCCATCTCTTTAAAAACATGTCATATTTACCGTTTCTCTTTGTGCCTCCCACAATCCAGCCCTACCTCTGCTGCAAACTTGTACGACAGCCAGCTCACTGAATACCTGATTTCAGTTTTGGAGCAGATCCAGTGCAAATATCCCCATTAGTTCCACCCATGGGAAGGTCAAGACGTTCAAAGGTGGTGGTCCCCAGGGCAGCAGACCTTTGTTCTGGAACTCTGCAATGTTTGCTGTTGGGTTCTGTTAGCAAACATTTTGTTTAATGATGTCTGCCATACTGCTATGAGTTGTTTTCTGAGAATCGTTGTTTTCCACTCAGTCTGTTATAAGAATCTCAGTTTGACTTTGCAACAGTGTAGAGACAGTCTCTGACTTCCTGTATTTATGACAAAATAAAGGAAACCATGGGAATATTGATTGAAATCTGACCATTTTCCCCCATTAATTAATTGCAGTCATTCATATAGCTATCAAAATACTTGAAACAAATAATCCTAAATATGTCTGTATTTGCTCATGTGAGTAGACAATAGGTAGACAGATATATTTTAGTGACTCCTGTATTTAAAATTATTGTGTGTGTGTGTGTGTGTGTGTGTGTGCAGGAATGTTCATCCCAATGTCATGTCTATAGAGGTCAGAGAACAACACTTGGGAACTGTTCTTGACATTAGGTAACATCTTGGTCCTCCATTTTCTCAAATTTGGTGTGTTCAAAGGAGTACTGTTCATTCCTGCCCTACCTCCATCCTCCTCATAGCGTCAATCTTGATTCAATTCCTTGAGTCAAACATCTAGACTGTATCATGGATCTTTTTCTTTACCTATCAAGTCTTTGGATAAATTCAGAGGACTGACTCTCTCAAATATATAACAAATGTGTTGACCTTTCTTCACTTACTCTTCTAAGGGTCAAGGTATCGCCACAACTGGACTGGACTCCAGACTATGAATAGATCAATTCCCTATAAATCATTAAAGTTTTATTTTGGTCCATTGATGGTGATGATGATGATGGTGGTGGTGATGATGCATGTGTGTATGTGTGCATGGCACATCTGTAGATGTCAGAGGACAACTTTCAGGTCTGTTCTCTCCTTCTATGACATGGGTCCTGAGATTGAACTTGGAACTTCAGGGTTGGCAGCAAGCACCTTTGTCTGCTGAACTACCTTGCTGGTACCCCTTCAGTTAAAATTTTTTATTTTACTTTTATTGTTTCTTTTTTTTTGTACATGTGTGTGATACATGTGAGCCAGGTTGTGAGTGTGGCAGTGAGGACAAACTGTGGAAATCATTTCTTTCCTTCCCCAGTGTGGGTCACTGGGATTGAACTTCAACTCTCTCTCTCTCTCTCTCTCTCTCTCTCTCTCTCTCTCTCTCTCTCTCTCTCTCTCTCCAGATTTGCTTCTTAGAGGAAGCATTGTCAGCCCTGATGAGAAAAAGAAGTTCAAACTATGTATAGAATTATGTTTATTACAGGTTTTTCAGATACCTTAAGGTTTTTCTTTTTTTTTTTTTTTAACCTGGTTCCTGTGGCTAGCTCCTCGTCACTATCCACACTGATCCCACTTTTCGCTCTCAATCACTGTCCCACAACATGTTTTGTTTTTTTCTCACAGAAATGCACACACAATACTTGCTGTTGTCAGACTGTCTAATTCCTGTTGGTTTTCTCTCTCCGGACCCATGCATTCACGAAGTGTGGGAGGACTTTATTTCTTCTCTTGCTAACATTGTTCAGAGCTCCCAGAGCAGCACAGAGTAGGTACTCACTAAGTATTCTCTGACAATTAACTAGGGCCTTTTTACTTCGGGAAGCAATCAGTGCCTAAGGTGGCATGGAAACTTCCAAGAAATTACCCGTATCTGGATGTGAAAATAGTTATGAGATGTTTTTACCCTCCCCACACTGGTATTTATGCTATGGTGTTGAGGTGGATACACAGGTGGTAAAATAGTACGTGGCACCAGTGTAGACACAGAGGTGCTCGCTCCCGTGGGCTGGCATATTATAGCCCATCAGGGTTGTCTTTCGAAGCCAAACTCAGCCTGTCAAGAGGTGGAGAAAATGATTCTGTTGCCTGAAGAGATGGTAGATTAATATTTCTGAAAAGCTGTGTGCTGTACTGCCTAGGGCTGGTTGTTTGTGCTACCATTTAGACTGCCTCCCTTTCATATAGGGAAAGCTTTTTTCGAAATAGCATATTTGCTTGGTGCATAGACATTTCCTGTGCCCCAGGACGGGGTTTCCAGTGAAGTGTGACATTCATTAGCCCCCATAGACAATGTGGCCTGCTAATGTAGACCCAGCTCTTTATCTCGAAGCTTCATCTCAGAGTCAGCATCCCTGGATGAAGCTGTGATGGATGAAGGAGGAAGGAGATTGATTTTCTTCAAGGTACATGGCATCTAGAGTAATGAGAGGGCAAATTACCTGCTCACCGAGTAAACATGACAGGGATGTCGTAGAGCAAACTTATCTCTACGCAAACACGCAGGGGTCACATGGCTGTGAATTCCACGGTGACCTAGTCTCTGGAAGACTCCTCTCTAAATCATCGGTTTTCATCAGGAACATAATACTCAGCAAAACTTGGTAATAGCTGCCCTCCCCCCACAACAAATGCTTCTACTGAATAATGTAATACTCAACGGTAGGTAAGAAATAGGATAAACTGTGGTGCCATTATCAAGTGAGAGTCTTCAACTCTCACAGGCTATTTCTGGTGTTCACCTTGGATTTTTGCGGCAGCGGAGCATAAAATATCTACTCTAATAGAGTAAAAGAAATGGAGTGATTTATCCTAGTCACCGTGGGCCTTTAGAATCCTTATTTCGTAATGGAAAAAAAATCAGGGGATGATAGGAAAGCAGATACTTTTCCTACATTGTGGCAGCCTAGTGTGGAGACCACGCAATCTTCTCAGTACACTTAGGCATACAGATAATTTCAAATCACATAGAAGATTATATTGGCAATATTTTGTGAAACACTTAAAGGTTTTCAATAATGGTAGTCACAGTTTACTTTATTTGTGCGTTGGTGTTTTGCCTTCAAGTGTGTCTGTGTGAGGATGTCGGGTCCCCTGGAGCCAGAATTACAGTCAGTTGTGAGCTACCGTGTGGGTGCTGGGAATTGAACCTGGTCCTCTGGAAGAGCAGCCAGTGCTCTTAACCACTGAACCATCTCTCTAGCATGAAAATTTGCTTTTAGAAAGCACTTTTTGATGCTTTTATCTGTAAACTACTATGAAAACATCAAAACCTCTGCTAATTTCATTCTGTTAAACAGTAAACTCTGGTTTTAGCAAGCAGCTTTAGGTTTGGAGACTCCCTCTTCTGTTGGAAACTCTTTTGATGATCATTTATTATGCAGCTTTTGAAATGGGTTTGTGCCTGGGTTTACACTCATTTCAGGGAACAGAGATCAAGAGAGTGAGACAGATTTTCAAGCAGATCATTCCTTGTAAAATGGATCAGAATGTAAAGTCCAGGGAAAAGGAACCTTCCTAAGTCCAGTCATGGAGGATGAGCCACAGGGATCAAGGCAAAATGCGTTCTTTTGTTTTTATTTTTGAGACAGGATCTGGCTATATGGTCAAGGCTGGCCTCAAACTCTTGCTTCAAAGACCACATTCTGAGGTGTCTTCTTCTGCCCCATCTGTCTCTCACCAGAATCTTGACTATAATATTCAGAATATATAAAACAGCAATGAAAACATTTTAACTTGGTATTTTGAGACATCAGAATGAACATATTGTCTGTTTTCTATGTGTCACAAACCATCCTAGGTACATCCTTGTATTCATTTACAATCATACTCATAGGGGTAGAGTCCAGCAGCTGTTCCACCCTGTAGACAGGAGCACAGAGAGATGAAAGAACTCCCCAGGTCACTCAGCAGTTAGCAGTCCAGGTCAACCCAGTATTGCCATGAGTTCCCCTAACACTTATGATTCCCAAGGCTTTCAGGGAAGTTGAACCTCTCTCCTGGGGAAGGTCGGGGTCAGAGAAGCTTTTGTTAAAAATAAATGAATCCATAATTTGGAATACTATATATACTGTGAAATTTATTACGTGCCTGTGTATACGGTGTTACAAATGGAATAGAGCGGAATGTGGGTACTCATTTCTAAAACCTACTCAGGGTGAATCTGGACAGCCACTCTTCCACGCACTCTGAGAATATCTTTACATAGGCCATCTAATCCTCTTTTACCCATGCAGTCCTTACCCCTTTCTAGTGTGCTCTGGATTTCTGCCTCCACACACGGGGTGCCAGCTTTCTCTTCTGAGTCTTTCTCCACTTGATCTTTTTAAGTGAAATCTCTCACAGAATTTTTTGAAAGCTCTGTAGAATGAGAGTTATTACAGCCCTTGTTATCCTCACTTTGCCTGCCTTTTGTTTGTGGGAGAATGTGGCCATGATTTTTTCCTTCTGATCTGGGTGCTCGGTGTTCCTTTCCATGCGGTGTGTGCTCCTTCAGGCTGCAGTTAAGATTTGAATTTTCTTTCAGTGGAAAGGGTCCTGGCTGGGGCCAGAGTTAATGAAAAATGTCCCATTCATGAGAAATGTGGATGCCTCCTGGCTTCAGTTGTTAAGAGACAGTTTAGTTTCATCATGACATCTCCCCGGCTGCTGTGTGAGAGACATTTCTAATAGCAATTAGTTAACATTTAAATTTCTCTGTATGCCACACATCAGTCTAAGTGCCTTGTCTGTCTTCACTAATTTAATAACAGAGCTAATCGGATTAGGTAGGATGTAACAGTGTCTACCTTTAACAGAAACCTTTCCCAGAGGTAGTCAGCTCTGAAGTAGGTCTGATGCTCCAGGCCTCCTACTGAATACATCCTGATACATGGTGTCTTCGTTAGGGTTTCTATTGCTGTGAAAAGACACCGTGACCATGGCAACTCTTATAAAGGAAAACATTTAATTGGGGTGGCTTACAGTTCAGAGATTCAGTCCGTTATCAACATGGCAGGACATGGTGGTGCTGGAGAAGGACCTGAGAGTCCTACTTCTTGATCCATAGGCAACAAGAAGTGAACTGAATAAAGCATAATTTAAGCAAAGGAAACCTCAAAGCCCAACTCCACAGTGACATACTTCCTCCAACAAGGTCATCCCTCCTAATAATGCCACTACCTATGAGCTTATGGGGCCCAATTACATTCCAACTACCACACATGGTCTGGGCTGAAGGTAGTGGGATGGTTGCATCTGAATTCCTCTATTTGTGGAAGTGAGTGAGGTGGAGACATCTCGCTGGATGAGTTAATGGGGCATCTCAACATCACACAGTTTCCTATTTGATATTCACTGTGATAGTTTTTGGATGTGGTAGCCCACCCTGATATTTTAGTTGAACACCTGTTGATGTCAAGTCCTGGTCTAAGAACTTAATGTGCGTTTACACATTCAACCTTCATAGCCCCTTGTGAAAGCATTTTCTCATTTCATAGTTGAATGAATTGAGGCATTTGTTAATTTTTTTCTAATGGTCCAAAGTTAATGAATGTCATAATTATGACTTGAATGCAGGAGGTCTGGCTCCTCAGTTACCCATAGTTAATATGAATATTAAAATTATAAATGTTGAATAAGGTATTCATAATTATGGTTCCATACCTTCCCAATTCATGAAGCATACTTTTGTATTCTTTGATATTTAGGTGCTTGTGAAAGATAACAGTATAGAACAATGAAAATTAAGACTCAACTTCTTTCAACATGCATTTCTTCATATATGTTTCAAGTGACCAGCACTAGCATTGGACACAGAGGAGTGCACAGACGAGGTCTAGGCACTGTGAGAGGTGAATGCAAAGATCATGTTTGATTTAGATGGGAACAATGGACCCTAGGGGTTGAAGTAGGGCATCCAGGTGATGAGGAAAGTGAAGTATAGTTTGCTGGCGGCGGAAGAGTTGTGCATGTGCCATCAGAGGAGATTGCGAAGAGACAGCAAATCAGAGTCACCTTAGAAGAAGGAAAGAACAAGGTGACTCTTCAAGGGCTCCCACGAGGAGAAGACCTGGTAGAAAATTGTACAGGTCAGGGTACCACATGAAATCCAGTTTGTAGGATGCAACGACTGTCCTGTCTATAGTCTTGGACCAGATCTCTTTATTTCTCCATGTTAATGCTAAGGATGAACCCAGTGAATGGAGGAATATGTGGTCCTAACGGAGGGGGAGACAAGTCCTGACCTTTGGAAAAAGTGCCTTTTTTCTTTGTCAGGTAGAAACAAGCTTTGCCCATGCCTTCTCTTAAATATTGACCAGCATTTGTTATAACTATGAAGATATTTTTAGATTTAGCCATCCCCTCCTGGTTGTATGTATAGGTTTTCTTTTGATTGGTTCTTGTGGTTGAGTGAAGACATGGCATACATAGGAATAAAATAGATCTGAGGAGAGGAGAATCATTTTGTCTCCCATATTTCATAAAAGTATGAGTTGTACTTGTTTAGAGATGGGATGATTATGATCAAGTTTTTGAAGTGAACATAGGAGGATGTGATGGTCAATTTTATTCTTAATACCTGAAGACAAAAAGAATTAATCCATAGTCAAGAGAACAGCAAAGGTGAACTGAGGCGGAAGACGCATGTTCCCCAGACAGATCACAAATTGGATAATATCCCCAGGCACATTAAAGCTTAATTGTATTATCATCCACATTTGAGGGCATGCAGTGTGTGTCAGCAGATGGTGTCAAGGGTTCTATGAACTCGATTATTTCTGTACAGTTCTCAGTACAGAAGGTGTGGAACTCTGAAGCAGGAATAAAAAAGGAATAAAACTGCCCTTTCCCCCACATTGTTTTCTTTTTCTTCCTGTTCAAAATGGCAACTCCCAGGGCAGGGGGAGCAGTGATCTCAAGTGTGCCTCATCGGCACATAGCATGCTTGCTAATGCTGCCACAGTGTGCTTATACCAAATGGAAAAAGGACTGAGGGATTCCTGATCAGGGGTCTTGGAAATGGGTTCCAAAGCGATCACTTGTGAGTGGCATGTGTCAACTCTTGGAGCTCAATTTCCTTTTTATGATAATACAAGTGAAAATGTCATATTATCTTTGATTGTATGAGATGGATTTTTGTACTCCAAAGAGTTTCATAACTACTTGAAACTATAATCACACTTCCTACAATAAAATCAGTGAAGCTGACTTCGCATGTGTTTGTCTTTGCAGTAAAGAAATTTGGTTGAAAAAAAAAAAAAAAAAAAAAAGAAATTTGGTTGAAAAGAAAGAATTGGAAAGAAAGAAAACTCAGAGTGGAAGTAGGGACCAGACATGAAATGTTTTTCTTTCTCTTATCTAATTTACTAATTATCTTTGGCTTTTTATTTTTTTCTTTCTTCTTTCACTTAATTTCTCCTACACTGTTCTTTTCATAACACTCTCCATCCTACTAAAATGTGTACATGATAGTGCAAAGACAGTAAAGACACACACACTCACACACACACTCACACACACAGAGGGGAAAGGGGAGCAAGAGAGGGAGAGAAATTTGTTGTTCTCTGCTTTCTGCCAGAATTATAGTTTGTAGGACAGGTTAGCTGAAGTTCTTAGCAATCCTCCTGCCTCAGCTTCCCAAATGGTGAAATCACAGCCATGAGTCACCATGTCATTTTTAAATAACATTTTTTTTGTTTGTTTTGCACATATATATGGTGCTCCATAGTGATTCATAAATAGTTTGGTGAAGACTATATGAAGAATATAAACTTCATATTTATTTGATGGAAAATCTTTCCATGCATGCACCTTCTTTAGGTTTGAAGGTAGTTTTATGAAAGGTGAGATATAAGAAATACAGCACATTTTGCACTAAGAGAGCCATTCACTGGAGTCCTGGTAAAAAGGGACCTAATATTGATATTTGAAACAGAAATCTGCAAAGAACATTTCTTATTTACCCAAATAGAAAATAGCATCCCAAATGAGCTCTGTGAGATGCACTACTTGTTGACTTGTTTTCCTTGGTAGTCTACAGTAGGTAAACTCATCTGACAATGGACACCGGCAGTGTTCTCATTCAGGTCCATCTCACCAGAATTCCTTTTTACATTTTATTTTTGTACGGTGAACCAAAGGAGACCACATGTCCATCACACTGCTTGCATAGTCCCAGAGTTTTTCCAAACTCTTCCTCTGAGTGGAAATACCATATTTATCTCTTCAGCCTATCATAACCTTACCAATTTCAGGTTTAATTCAATCCCTTTCTACTTCAGTTACAAAGTCAGTATTTACTCCTTGGTGTCAGGGATAGTGAGGCTGTTTCACATGTGACTACCATAAGGGTGAAGTATCAGCTACTCAGATAAATGTCTTCTATCCTGAGTTTCCTCACAACAGTTTGAAAGGGCTGGAAGTTGATAGTGTTTGATTGTTTTATTTTATATATAGAAAATGCATTTGAAGTACCTTTATGGACTTGAGTGAAAGCACAAAAGAATGTAAGGTAGCTCCATATGCTAGAATTTGGAGAGGACACTTTTGACTTTTTGACTTCTTATGTGTGCTCTTGCCCCCCGCCCTCACAATGACCCTTTATTTAGCATTCCTATTTAATATTTCTTTGGCCTGCATGATCATATAATCCTCGTGTTCCTTGATTTTACATTCTCTAAAGGAAGGGAGAGATGGGGGCTTGCTGGATTTGGTACTCCGGACAATGTTGACCACCATAGGATTTTGCACAGAACAATAGTATTTTAAAAGATGAATATATATGGTTTAACTTCAAGCTAAATTTTGAGAAAGCATCTGCATTTCCTTCATTTTCCTGATAGTAAGTGTATGAGCGTGGCTTCTGTTTAGTAATTACTAGCTCCCAGTGACATGTGCACATTCTATAATCCCTGGGCTGATTCAAGACTCTGCCTTCCTAAATTTAATTAAGATAATATACCATTATATTCTTTTCCCTATGGAAACTGATGGTAAACAAACAATAAATTATCACAAACTCTTAGCTCAAAGCCCTCTTTTTTACTCTATCATCATCAAACCTTAAATTAACAAGTGCCAGTTTAAATCCCAACATAGACTGCATGTTTTCAGGGACCTTACCCATCATTGCCATGGTTACACAATCGGTTTTAGAGTTACAGAAAATGTTGAATGGTGTTTACTGAAGTTCAGGATGGGCCTTTATTTTTCAGGGTGGTGAATACATGACTAGGATTATAATCTGTAACACGCTTTGATGCTGATTAATCATGTTTATTTATCAAAGAGCCCTCTGAGGTAGTTGTGGCAAGTACTGTCACCTTTATTTTATGAAATTATCTGGGTGTGGCTAAGAGGGATTATTTACCAGAGCAGGTGGGTTAGGTCATTGTTGAATTCAAGTATTCTTACAGTGAGTCGTGTACTTCCTTTGTGATCACAAGTAAGCTCAGAACACACACACACACACACACACACACACACACACACACACACACACACACTGTAACATTGGCCAGGGCCAAATAGGAAGGCAGCACCTACTATGTTGGGTAACCTGGGCATCTGAAAGACCACACCATCACAGAAACAGTGAGCTTCGTGGGAAAGTCTAAATTTGAGATAGTTCTTTAAAACTTACATCAAGAGAAAAGCTAAATGAATCCATTGTATTTCCAATTTACTTCCCTTGCCTCCATTTCCCAGCTTGTTTGAACCATGAGCTATTTAGAGTTTCAAACTTTACCACAGGCTTTTGAATACCCTTTTGTATTAGCTAGTGTTTGTTCCCAACAGCTGAAAAGAACCAGCTGACTCTTGGTATTTTTATACATTGTACTTTATTGTCTTCCTCCTGTGTTTCGCACCCAACACCCCAACCCCAGATGCTGTGGTTGCTACTTCTGGGTGGAGACATCTGCTTTTCAGGAGGATCCTTTCTTCCATCCTCAATTATATTTTCTTCATACCTCTACTGAAGAATGAAGCAGAGAGGGGCCTGCTCTTGCAGAAGTAAACACAAATTCATTAACCTCTGTATTCTTCCGTGAAGCACTTGATTAGTTAACAAAATTACATTATCTTCTACATTAAGAATTTTAACATACCCTCTATATTTTTTGATATAATGGTACTTTTTGAAGACCATCAAAATCTGGGCACGGCCTCCAGTGGGTGAAGAAACAAGAGAGGAAAAACAAGTTGATTATGATCATTTTGTCTTTGGATGAACTCTCCCTCTCTTTTATATTTTTTTCTTTCTTGGTCCGAGTCAGAGTTTACACAGCTCCTAATCCTACAGTGCTGTCAGCCGTAGGCACTGAATAGAGTCCACATACTCCGTCGACAGACTATAGTTGGTGTGCAGGGTTGTCAAACATAGGGATAACTAAGAAGCCTTAAAAATAGAGATTTCAGATATGATTGCATACCTCTGGATCTTTATGGAAACTAGGAGTCTGTGGCAGCACCAGGTTTCTCGCCCCCCAATGATGTCAGTGGACGGGAACTGAGCAGCTTCTGAAGGACATGGAGACTGGGTACCTTCTTCACTTGCTCATCCTCTAGGGGTTCCATCATACATCACTAAAGCATTTTCACTCTTGGTCATGTTGGCAAATATCTAGTCAAATTTAATTCTGCCTAGTGCAATGTACCTCCTTTTGAGAGAAACACTTGCGACACTGTAAATACTTTTTCCATAAACCTGGGTCAAAATTAGTAGGAATTATTTGAAAGCATTCTGTTTTATAGTATGGAAAGCTGGGTAGTAGAATCATTGTTTTCATTATCATACTTTAAACAGAGCTAGAAGTTTTGATTTCTGAGTTGTCTTTATTCCCTTTGACCTTGTACAAGTCACTTCTATTTCCTCAGCCCATTTCCTCATCTCTGAAAGGGATGAGGGAGTCTGCAATGCTTGTGGCCATATCCATCAGATGGGATCAGGGATGTGAGAGAGTTTAATATACCATATGGCACTATGCAAGGCTAAGACACTTTGTGGGCAAAGAGAGCTACAGCATATGGTTTCTTGAGGAGCTTGGAATCTGTTTACAGACTCAAGACTCAGATATAACATAAATAACCGTTGAGAACATTCCACACTTCCTACGAGAAGTAGCTACATTAAATGTTATCAGAAACCACATGATCTTTTTTGGGTAACCAAACTCAAAATTCAAAGCATACATAAACCATTTCTTATTATTAAACTAACAAGAATAACGTTATTAAATTAACATAAAACTAAGTTATTATTAATTTTACAAATATTTACTCTTGTACATACTTGGCGATTAAAAAAAAGCACATTGTAACCTGTTAGGACAAACATATTAATGTAGAAAACCCAGATTCCTGCTCTCATAGGACTTTTTGTTCTAATAAAACAAATAAATAAAAAACATAAAAATTGTCACTTCATGTCCTATGATGTGCTACTAAGAGCACAATGTAGGCCAAACGATAGAGCCAACAAGCACAGCAGCAAACCGCTGATGCAGTGTGTTCATTGTGGCAAACACACATGGAATTCACTTTTTCACCTCTTTGAAGTTAGGTTTTTGCTGAACTGTAATGGTATGTGGAATTGTAGTTTTCTTGTAACATTTTCATTGATATGCTTTGAATTCTTGTCCCCAACAATTCAAGTAAGAGGATACAAATTTGGGGGAAATAAGGTCCTTAGGTTTTCATCAAATATGAGATGACAATGGCTGTAGTTTAGATCCATCTTTCCTGCGCCCCTAATGTAGGGCTTTCCTCTACTCAGGGTGTTCTTTGGAGCATTTTTCTAAAGTAGACTAGGGTAATATGCTTTTACCATCACTTGGAGACATAATTACACCATCGAATAAAGCTCACCATTGGAAAATGTCTGTAGATTGTTCATTTAACCAGTTGAGGACTGAGCCACAGTCTAGTTGCCTGTTGCTGGAGAGCACCCCACGGCCAAGGAAGTCACCTCCGTCCACAAGGAAAATGGTAGAAAGCAGCTGCTGATGGTAAGGTGAAGCAGACTTAGTGGAGATTATGTGGTTGATTTTATTCATAAAAAGAAGTTCCAGATATTGGAGAATAAGAGAGACAGAGAGAGGTTTCAAGAGGAGCTGAAATCTTGTTGCAAAAGGAATAAGCCAGAAAGCAATATATTAAAGCTTACTGCCGACAGAGGTTTAGAGCAGGGTTTGCTGCTTTGATTCTTAATCAGCTGAATTCTCAGTTGCTTAAGCTATTAACTGAAAGCGGAGTGTAACACTTTCCTGTGCTAAAACCTTATAATGCCTCACTGTTCTCCAAAAGGCATCTTATTAAGATATATGGAGTTATGTGAAAATATTGAACAGATATAAAGAGTAAATGCAAAATGGAATTATAGAGGTAGGCAGATACCTGCTCCCCTGTCTCTCACTGTGCATTGTGGAGAAACGCTCTGTTGGAATCTAATGCTGGCGCTACGGCTATATGATTTTTGTTTAAGCTATTAAAACTTAAAATTGAATTTTGTTATTTTTCTGGAGGGAGTGAAAAAAAGGAGTATCTTTAGTATGCTGGAGGCTACAGAGAGGTCAGAAGAAAATCTGTGGATACTAATTCTCTCCTCTCACTCTGTGGGTCCCTGGGATTGAACTCAGGTAAAGGGGTGTGATGGCAAGTACCTTTAGCCTCTTAGACACTAGCTCTGTTTAATCTATACCTCTCAGAAGGAAAGTTATACTCTGGTGGACTTGATCAAACGTTCTCTTCTTGGACCTCTTTCTTCTGCTTTCCTTTGAAGGCAGAATGGAAGGCCTTTTAAGACACAGCTGCCACTGTTCTTTATATGTCTTAATGCTTCCATTTTTGGTTTAATTAATTTATTTATTAGTTCTTTGACAATTTAATCCACACATATAATACACTCAGGTTAGTCTCTCTCTTTCCTCTTCCATTTCCCTACCCCCCCCCTTTGGTTTTGTTTGGTCTATTTAGTTTAACCAAGGCCATAGTGTGACTTGATAAGTGGCATTGACTGTCCTTTGGGGAGCCTGGTTATGTCACCACTGGGTACATAAATGAAATCAGTGACTCCGTTCTCCCAGAATCTATCAGTAAGAAAGAATTCAGCACTGAGGTTTCCTGAGACCCTCTAGTCCATGTCTGGCTGTTGATGGGCCAATTCTTGTTCAGGCCCTGTAAAGGGAATCACAGCTCCTGTAAGGTCATTGCAGTGGCTGTGTACTGCCTAGAGGGTATAGGCAGTAGCCTACATTTGTAGCCCTTCTCCCTATCTTATATTTCTGCAGTGTTGCCCAGTCCTTCATGGGAATGGTATAAATGTCTTGTTTAAAGCGGAGAACAGAACTATGACACATTATATAGCCATGAGTCTCTGTATTTAGCAGACTGGAAGTGGTAGCTGCTTCTGTATACAAGCATGTGTATTTAGAAGGTGCTTTCATGCTATGTCAATTTAATTAAACATCAATTTCTTCCCTAGTGCCTATGACCTCCCTCGACATGGGCTTCTGGGTGGCTTTACCTTACCAGGTGTAGATTCTCACTTGTGGAATTGGCCTCAAAGTCTAATTGGAGAGTCGTTATTTACCCCTCCTAATTTTGATGGTAAGGCTCAAATATGCTAATGTTAATGCTTTTCAGGGATAAATAGATAAATTACATCTTCAGAGGTTTACATTTTCACTTACCTCTGATGAGGTTTTGTGCTGAGGATTATTCAGTATTAGAATGGTTTATTGGTAAAGGTATTTTTATGTGTTGGATATAGGCTGTTAGCTGGTTGGTGTTCAGTGGGTATTGGTCGTGTTGGATGACTAAATAATGAGAATATTCTTATTCATAATTGTAACTATAGTGCAAATGAATGTCCCTTTTGAAGCATGCATTTTATCTGAGCTAACAGACTTTAAGATTTTTTTTCATCATTTTCCCCCATCCTTTTACTGAGTTGCTAAGATGAAGGAGGGGAGCAGAGTGAAGACTTCCTGTGGTCCCATTTTCTAAGAGAACAGGAACACAAGGAATAAAAGTTTTCAACTAGTCCCAGTAGTAACAGAGTGGAGAACATGTAGGGCTAATTTCATTATGACTTAATAAATAAAAATAAAGCTTTGCTTTAATAGCTAGAAATGTTTCATTTCAAAGTGAAATGAAAGGTTTGTTTTGAAGTCTTTATATGGAACTTAGATATATGTATGGATCTGTCTGTGTTTTTACCACATACAACCACCAATTTAAATGATAGGTTTTTCATTTAGTAATCTATGCAAGAGTATATATAGTGTATGCGGGTGGTTTTCTTCTTCTTTTTGATGAGGCTCCACTTAAGAGCTGTAAAGTGTTGTCATATCTGAATCATTCATGAGTGCATGCTTGTTGGATAATGTTTGTCCATGTTTCCTACCACCAATCTATAGTCATATTTCCATGTAGCATCGTTTCTGTGTGCATATGAGATGTTGCAAATGTGAAGTTTTCTAATTGTTAGCCTTTTTGCTTGAAGTTCTTGTAGGTAAGAGATCAAATATAAAATGAGGTTTTGTTGTGTCTAGATTTCAATTACATATCTTTCTTTTGAAAGTGTTGTCAAGATTTTGGCAGTAAGCATACATTTTATATTAAATTATTTAAACCAAGCTTATTTTATAGATAGTTCTCATACATTTAAAATTTAAACTCAGTCAAACTGAGATTTACTCGTGGGATTTTTATGCCATACATTTCTTATTATAGTGGTTTCCCATGAAATATATTTTTTGGTCATAGAGTATTACCTCCCCATTTTTGGTTGACTGCGTCTCATCAAAAGCAACAGACTTGAATTGTGAAAGCAACAGTTCATGTTTTATTTCTTAAATCAATGAATAAATCTGAAAGTTGACTCAAATATAAAACAAAAATGCAGAGAAGTATTGTAGCTTAAGGTTAACATGGAGAAGTGGAAAGAGCTAGGCAGTTTAAATCTGGAGGGTGATCTGATCATGCAAGAAAAAAGGACGTATGTTTAACGTAATCTATAGATATATTACTATGAAATAGGTAAGTAGATACATTTATTATTCATTGTTGAATAAATGGAGTTGATCTAAGTATTCTCGATGACTGCACCATTGCTAACATTTGTAGATTGCTTATTCCATGACAAGATTTGAGATAAGAGCAGGGGTGAGGCACAGCTAGTTTTTAATAACAACTATCTGCCAGACTACAAGAATTCCAAAGAGAATTGAAAGGGTGATCGTAGTTCTGAGTCAAAGCTGGAGGAGGAGGAAGGGAGATGAATTAACTGCAGAGGGTGATCTATTGAGAACTGTAAAAGTGTTACAGTTATTGGTAAAACCTGTTTCTCTGCATTATGTGGGAGCAATGTCACATATAACAACTGTTTAGTCCTTTGGTGCCCCCACAATCTTCATCAGTTTTTCACCTTTGGATACCCAGGAAGGTTCTGAAGACACATAACTGTGGTTTGAAGAGAAGGCCAACTTGAAGACTAAGTTTCTTGGAAAGACTGTGATGGGAGACCTTTTTCAGGGCGAACCTTCCTAGATAAACGTTAAACTTCAACAAGTTTGTGATACACTTTTGAAACCAGTTGACAACACTTAGTATAAAGAGACAGAAAAAAAAGTCTTCAGAAATATCTCATTGTGTCCAATAACTGTTCTTCCCTGGATGCTGAAGGGGTTAGGTCAGGACATACTTACTCACTCCAGCCTCTGAGACCCAGTAGACTCTCTGCTCAGAAAGATCTGGAGCAGAAGGAAAAACTTCATGTTGAAATGAAGACAAAAGGATGGGCCACTTTTGTGGTCACCAGCGAAATTCTATCTTCCATAAAATAGTAACCAGAAGAGGGAGAAAGCGCTGCTCAGGGTGCTTCCAGCAGGAAGCAAACGAAAGCCAAAGGCAGACCTACTGTCCTGGTGTGGCACTTGCAAGGCAGAGACTCTAAAAAGATGTGAGGAGCAAGAGTTGGAGAAAAGAGAGAAGATGCAGTAAGAGGTAGAGGTGAGGGAAAGATTGAAGAGTTCAGAAAGTCCTCCACTGCAGAGACAGGAAAGCTGTTAAGAAATCCATGAACCAGGTCACTAACAGTTGACTTTCACTTCCTCAAAGATGAGTAAGTCAAACAGCACCCCCAGAATCAGGGGGAGTGTAATTGTTTTTGTTTTTTTTTTCCTCGTTGTTCTTTGCTCTTTGGGGGGACCTGCCACCCAACTCCCAAATATACCACACACAGTCTTATTCTTATTTATGAATGCTAGCCTTAGCTTGGCTTATTTCTAGCCAGCTTTTCTTAAATTATCCGATCTATCTTTTGCCTCTAGGCTTTTCCCTTTTTTTATTTATGCATATATTTCTTTCTTTCTTACTCCACTGGTATAGCTGGGTGGATGGCCCCTGGAGTCCTTCTCCTCATTTTCTTGCTCCTTCTTCTCTCCTCTCAGATTTCCCCTCCTATTTATTCTCTCTGCCTGCCAGCCCCGCCTATCTTTTCTCCTGCCTCACTATCGGCCGTTCAGCTCTTTATTAGAGCAATCAGGTATTTTAGACAGACACAGTAACACAGCTTCACAGAGTTAAACAAATGCAACATAAAAGAATGCAACACATATTTGCACCATAAAACAAATGTTCTGCCGCATAAACAAATGGAACACATCTTAAAATAATATTCTACAACAGAAGAGTATAAAGGTTTGAACTTTATGTCTGAACCTAGGAAAGCATCCTCCATCTCCTGCACGAGTGACTAATTGATGTGCTATTAATAAGGTTTTCAACCTGTCCAAAGAAAAGAACATTTGAAGAAGCAGATTCTATATACATACCCCTTGTATGGCAGGTCGAAGCCTTCAACAAATGAACCCCTAACACATGTCATCTAAAGAATAAGAAGAAAGAGATTATCCTGTTATTGTCCATATCTTTAACTAAGGTCTCCTGAGATCCCCAGGCTCCCGACCTGCAGAAGTATAGCAGAATAGAAGTCTGAGGAGTTCAAGACACTGCAACCATACACATTCAAAGCATGGGAACTTGATCTCAGAATTCTTGAAATTGGACCTTCTTGCTCAAGAAACTAGCTGTGAAATCACCTCCTTAGCTGTGGGTTTTGATTTAGGAACTGAGAAAGGAATCTTGAGAGTGAGATTCAAAGATGAAATCAGAACAGGAAAACTTTGAATTTTACTCCAGTCTGTCTTTCTACGTACTTTGATTCCCCATGTCACCAGATTGTGCACTGAGAAGAACAAAAGAGATGAGGAGGAGGATGGGCCAGTAGTGGGAAGAGCTCAAACTGCGCCACGGTATGGGGTGTCTTTAAACTCCCCACCCCAGAGGCAAGAAATATGGAAGTGTTCTTTCTCTTTTGATTCTCAAGAAGACAAAGAAGGTCAGTTACAGAAGGGGAAAGGAAAAGCAATAGGGGAAGGGAGGAACCCATGTACAAGGCACTGTGTGCCCCATCTCAATACCATTAACCCGCCAAAGAAGATGGTGATGAACATGACTCAAGGCGAGCCTTTCTCCCCGGAGACTAATAAATGGTGTGCCCAGAAGGCCCAGGGACGGAAGCTGTAGCTGAAGGCATAGGCTCTTAGCCTCACCTATACATACATTGCCATCTTCCAGGAGCCCTTTGTTCTCAAGAAAGAGTAAAAAATCAGTTGCTGAGAACCTTTCTGCATCTGCAGTTCAATCCCGTTCAGCTGACCACCTAGAAGAGAGTCAAGGAGTGGCAGGAATAGGAAAAGATAATTGTTGAAAGGAAGCTTGGAAAAATGCAGCAGTTGGAGGAAGTCAGGCGAGGAAGAGGAGCTAAAGAAGGAAGAGCTTGCTGGGCTACAGAAGGAAGTGGAAAGCAAGGCAAATGCAAACGAATAAGCATGTACCCATTGTGGAGTGGAAGTCAGACTTGCCTTGGGCTGCACGCTTGTCTCTGAAGTTCTCATCTTAGTTCCATTGCAAAGCCAAGCTATGAGCTCTGGGTACCCCCCTTGGCAAGAGAAGCTGTTTTCTACATCACAGAAGCTCAAAGAGAACCCTTATCCAGGCTCACACCCCTCCATGTGTGGCAACGTACATGATGCACATTTTCTTGAGATCATTTTTCATGCATTTTTGAAGTTAATAATGATAATCAACTCATTTAGGGCTCAATTAGAATCCTCACAGTTATTTTCTTCAAACACCAATTGACCCTTTACTGTTGGTCTTAACTCTGGCTAGAATTTCAGGTGTTTGCTTTTAGCATATTCTAACTCTATTGCACCTTATCCCCTTCCCCTTTACATATTTATTTTAAGCAGAAAATAAAGGTAGTTAAGTAATGGAGGGGGTGAGGGTAGAGATGAGTGGTTTAAATAAATTGACACCCACCAGCTCACTGAGGGAAACACTATGACCCAAATATTATAGAAGACAAAGTTCAAACTTTGTGACATTGAGGAGCATTTCTCTAACAGGTAGAGTATAACAAAGTGGTAGACCTCCATGTCTGAATTGACACCCCTACCCAAGGTTGTCACTCTGCAGTAAAAGTTCCGCCAGGAACTGGGGAGATGGCTCAGAGGTTAAGAGCGCTGGCTGCTCTTCCAGAGGTCCTGAGATCAATTTCCAGCAACCATAGGGTAGTTCACAACCATCTATAATGCAATCTGATCTTCTCTTCTGGCTTGCAGGCATACGTTCAGGCAGAACACTATTTATAATAAATAAATCTTTTAAAAAAGTTTCATCCAAACCAGCTGATATTAGCATACTGGTGTCTGGTAGATACAAGTCCAGCTAATATCAGCATACAGGTGTCTGGTAGATACAAGTCCAGTTAATGTCAGCATACAGGTGTATAGTAGACACAAGGCAATTATCTGCAAATATGAAAGCTCATAATTATCCAGAATTCACAGCTCTAGGAATGATAAATTATACACTATTTAAGGCATACCTGTTTACAGTCCTGGAGTGCTGAGACGTGGATACAGTATTGTTTATTCACTATCTCTTCATTACTTTTTACATTACTGGAAACCAGTCTTTCATTCCAACCTCTTTTTTTTGGTACACACTTGTCTAAAATACAACTCATGCTGTTAGGATTCATTAGAGCACGCTGACCATTGTCCAGGCACTCTTGACACAAGAAGGGTGCCAGTAGTCAGCAGATCTGCATCCAGGAGCTGCCTCTTCTACTCATTCACGATTTTGAAGTTACTCTTCAGGATTCTCATATATGGTGTTGTGATACATTCATGGTTTAGGTCAAAGATATAACTGAATGAAATGTTGAACGAATGAGTAGATTTTCAACATGAACCATAAGTGCATATATAGTACTATTCAAATCCTCAGGGCATGCTCTTCTTGGTGTAATTCCCCCTTAAGGAGCATTGTCCTAGACTTAAGATCTTGGGGCATTGTACATTTATAGATTCGATAACGAAACTCTGAAATATGAGTATCTGTATTTTGCTAATCTATCTGAGGATATGCCTTTTCAGGGCTCTTTCAGTTTTTAGCTGTTTCACATCCTGCCTTGTAAGTTCTTAGATTTAGGATAAATTCTAAAATACAGCTGAAGTCCTCATCTGTGATTAAAGCATATGTGTTTTTAAAATTGTTTCACTGTGACTTTGATTCCTAGATGATTCCCAGCAATGATTTTGTGTTCCAGATAATATTTACAGACCTGAAAGCTCCATGTCCCACTTTGTGTTGGCTGCTTTGTATTCCATTGTATTTATTCTTTACAGCTTTCTACCAGCAGGTAATAGTGTTCATATATTCCATTGTGTGGTCACAAGGGTCAGAGTTGTTAAAAAAAAAAAAAAACTTGACAAGTTCATTTAACTAATTTCTATTGGGGGCCTAGAACCCCATGTGAGTAGGTATTTCTGACTTATATGCCTACTCTACAAGGGATGGACCTTTGGAGAAGTGGTAACACCTTACATGCATTCTTTTAAGTTCAAATGTCATGCAATCTCCTGTTTGTTATAGTGGCATTTTTCTGAGAAAATGGATGTCGTTCCATCTTATAGAAAAGGAGGGCAAGTGTCCCAGCTGTAAAAGCAGAGGATCAGTAGTGCAGCTCAGCCTTGATCATTTCAGGTGTCTTTCTCATGTTCCCATGTATCTTAGATGGCTGCATCATTTTCCTTATGACTTTTGTGTCTGGTTTGAGTATTAGAGTTTGGAACCTTCGAATATTGCATATTTCTGGAGAAATCATTTAAATGATAATACATTTCTTTGCCATACCATTTCAACCTGTAGGTGGCAAAGGCATTACAGAAATCCGACAATTTTGTCTATGTGCTGCTAGGAATAAATCAATAGTTTTTCTGTTCCCACCAAAATTGCAGTATTTTGAAAGAATGAATAAAATACAAGATAGACTCATAATAAGACATTAATATAGCAGCAATGCTGAGCATTTAAAACACTTGTTTCAATTTGATGTGTCTGATAGTATTGATTCAAGTACTACAGTGTGATGGTGGACATATGACATTGATTAAAATATAATTGTAATAAAAATGATTCAAATAGGCCTACTTCTGGATGATATACAACAGAGTAAAGCTGGTAGAATTAAAATTATTTATGAATTTGTTATCTATTCTTATGTACTCAATAGAAGCATACCCTTGTATTCTTTAGCTTGTATCTAATTGTTATTGTTGTGATGATGTGTTGTTTGTATGTGCATTTGTGTGGGAACATGTGCATGTGAGTACAGTTGTCTGTGGAGGACAGAAGATAGCATCAGAGCCCCGGCAGCTGGAGTTAGAGGTTATTGTGAGCTGTCCAATGTGAGTGCTGGAACTGAACTTTGGTCCTTTGTAAGAAGAGCAAATACTTTAAACCACTGAACCATTTCTCCAGCCTGCCTTGTACTTTAATATCCATCTATATTTATTTAATATCTATCATCTGTGTTGGTGGAGCGGCAGTGCTGCGTCCCGCCACCCGGCTAGCTTTACCCAAAATAATTACACAGAAACTGTATTCTTTTAAACACTGCTTGGCCCATTAGCTCCAGTCTCTTATTGGCTAGCTCTTACATATTGATCTAACCCATTTCTAATATTCTGTGTAGCCACCACGAGCTGGCTTAGCAGGAAAGTTCTTAACCTGCATCTGTCTGGAGTGGGAGAATCATGGTGACTCACTCACTCGGCTTCTTTCTCCCAGCATTCTGTTCTGTTTACTCCACCCACCTAAGGGTTGGCCTATCAAATGGACCTAGGCAGTTTCTTTATTATTTAACCAATGACCTTCCTCCATCACATCTATCTTTTTAATATGCTGATATCTTCCTGTATATGTTATATACATATCATGTATATGATATCCTAATATTATATTTATATATATATATATATCCGTGTTTCAATACTGAAAGAGGATTTATGGTAGATTTCAGCATGCTTATTGAAAGAAAAGGTTAGTTTGTTTTCATCTCTTCATCTCCCACTTCCTCGTTGTGCTTCATCTCTTTCAGTATCCACCAAGGTATACTATTTTTATTGTCACCATTCCTAGCTCCTATATGTAGTGGAAATTTAATCATTAAGTTAACAGATGTAACGAAATGTCTACCCTACAAAAGACTCAACTCTTTTATACTAATGAAAATTAATGCCATTCATTCAGTAAAATTATCTTGACTTCTCGGCTCCGTGTGATGATCTAGTTGCTCAAGCAGTGACTCATAAGTAGAATTTCTGCCTACAAGGTAGCTATATTTTAACAGTAAAAGAAGAAAATGCATATGTAAACAAATGTGAAGAGGAAGGAATGGGACTGTTTCAGGTTACAAGAGTATAAATGATGCCATGGGATTTTGGAAGAATGAGTCTGGAGGTGATTTCCTAGATTCTGGAGGGTGGAGTTCCAGGAAGTAACCTCTATGGGGTAATTACAAAAACCAGAATGTCACACAAAGCCTGAAGCAGACTCTAAAGTGCAGAGCAAAGTTTTATAACTAAATTTGGCATAAGTTGGAACAAGAGACCGAGTTGGAAAGTCAGATGTAAAATCAGAAATGGTACCCGTGGTTAGAGAGGCTGAGCAAAGAGATTGTAGGGCTTTTCTTCTTCAGCAGAAAACTTGGATTTTACTCTCCCTCCTCTGGGTGGGGAAATTCAAGATATTAAAGCAATGGATGCTGTGGTGGTGTAACATGATTGACATTTTATAAAGACCATTCGGGTCTCTGGAAGGAGAGCACATGCCTTAGTCTATCCTAAAAGATACATTGTTACGGTAGGTGTGTTTGTCAGAGTCTTTGCCATTGTATGAATCCTGGGTTTGTACAGAGACAGGTCATAATTAGGCTTTTAAAATATTTTGTCAGATGTGATGTTTATTTCTGCAGACATATCTACAGCCAAGATAAGGTTGGGTGGTGGATCCCAGGCCGCAGATTCCACTTCTACACTGCCCTTTGTTTTTACATTATCTTTCATAGACCATTTAAGCTTGCTTTCTGTTTTCATGAGGAATTTCTTTTTATCATAGCAAGTTTTATATTCTTGCTTGGTTACATGTCACATTTTTTCTTAAGGGAGGGAGTGAAGGGGCCACAAAACATATCCAGAAGTCTAATTCTCCGTGACTTAACCGAAACAAGCGGCACAGAAGTGAAGGGTGAGAGACATTCAGTCCTCCAGTTTGAAAACTTCGCTTCAGCATCCTTGATTGCCAAGGTTACCATTTCTCAGTTATCCCACATCCCCCGTGTTCCCTGCAAGCTCCTGCTGCTCAGGCAGCAATTTCAAGGTTTCATCTTCGGTGTGCATTTACCCATTAGCTTGCAGTTTCTGTCCACTTGGTTTTTGTGGTTGGCAATTCGCTGAAATTTTACTGTTTTTACGGATGAATCTGACAGTTCTAATCTGTAGGAGAAGACTTTCGCTTGCAGTCTAGTGGGTAGAAAATAGCAAAGAGGGCTGTCTCCTCCGCGGCCCTTGTACAAGGGTGAGAAGAAATGTGCCTCTCAGCTTTTCCTCTGTTTGTTTTTGTCTGTTTGTCAAAACATTATTAATCACTCCATTATACCATTTTGCTCAAATTCGATTATTTTTTCAAGTCAGAAGAAAGCTAGAGAATTGAGTCTCACTCTTTCTCTTCTTTACAGTTTGCCTTCTCCCATTTCTCTGTCTCCTCTCACTCTGTTCCTATTTGTCACCTCCTAATTGCATGCTAAAGAGATAATTGACATACACTTGCTTCCTCCTTGTGTTAAAAACTACAGAATATATTTGGCTAAAAGGTTCTTCAAATATCCAACAAATATGCATTTACCAATTATTAAACTAGAAATTGGATCACACCATGCATATTCTATGAGTCACGGTCTCTGTACATAGAATCCTTACATTAGACTGGATTGAGATAAAAAAGACTGATTGTAATGCAGTAGTCAACAGCCACCACAGCAAATGATATTCAACACGGTCTTGAATAAATCCTACAGGAGGAATCCTGCACCGCATGCTGACCAGCAGATACACGTTAGTCATCTGGGGCATTTCGGGAGAGTCTCTGGGAATGGAGGGCAGGTGTCAGCTGACAAGAAGTGAGATTTTGGTGCAGGCCACAGAGGAAATAGAGAAACGAAGAGGAATAGCATAAGATTAGGGTCAGAAAACTCTCTGATAAGGACTATGCCTTTCCCCTCACTTTCTGAGACTGGAAGATCACATGAAGCTTTTAAGCAAGGGGACCTCATCATAGCTACTGCTTTTCTAAGGCATAGAGGTTGCATTATCTTCAGTTGATGATGTTTAACCAAACTCTGAATATTGCAGTGTAGCTGGGAAGCTCAGATACAGACTTTAAGTATGTGTGTGCAGGGATAGGAAATCTGGGAAGGTCAGATGCATGCTTCAGCTTGTGTAAGGGCTACTGTATAGCTGGAAATAGGAGGGACATACTGTGACCAGTGAGAAATTTTGGTGACATGCCTTGTTTTATCATAGTAAAGTAGGTTAAGTGTGTAACTTAAGAGATATAAAGGGGTATGATTGACGGACTGGACAGAGTAATAGTATTGTTACACACTTCCAGATGTTGACCTACATTCTCATCTCTCGCTTTCCTATGACAGCTTGGCAGCTTTGTGGGTATCTCTCTTTCCGTGTGTCTTGTCTTGAGCTGTCTCTTCAGCCACCTCATTTGGTGGGTGTGCAATGGGATGGGAAAATGATGGATTGTTGACCTTGTGGCAGAGATCATTTGTATCAGCGAAGCTAAATCAAGAATTATGCTAAGCAGCTCTTGCTGTCTAATGATTTTGCTTTGTGTTATGCTACACAAGCGCTGCTATGGAATTATGGGATTGGATGTAGAAGAGGAGGCACAGTGGCTGAAAAAACGAAACCAAGAGGATTTCAATCAAAACCAAGAGAGCTAAATGACACAAAATAATTTAATTAAAGATTAAAGCCAAACATTTTGTTTACTGAGAGTATTTTAGGCCAGGTTATTATTATAGCTCAGGGTTTCTCTAAAAGATTTTCCAATGATACTACTATTTTTCTTTTTTTTTATTAATTAATTTATTTAATTATTAAAGATTCTGCCTCTTCCTGCCACCACCTCCCATTACCCCCCCTCCCCCAATCAAGTCTTCCTCCCTCCTCAGCCCAAAGAGCAAGCAGGTTTCCCTGCCCTGTGGGAGGTCCAAGGACCACCCACCTCCATCCAGGTTTATTAAGGTGAGCATCCAAACTACCTAGGCTCCCACAAAGCCATTACGTGCAATAGGAACAAGAACCCATTGCCATTGTTCTTCAGTTCTCAGTAGTCCTCATTGTCCGCTATGTTCAGCGAGACCGGTTTTGTCCCATGCTTTTTCAGACCCCGGCCAGTTGGCCTTGGTGAGTTCCCGATAGAACATCCCCATTGTCTCAGTGTGTGGGTACTATGGTACTCTGTAAAAACATATTCTGGAAAATGCTTCAAAGGAGGTTTATTTAAGAATATTCTTCTTAAGAAAAACTTGATTCAATAATAAACTCCTTAAATTTGTTGAATCTGGAAACTTTTTAAAAATACATTTACCCAAGACATCTTCAACTAATGCTGAACTAGAATTGCATGGGGCCAGTGATTCAGAGGTCACAGTCAGGGAAATGTCAGTCTAATAGATAATCAAATACTTGTGTTTAATATATGTTGTGAATATCAAATATTACACGGACTCCTTCATTTATTCTTCATATCAGTTATTATAGTTATGATCAATATTATTAAAACCCATACCCTAGTGACAATGAAAAGATAGTTATGAAGTAGTTTATTCAAACTTACATAGCTAATAAACAAGAAACTTGATTTTAGACCCAGTGAGCAAGTTTAAATGTTCAAATGTCTCTCCCTTTGTGCAGAGCACTGTAAGGGAAGGGCAAAGGGTTTGCTTCGACTCAGAGTTCAGGGGTACAGTCCATGTCAGTGGGGAAGTCATGGCAGCAGGAGCCTGAAGCTTGTGATCACATTGCTTTTTTAGGTCAAGAAACAGAAGGTGATAAATTCTCTTGTTTAGTTCACTTTTTTCTTTTGAAGGCCATGATCCCAGCCAATGAAATGTTGTCATCTAAAGATAAATCTTAGCACCTCAATTAATTTAGTCTAGGTAAGCCTTTATAGTCTAGTCAGTGCCTGTCTCCTAGGTAACACTGCCAAGATGACGTCAACCATTGGAGTCATAATCAGGAGCCCAGAGAGCATGGATTTGAACCCTGAGACCAGGGCATTGATGTTTTTAAACCTTTGAGCTGTCCTTTCCACCACATAATGTATATACTTTCCAAAGTTAGGAAATATGAACACATATCCTTATTAAAACATACACTATATCAAGCCATTTTTTCATGCATTTCTCCATATAAAAGAACACTTTGAATTGTATACTCAGATTTGTTTGCTACCCCGGGTCATGGATTGGAGGACGGGTTGTTTTGGTGGTAGAGGTGTGATAAAAGAGTAATTAAGTGACCTCAAGGGGAAGAAGAATCAGGCATGGCCAAGAATAAACCCAGAATGCTGTTAGAAGCAAGACAGACCAGAGCCTGTAGGCTAAGCGAACGTTGAGTTAGATGTAGGCTCTGAATTTGGAAGGTACTGAGAGAGATGTGTGTGTGTGTTGTTCTTTCTCGTAAGAGCATCCACACAGAATCTACTCACTTTTGTTCTGCTTCTGCCTAACCATTGCAATAGCTTAAATAAGGATTTTTGAATTATGTCATTCTTGGTTTGAATATTTATTCTATCATTAAATGTGACCTTAAGAAAATTTCTAAATTGTATCAGCTACAAAACGAAGGTAGACATTATATTATGAAGAACAAGAGAAATAATGTATAAGATGCTTGACAAAATAGACGCTGAATGTTTTGATAAAGAAGTAGTTACCTTTTTTCCTTTCCTTAATTTTATGAGTTCAATTTGAAAATGTTAATATTTTATAATTCTGATTTTTTTTCATTTTTTCTCCTACTTCTGTTAAAGTACAAAAAGTTTAATTCAACAGCATTGAGTCTCCCACTGCAGAGTGGTACATATTAGTTTGGCAAGATTAGCTGGCTACAAGAAAACCGTGTTACTGAGCTATTTTCAAAATCCCAATTCATAAATTGCATTTATGTTTATATGAACAAGGAAATGTCAAGATTTCTAAGTTATTTTCAGTTGATAAAAATGGACAAAAGCAAATTGTTGCTTGATTCTTGAATCATATTAAAATGGCTTTGTTTGGAAAACTTCTATTTTCTATTCACAGTTCTTACATAGTTGGGCATGGTACCTCATGCATGTAATCCTCATTCATATTTGGGAACCTGAGGTAAAAAGTATATGAGTTCAATACCAGCCCACGCTACATAACAAGACCCTGCTCCAAACAACAACGACAAACACCACAACCACAAATAACAGAAATAAAAACAAACTAAACATAGTAACATAGTTTATATAAATAGAACCTTCAATGTGAGAAATTCAAGTTTCCTGGGGCCAATTACGTCAAGGTGTCATGAAAGACTTGCATGTAGTACAATTACAGAAATACGATGATTATATGTTCTGAGGAATTGTCTTGCTTTTGTGTCGCAGGATGAGTAAGAGAGACTTACAGAAAGCCACAAAAGGAAAGCTGCTGATGATCATTTTTATCGTGACCTTGTTGGGGAAAGCTGTTTCCAGCGCCAACCATCACAAAGGTGAGCTCTGTGTGCCTGCGCTGTCTGTGTGAGATGGTTCCTTTGAGCAGATTGTGATATGCTGTCTTCACTGGTCTGCTCAGTTTTGTTAGGTGTGGGCTCCCCCAGCAATTTTCATTTTCTCTCAGTGAAAATGCAGAGAGCTGTCTTCGAGTTGACTTTGAAAGGAGAAACGTGGTGTTTTCAGGATGACTGCCAGGTTTGCGAATATTGTCCAATGAGTGCAAAATTCTGTTGTCCTCCATTGTTAAGGGTAGCGATGTTAAAATGTTGACTTGGTGTGTAATAAAGATGAATTTCAAACTGCCCTTATTTTCATAAAGAAAATGTTTTTCACAGCACATATATTAATCATATGTATACATTATCTGCAACGTTTTCCTTTAGGTTTTTGTAGACCACGTCTTTTTTGGCATTGTGCCTCTGTGCCCATTATTTGGACACCGTTTCTACCAAGATCCTCAGTAGGCTCTGTCCTACCACGGAAAAGTGAGACTATTTGTCTATATGTGTGCGTTGTCAGCTCAGAATCACTCCCTTTTCTCCTTTCTTGCCATTAGACTCAGCGTAATGAATGGCTGCCTTTTCCAAATGAGTTTAAATGGTGCTATTTCTCCATTATATCTACCATAATCAAGTACTCATAACCTGAGAAGTCAATTTAGATTTTTCTGTGAAATATGGTTTGGCTCTTCAATTCTCTGTCCACCATGCAGGCTAGCCATTTCCTTTCTTATTCTGTTTTGGGGTAAAGGAGGAATTAAGAGTGCTTTGGATTTGCTAACACCGAAATTATTTACACACATGTATCTAATTAGCCTTGAATGGAACATTATAACACAGGGAGATGAAAGATGTGGTGTGGGAATTGACGTCCATAGAACAAACCCCTTCCTTTGCCTTGAAAACAAATAAATAAGACTTTACATGAAGGAGAGTTTTGTGGAGAGTTTGTTTTAATTTAGAATTCTGTTTTTGGGCTATAGAGGCATGTGTGTTTGTAAATGTACATTTTTCTTTAAATTTGCCCATGTTCTGTCAATCAAGCTTTTAAACACCTTTTTGTTTTCTTGATTTGCTTTGCTGTTGCTGTGGTACAATACTCTGATGAGAGCAACTTAATCACAATTCCATGTTATAGTTGATTGTCGCAGGAAAGTCACAGTCGAAGGAGAGTGAGGGAGCTGGTGCCATTTCTCTATAATGAGGATAAAGTGAACGCCACCATAAAAGCCACATTTAAGAATCCTTAAGTCATGCTGTACAGTGCTAGTTCCAGAACTATTAGCTCCTCTTACTGCTTGTTAACATGATACTTTGATATTTTGAAAGATATTTATTTAAATTATGTGGGCACATGCTTATCTGTGAGTGCAGGTGCCTAGGTAGTTCAGAACACAGCCTCTGCTCTCCTGGAGCTGGAGTTACAGGTGGTTGTGAGCTGCCTAAAGTAACTGTTGGGGACTGAACTCAGGACCTCTGGAAGAACAGCAAATACGTTTACCTGCCGAGCCATCTCTCCGGTCTCACAGCATAAAACACTGCATTGTATAAGAAAATGTCAACTGCCAAATGCAATCCACTGTGCAGAGAGATTCCAGGTTATTCTCTAGTCCATTTCCACCTTGCCATTAGTTTGCATAAAGATCATATGAGAAATTTCTCTCTTTTTTTGTCTCCCTTTCTCTCTCCTCCTTTCTTTTCTTCTCCTCACTCATTCTTTTTGTCTTGAGTTATTTCACACACAGAATTATAAGGGCAATGTAAACACCAATTGTATAGCGCATGTTCATAAAAATGAACACAGTGTTCTCAACAACAAGTTGGGAAGTATACCCCTTTGAGTGCTCTTGAACCAACTGTGTCTGCAGACTGACTTCATCCCACGTTCCCATAGTGTTTGAGCATAATCATTGTTCTAAATGTTCCGTTTAGAATGCCTTTATATTAACAATAACCTCTTCATGTGAGCATGAATGCACATTTCTAACAGCAATTTTCTTAGCTTGGGTAGTTCTTGAATTTGTGTACACAGTATTAGGCAGTAAGTATTCAATTGTAATTTTGGTATTTTTCCAAACAGTGCTTTTAAGGTATGTTATAAAGTATAACACATTGATTTTCCACAGTTGATCCATGTTGCATGAAGTTAGTGCAAACATACTAAAATCATAGACATTTTGCATTCTATTTTCTTCCTGTTCTGAACAACAATTTAGGAGTATTATTGTACATTGCTTTCAGTGCACACGTGCAAGTTTCTTTAGAGGTAACAATCCTGAATGGTGTTCTAGTCTAATAGCACAGATAAAGTTGCTCTGAATATTTCCTTTTTGTCTTTTTGTAACCTGCTCTCTGTGTATCTTCTTCAATTCTGAATATATCTCACTTTTTTATTTTGTTCAGGTATTGGTTGGTTTATTAATTTTCAAAAGACCAATTTTGACTCTACTGTTCCTTTCATACAATTTTGCATTTTATTATGTAAGTTATATATTTTATTCTGCCCATAAAGTACTAAAATAATAGTACTATGAATTTACTTGTTCTTATGTGGCAGATACTTTAGTTACATCTCTTTCCTGATGTCACTTGTGTTAGGGCCTTTGACCATCACTGGGTTTCCAATGCTTCTTCTATAAAATCCCCAGGTTACCCTGCCACTGGCTTCCCCTGTCACAGATCTGCCATTTCCATAGCAGTTTGGTAAAGCCTAAATGTTTATAGTTTCATTACCTTTCTCAGTTAGGCAATACTTGCTGTTGTTTCCGATTATAAAGGCAAGCCCTTAGAGATAGATATCTGGTGTATCTACTCTGGAATAATGAAATTTGCATTTTAGATAATAACAGGGTAAGAGCCTAGGATCCATTCCAATCTGGGCTCAGTGAAGCAAAACAAGATTTACTCTTTGGGTTATGGGAGCACAATGACTATTTTTTTTCTTGCATCTAACGCATCCTTTATTCTTTGTCACTCTTCTGTGCATGTCCCCCTCTTCATTACATGAACATGTCTTGATGAAATTTAGGCAAGCCAGGCTGATTCAATTACAATACGAAACCAGTCTCTGGTTCCTAACACCTTGGTGAATACTCAAGGTAAAAATAATTAAAGTAATCTAGTGTCACTGAAGACTATCCTAGCCAAATACTAGCTCATCTAATCTTCTAAACAGTTGATGAGATGGATACTATTGTATAACAGCTTTTATTGATCACAATCTGATTAGTAAATGTTGCAAGTGGGATTCAAATCTGACAGTCCTGCTCCATGTCGCCATGACATATCTGGTGCTGAAATTCTTCACTACTGGGTTTGTTTGTCTGACCTCTTGAGTTCACAGATTAATATTGTTCATGAACAGAATATAGGTGCAATCACTCCTACCACTAAGCTAGAAGTATAATGTGCATGATGACATTCTCAACACTGTTCTCTCTGTGTAGTTCAGTTTTGGTATTACCTTTCTACTTTTTAGATCTTTCTGTGCTACACTTCGGAGTATGTATTCAGGTCTTTCAAAACCATTCATTTTTTTTGTGTGTTTTCTTGCGTATGAGTTATAGTTTCATCCACTAATGAGCTTTAGTTTTATTTATTATATGCCTCTAAAATTGTTTTCTTTCCTGAGAATTTTCCGCAATATAATGTCTTTATGGTCCTCACTCTAATTTTCTGCTTTCCATCTTATCAGATTTTCTAATTTGTTTTGCAAAATAAATTAGACATTTTGTCCTCTTCAGAAGGAGGGACTACATCATATTTATATTTACTCTACAGTTTTGTGAATTTTTATTTAAGTTTTTTAGTGTTTTGAGAATTTTATAAGTACTGTGTTTACATCAATTCCACCCTTCCCTTTCACTCTTCCGAATCCCCCCAGCTGCCTCTCAAATTCACATCTTCTTTAATTGTTGTTTTGTACACACACACACACACACACACACATACACCCTGTACTGAGTCTGTTAGTGTTACTTTCATGTATATGTGTTTAAAGCTGCCCAATTGAGACTGGATAGGCTATCAGGGCTCTTGTCTCTGCAGAAGGCCAATTCTCCCTCTTTCAGAATCCATTGGTTGCCTGTTTCTTTTAATTGATTTTTATTGAGCTGTACATTTTTTTCTGCTCCCCTCCCTGCCTCTCCCCTCTCTCCTTCAACCCTCCCCTAAGGTCCCCAGGCTTCCAATTTACTCAGGAGATCTTGTCTTTTTTTACTTCCCAGGTAGAGTAGATCTTTGTAAGAGTCTCGCAGTGTCCTCATTGTTGTCTAAGTTCTCTGGGAGTATGGTTTTTGGTTTGTTTTCTTTGCTTTATGTATGCCTGTAGTTTTTGATTTCATTATTAATGTCTTGTTAAGACACACATCTGATTGAAATTTCATGGGTGCAGCTTCTCTATTGTGTCCAGAAATACTTTTTACTTTCTTTTTGCTCCCCCTTTCGATCTTGATCTCTAAGTGAAGGGGTTGTGTTGTAGATGTAACAGCTGGGGATCGGCACCCCATAGTCAATTGTTCTCTGCATTTTTGACCAGTTGTGGTTTTCTGTGATGGTTTTTGTTTGCTGCAAAATGAGTCTTCTTTGAGCAGGGATGAAAGCTACATGTATCTGTGGATATAAGAATAGTATTTAGGATGTAGTTGGGGATTGTGCTGGTTTAGGAATGTGGTAATAGAGAGTCCATAACCTCAACAACACACACTGGCTAAGTTTACAGTGACAGACAGGAATTTCCTTGTATGGAGTGAGCCTCATATCCAATTAGGTGCCTGTTTCTTTTTCTTTTTTTTTTTAACCCTGAAATATACGTGCTACCATTTTACCTTGTGTATACATTTCCATGCTGGTCATTGTGGTGGCTTATGGGGTTTACAGACAAATAGGAGGTTGTAAATTATACCACCAGAACACTATAGATAACCATCTTACTCTTATCTGGGATGTTTGTTTGATGTTTCACTGAGATCTCTACCCCTGCTTATCATGTGCTTCCCCACCCCACAGTAACTGATAAATACAGCTGGCAGAAGGAGTGCAAAGAGGTACCCTAATGGGATCACTTTTCACCCAACATATTCTTTTCAGCTGCCAGAGCAATTGCTGCCCAGATCATCCAGCCCACTGATATTTAACTCCTGTTTTGCTGATTTACAGCTCGGAGAGCCTAGGCTGATACAGTTATAATCAAAGTTTCTTATTTATCAGACCTTTCTCTTTCCTCCAATAAAAAGTATTGCATCTGTAGAAATAAGCACTCCTGTACCGACTGAGTCCATTGTCATCTTGTGGAAATATTTTATATTGGATACTTGTAATGGAAAAGTTGTTTGTTTACTCAATATTTTTTGAGTACCTGCATCAAGGCAGAGAATATAGTAGTCCATAAAAGAGATAAAAATCTTTGTCTTATGGAGCTTTTATCTCTGAAGTAGGAAAATAGATAAAAAGAAAAGGAAATAAAATGGTATGTTTTATGGGATAAATGCTGTGGAGAGCGTATAAAGGAGGAAAGAGGCAGAGGAAGTGCTGAGGAGGGATTATATGTTTAAATAAGGCCTTTGGGCATAACTTTACTTTTTTTTTGCAGCGAGTTATCAAGGGGGTAGAACATTCCAGGCAAAACATCCATAAGTATAAATGTTTCCAAGCATTCTTGGAGACAAGTAGAAATTCTTAAGAGGAAGGTGTGCATACAGCAGAGAATTGTGAACAGGTAATTTCAGAATAGACAGATGTGCACTAGGAAATGATCAAATCAATAAATAGCTGCAGCAATATACTAATGCAATAAATCCTGCTCTCAAGCGCAGCCACATGGAGAATTATGTTGCTCCATTTCCTTGCTATGACACAGAGACACTCTTGTAATCCACTGCACCTTTTCCTCAGGGACCAGATATCTAAAAATCTGAAACTGTTGTCACCATATTAACAGACTTCTGTTCTTTGGGAATTAACAGTCCTTCACAGAGAGACACATAAGTTTATTGCTCACGCTGCCTTGGAAAGATTCTGCCCTGAGTTCTTATAATTATATTGAGCTGGGCATTTCGGGGGGGGCGGGGGATTAGCTGAGAACATTGTGACAGTGAGTCAGAAAATATAAGCAGTATTTCCCCCTTGGAAGCAATTACATTAGCTACAGCTTCAGATACTGGGGATCAGAGAGGAAACATTTTAGTTTAGGTCTCCAAGTTCCCAAAAGAAAAATATAGCCATTAATCTTAGAAAGCTAATATGTTTTTGTGTCTTTTCTTTGTCTACCCACCACATCCCAACTAAATCTAAAGTGAACAAATCATCAGTGAGTATTTGGGTTGGATACATAGTGTGAGAACTATACAGAGGAGAAAAGAAAACCCTAAAAGTTAGCTTGAGTAACTACGTTTAAATACAGGCTCTTCTCACTGTCAATCAATATAATTAATAATTTGAGTTAGAACTCGTGATGGAGTTTATTTTCTTCCTAAGAAAATTTAGTTGAACAAAAAGAAAGATTTTAATTGTTGGATAAAATAACAACGGTTAGAAAGTTTAAAGGTAGTTCTTAAGTTGAATTTTGGTTTATTTAATAGCTTATTTATTAATTCAAATAACGACTCAGGAGGCAGAATATAATACATTTTGTATCTGTTAAATGTTGGGCTTTAAGTAGAGTTCCAGTGGTACATAACTAAACAAAATGGACAGAATCCATGTCCTAGTAGAGCTTATAGTGTGTCCAGGGAGAAAAGCCCTGATGTCATGTCAGATAGGCTCACAAATAAATGTTTAATTACAAGTGCTATAAAGATAAAATTTCAGAATTATTAGTGTTATGCCCAAATCCGTGAAGTCCCCCCAAAACCAACAAGGAGACCGAGTCCCGTATGTAAAAGCAAAGAGCTTTTATTTTATGCAAACCTGGCCTCTTCACATGTCCAACGAATTGGAATAAACAGAGAGCCCCGAGCTCAGTTAGAATAGTAGTAAAGGTGGGGGTGAGGGGTTTCTGAGGTTCAGGACCCCTGATTGGCTGACATTTGTCTAGGGGTGTCCTGGTGAGTGTGTTCTGGCAGGTGGTCCTATCTACAGCAGTTGGAATGTTAGGCATTTCCTTTGGATGGTACTCGGGTAATCTCAGCTTGTGGTTCTTCCAGCAACCAGGTATTGCTTCAGGGTAAACTACTGAGACGCAGGCCTCTGTTAAACTTATCAATGGCCAGAGTTCTACTCTGGCAGGTGATAATGGTTGGAAGTAAAGAACTTCCTTTGGGCAATCTCTTCATATTTAGCTTATCATGACTGGCTCCTACAATTAGAACACATAAGCTGCAGAATGGATGAGAGGACACAGGAGAACCTTTTTTAAAGAAGAAAACTTGATGTAGGGTCTGAGTAGGAGAGGACACAGAGCTTCTGTGCACTCCACAGCTGAATCCGACTGCAACAAGCTAACAAAGAATTGTGGGAAATCTACTATCAAAGGCTTTTTGCTCTTCTCCATAGAGAAAGAACACAGAGGAGTAAATGTTTGAGAAGAAAATGACAAACCTCTGCCACAAGAATATTTATAAATACTGTCTAAAACTATTGTCAGTGCTCCCCAAATAAAGGCATATAAAACTTCCCCTCTTCTAAAAAATATATGTTACTAGTTAAAATAAATCCATTAAATGAGATCTATATATAGTGGTTAATTCATATAATTTATTCTTTTGAATGTCAGTAAGTGAATAAAGTTAGTTCTAGGATTATTTCATTTTCTGTTATTTAGATTCTTCACCATTCCTTTGGAATGTTTTTTCCAGTAGTAGAGATTGAACACTGGGCCTTGTTACATGAGGTGTCATCCTCAATATTTAATAATGTTATTGGTTTGTTGGAGAACCACAGCTTTTAAAATGTGGTCCTACTCATTTCATTGCATATGTTTTAGCTTATATGCTTTCAAATTATATATAATATGATATAATTGGAGAATTACTAGGTCAACTGGTTTGAATAGTAACATGTTACTGTATTTTGACAATGATACTCATAATTAATATATATTTAAAATTAAAATGTGTCTTTCCCCTCTTTTGTCTTTTCCTCCCAGCTCTTCCTAATTCATTCTATCTATGAAACCCAACCTAACTCTTGAATTGATAGCTTTCTTTTCTTTATTATTATTGTATGTTTATGTTTGTGTGTGTGTGTGTGTGTGCACAAAACAACCTACTGTGGCCATTTATATTGTTTGTATTTATGTGGTTTTAGGGCTGACTGCTTTCCTCTTGGGTAACTTTAGCAGAGTCTCATCCCTGGCAGAGGTAATTCTCCCTCTCAGCAGACCTTAGTTGCCTATAGTATTGTCTGGAGGTAGAATCCAGCAAGGTTCTTCCCTTTCCCTGTTATCATGTCTATGGATATCATCACTTTTCGGGTCTTATTTCTGCAACAATTTCTAGGAGACACTCTTTGATGTTATTCGAAATAATGTTTATATGACTTATAAAATATTGGAATCTGTAGAGAGAAAAAACAAAGAATTTTTACATATCTATTTGTAGCCCCTTTCTTACGTACGCTGTGATTTCCTCTTGTTTTCTTCAAAATATTTGTTTAACCACCTTGTCTCATTCTCTAAGCTCTTTTATGTTTTCCTAAGTAATAATAACGTTGTGTGAGCACTGATATATACAATTGGTTTGTCTTTGCTTAACTATATTTGTAGTAAGAGAACTACTAGGTCAACTGGCTTGAATAGTAACGTGTTACTGTATTTTGACAATGATACTCATAATTACTAAACAACTTTGTGTTTACTTGAGGGTATTTAAAAAAGTAAGAGAAGAATTTATAAGATAACAATGCTACTGGACTCATAAAGAATTCATTAATTAACATTTATGCATATTTAAATAAATGACTTTTGATCCAAGTTGTAAGGTAACAAATGTTTTTCTTCCATCAGCGGGGAACTTAGATGCCCATATTCATACATGTTTATCAACAGTTTTTATTATTCTCTTAGAATTTTGCCAATTTCATCTCCTTTTAGTTTGCAATTCTTATTAAAGATGACAAACGCTTTACTAAATTTGTTACAATTGATATTTTTATTAATTCCTTTTCATATCTTTATAGTTGATTTTATAACATGATATGATTTTTGTAGTTTATGAGAGTATTTCATAAATGATTAACACTTTATCCTTCAAGTTTTGCATACCCAGAGAATTAGCAGACAGGAGCCCAGCTTCAAAGGCTCACAGGGCCTGACACTGGTATGGCCCTCTGCTGGGACTGAATACCACCCCCAGCTACCCGGCTACCCTTTTTAGTAAGAAGAGAAGATTGTGCATTTTTAAAACCTTTAATATTGTTTTTTTGTTGTTTTTTAAAATATGCCAACCTCTATTTAGTTTAGTTTTTTTTTTTTAATCTCTTTTAATTAGTGAGTGGATCTTTTCAAGATTTAGTTTTGGTTTCCTTTGCTTTTATTCTGTATTTTAACTACTGCTTTTGTCTTTTCTTCTGCCTTTGTTCCCTTTGGCATGTGCTTGAATCACCTTTTTTTCTTTTTCTCTTTTTTTCCTCTGTTTCTAGTAACCTTCTACCTTCCTTTGTAGAACTGTTTCTTCTTATTTATCGTATAAGAAGTTAATTCTCTCATCAATAATTAGGATGTTCTTATAGTTTTACTTTTACTCTTTCTTGTGATTTCTCTTTGGATAGGTCCTGCAGCATCTTAAGGAGCCCATGATCCAGATACAACAAACAAACTAAAACAAAACCAGAAAACAACAACAAAGAAACCCAAATTTATTTCAAGACCCTCTAGTCACAAAAGTAACTAAATTTAACAAAAATATAAATCATTTTCTAAACTGTAGGCCTGGAATGCTGATTTATCCCCTTCTTTTCCCTCCTTTTGTTCCTTTTTTTCCTGAAGGGAATGTGAGTAGATAGGTTTGTGTGAAGGAGAAGGGAGCTCTCCCAGCAAATGTGCCCAACAATGGCCCAGCAGGACAAGCTCAGCTAAGAGAGTGGTCTATGGCTATAGAAGTGTGGGAACGGGGAGGTGGGGTTGGGGGGAGCACCCTCCGTCAGGCCCACTCTAGCTCTTAAGCTTGGAGAAAAAAGCGCATTTTTTGGGGTAGGGGGTGGAGCCGAAAACAGGCAGTAGCTCTCACTGAGAGACCCAGGGAGAGAAAGCAAACTATCATTGGCTTGTTTGCACAGACCACAGTCCAGGAATCCCTCCGAGGTTCACTGAGGGTGGCAGGGGCTTGAATGAGAACAGGTCTCCAGTGTTTCTGATGTTAAGGCACCTGCTAATTCTGAATTAGCTTTTTCTAGATGCTATATACTTGTAACCGGGGTTAGAGTAAAGAAGCCACTGAAATGGCTGCTCCACGCTTAGGGGGAAGGTTTAGTGTAGAGAAGAGAGAGACAACAGCCAGAGGCATCTGGACAAGTCCAGAGCAGAGAGAAAAGGAAGCGGACTGGCCATGGCCCGGGCTTGAGAGGCAGCGGTCCTGGAAAATTCATGGGGTTTACAAGGAAGACCAGTAGCTGAGAGAGGGAAGCCGGTGAACTGGAGCAGCCTGGGAGTTTAGGTAGAGAAGGAGGTGAGGAGGGCCAGGAGGCTTCCCGTGTACTTTGAAATACAGAACAGGTACGTGTGGATAGGGACTGAAGGCTTCTGGAGGTCAGCATGGGCTTTGTTATATAGCCATGGGTATTCGCCTGAGGAAGTGGCTCTTTCTGGCAGATAGAAAACTTGTTTCACAGGTTCCCAAGGAATGCCTGTTGAGTTTTGGTCCAGGCAACAGCAGTCCTTCTGTGGTCCAGTTTGAACAGAGCCAAGACTCATTTTGAAGTTCCCTTTGGAGCTGATAATAATTCCTCTTGAGATTATTTCACCATCATTCCAGCAAATACCTTTTCTCATCTCATATAGCTGATGTTTCAGCTCATATACCCAGATGTGTTCTTTTACCTTTTATTTTGATGAAGTCTTATCTGTTGATGATCTGTGAGAAGGAAGAAAATCAAGAGGGCCACATATTCAGAGTGATGTCTTTGGTGTACCCTGATGGTTAAGTGATTGTTTGGCTAGGAAGAGAATTACAAAGAAGGAATAATTTTCATACATAAGACAGTATTGATATTTTTGTTTTGGTTGTGTTTGTTTTGAAATTATAACGTGATGATTGTTGATATCTTACACTTTTGTTATGACTGTTTCTTTTCTTCCTCTCTCCTGTTCTGTAATCTTAAATTGGCATGTAGAAACTCAAGCCTTTCAGTTGTGAGAGTGTATCTGGAATTATTTAATTGAGGATTGTTAATCCCAAAGATTGGAGAAGAAAGATACCCATGTGAATCATCATGGCAAATTAATTAAAGTAAGTTTTTATAACTCATGTAACCCTAGGTGGGGTTTGAGAGGTCAGCACTGGCTATGAGGAAGACAAGGTTTTCATAGCTTAGGCGTAAGTGATTTGCAAATGGGGAATTTGGTGGGCAAAATATGTGGGGTTACAAGAACAGAGTCTAACAAGATGGTCACAACAAGGTAGTCATAACAATCTTTTGAAACATAGGTAGGATTGCAAGATGGTTATTACGACTTTTTGAAACAAAGATATGATCACAATTTGGTTCTAAGGCAGTCATAACAACAGGTGAGTATAATAACCTTTTGAAACAAAGTCATGATTGTTGTCATTTCCTGGAACAGGTAGTATAGAACCATTTGCAGCTAAGAGTTAAGGTTGCAGGTGGGGCATAGCCTAATCCTGGAGAAACAGAGGTTTAATCATAAGCATGAATGAGCCTAGTTTGTCTTTACTAACATGACTTTCATGCCTAAGATCGAGGCAGGCTTTTACACCAGGATGTCCTCTGTTCTTTTACCTGCACTAGCATGACTATTTGACTTCCTGGTTTTTTTTTTTGTTTTTGTTTTTTTTTTTTTTTTTGTTTTTCGAGACAGGGTTTCTCTGTAGCTTTGGAGCCTTTCCTGGAACTAGCTCTTGTAGACCAGGCTGGTCTCGAACTCACAGAGATCCGCCTGCCTCTGCCTCCCGAGTGCTGGGATTAAAGGCATGCGCCACCACTGAACTTATTTTCTAATTCTTATATTTCATCTTTTATTTTATCTTTTTTTACTCTACTTTCAGAATGGGTGTTTGACCCCCTTTATTGTTTAAATCTGTGTAAAATTATATATTTTTTATGTTTTTAAAATTTAAGTGTTTATATCTTTTAAATGTTCTCTTCTGAATATTTCTTCTTGCTTATTATCTCATTTCTGGGATTTTCCCCCTCCCCCACACTATGTTGTTTTCTCTCTTTAATGCTAAAAGTATTCCTTTGATATTTAATAGTATAAACATTGTTTGGTCAACAGGTCAGTGTGGCTTGCAAAATTTGAAATTCAGTTTCAAAGATGAAGAAAGGCCTTATTGGATAATTACCATTGTTGCTATGCTTTGATTTTCTCTTTGGAATTGGCCAGATACTTTGCATATGAGTCCTCTTGGCCAAGATCATTAGAGATCTGAGTGACAAAAGCTGCTGAAGTTGGGGTTGGAACATTTCATATTCATCTTTTTGTGGTTTAATCAGTTCTCCACCCCCCCCCCCCCGGAAAGACAGCAGTCCAGTAACATGAAATGATGGAGAGTAATGGCAGATTTAGAAGCTTGACTTTGACCATGCTCTGACCATGGTCCTCACCCCTCATGTCCACTGTGATTTGATGCTTCCAATCCCTTTTTCCATTGATGAATCTACGCCAGTGGTCTTCATTAACTCACTTCCAAGACTTTGATATCATTGCTTCATGCTTAAATGAATTTAGCAACAATGATGGTTTTGATTAAACTGTTTCTTTCTAAGGTATTACATATTGTTCCTGGCTTGGCAGGGTGTCTTAAAATTTCAACCATCTCTATTTTGGCCCCAAATCTTTATCACATCCTCTGCCATAGTTCAATAAATACAGAGCAAAAGCTGAGTGAAAATATTTCTATTTTTTAACAATATGCCTTTTTTCATTTTTACAGACCTATTGAGATGTAGTTAGCAAAAATTTCATATGGTTGGGTGTAGTGTGTGATATTTTGGTATATGTCTGCATTGCGAAATTAATCAATCCATTAATGAACGTGAGAATGCTTGACGTCTATCCTCTTAGGAATGTTCAAGTATGTTATGTGTTGTTATTGACCATTGCTATTGTGTTATTTCAGATTTCTATTCATCCTAAATCTGGAGGCCTTACCTTGTAACCAACGTCTCCCCTTTTTTTCCTACACCTTCTTGTAGCATTTTCAAATAATGCTATGATACTGGTTTTAAACTATTGTATTTTCCTATTATGTGGAAATATCTTTTTCCTAACTTGAGTTCCTTACTTCAGCTTTCTCATTCCTGTTACTGATCTTAAACTGGGTGTGTTTTAAATTTTCCTTCTTTCTTTGTATTCTATTAAAATTCTTGGTCTCATAAACAGGTTATTTCCAATACAGGATCACCTCTCCGATGTCTTAATATTCGTGTGAGCTGTTTTCACAGATCTGTGAACTTAGCTGCAGACTTGCTAAGAGACTTCCTCCCTAGATATCCAAATCACTCCCATGCTCTTCAGGATCCTCCTCCCAGCATGGCCAAAAAGGAATGGCACTATCTCCTGATGTGCTGGTGGCCTCTAAGAAGGTTGCTGAGTTGTAAAGGTGCAGAAGGCATTACATAGCTTGATATCACCTACCAGTATCTAACATGAAAATCCAATGAGATTGTCTCTTTTGAATATCTTATGTGTGAAATTTGAATTTCATACTGCTGAACACCTGGGCTGGTTGAATTTTTAAAGTACTTCTTTTATTTTTGAGATTATAATATAATTTTATCATTTCTTCCTTCCCATTCTTCCCTCCCATATAAACTTCCTTTCTCTCTTTCAAATACATGACCTATTTTTTATTAATTGTTATTTTATACTATGTATCATGTATATATATATACATTAATTTACATAAATACAACCAATTTTGTTTGTATAATGTCACTTGCTCGTATGTTTTCAGGACTGGCCATTTAGCATTGAATAAACAGTTGTTTTTCTCTCCTCCAGAGAAGACTGTTTCTCTTGCTCTTAGCAAGAGCCAGAGGGTCAGGGACTTTTCTGGAAGACTGAGTATTGCAATGACGTCAGAAGTTTGTTGGTTTTTGTCAGTTTAACACAACCTAGACATATCTGGGAAAAGGGAATCATAATTGAGAAAACGCCTCCATAAAATTGGCCTGTATTTATATCTGTAGGGAATTTTCTTGGGATTAACATTTGATGTGGAATGGGGTCTTCTAGGCTTTAAGGAAGTAGGTTGATCAAGCCACGAGGAAGAAGCAAGTAGGAATCATTCCTCCATGGCCTCTGCATCAGTTACTCCCTCTGCGTGTTTGCTTTGAGTTCCTACTCCTATTTTCTTTAGTAATGGATTGTGATATAATCCTTTTTTCCTGAAATTGCTTATGCTGTTGGTATCTAATCACAGCAATAAAAACCCTAAAGGAGACAATTTACTAGACATTACAAAAGTGTTTGAATTTTCTTATTTTATATAGATGGTTAAAGTATTCCAGCATTAATTAAGACACTGAATTTCTAAACAAGCTGAATTATATTTAAAATGTTTTCATAGTTCTTGTTTTAAGGGTGTGTTTTTCTTTTTAGCTGAGAATGTATAATATTAGGAATTCCAGACATTTAAACTTAGAGCAAATAGAAACAATTTTAATCTAGTTCGCCTCTCTATGTATGTTTTATTTTACCTTGGGTGGGAACATTCTCACTGTCCTTCATCTCTCATGCTTGTTTATAGTAGATGATTCAAGCATTTTAAAAGGGAAAATCCTGAAACTGAACATGCCTTCCCAAATGAGAATGAATCTAATATTTTAAAATATAGGATACAGTTTCTCTGGTAGAGATGCATTTATAGTTATCAAATGAAGTTACATAATTCTTGCATAATAATGTAATCAAATGATATGATATCATAAAGCATTTATTTTCTGACTGTGCATAGTTCAAAACTCAACATTTGTTTCCAAGCATGTAATGGATATTGTTAACATATATACTTCTTGCTTTGCTAGTCCTCAGCACTCAGCAAGAATTAGAGTCAGACAGTTCTTTGCTTATTTAATTTAGAAGCTAATTTGTTACTCTTAGTTTACTTAGAGCAGGGCTTGCAGCTATTTATAGTTTTGCCAGAGGAGAAGCTGCCCAGGGAAAGCGTTGGTGAAGCTTTATTTAGACACTCACCCCCTGTTTATCTTTCCTCCCCTTGCCTGTTTCTGCCTTGCAGATATATCTGTGACTTCCAGGAAAAGAGAATCAAATTTGTCACTTCTCATAAACCAATTTTCACCTCTTTTAGGGGGTGGTACAACCCCTGCCCTAAATGAACACCCTAGAGGCACTTGTTACTTCTGTGATCCTGCCTGGTTGGACAGCAGTACATGTTCACTGTCATTAAGTCATTTATAGATGACCTTAAAACACACAGGTGTAACAGGCTTTGTGGATATGGGAAATAGCCTGCAGGATCCATTTCCTTAATTTTCAGGAACTCATTTAGTAAACATCTGAAGAAAAGCATTATCTGTGCACTACTTTATTTCCTTTATCCACGTGCGTTCTCACAGGTAGTACCTTAACAAAAATAATTGCTGATCTACCCATGCCAACTTGGGTATCCCAGGTTTCTGGCCTTGGGGGTAGGAAATATTTTCTATAATTTTGTGGTTTGGCTTTATCATGCTGTATTAATTTTCCATGTGATAAGGAAGTCCGCTGCTACTTATATGTCTAGTCCTGATCTCTGCATGTTATTTAGTTTAATAAGCAGGACACACGGCTGGATATTAAATTAGCCTATGCTGACTGCTTAATCGATCACTTATAAATGAACATGTCAGCTTGCTGGGTAGAATGTGTGTACATTCACATGAGTGTGGAAGATTCTAAGGAAGGGTGCTCAGCCCGAGGGCCACAGTGTTAGGAAGGCTGAGAACTACCATTGCAGGATAAACAGACTGAATGGCTCATTTCAAATTATGTTTAAGATGCTTTAAAGATAAGAGAAACTTGAATCAGAAGGATTTAGGCGTTGGTCTTATTGTTCTTGAATTTTATTACCCCTGAACATTTAGTTTTTCTGTTAGAAAATAGGAAATAAGAAATGTTCACTTTCTTATATTGGGTTGGTATAGAGATAGAAATGATTGTAAGAATTGAAACTTCTCTGAAGGTGTAAAACATAAGCTATTGTTTGTTTCTGTTTTAGACAGATTTTACATTTCACTGATAACACTTTTACAAATCTTGACAGTTCCGAGAAACAGTTTGGCAAAGTGAGTCATATTGAAAACATGGTGATAATCTTTTTCCTTTGGACTTTGAGACAAGATCTCATGTAGTTGACTAATTTTTAATTATGTTGATCATCATGACCTTGAACTCCTGAATCTCTTGCCTTCACTTTCCCAGTGTTGCAATTATAGATATATATCAGTACACCCAGCTATTCTTGCTCCTTTGCAATATGATAATTCATATTGCATGAGAGAGAGGGAGAGGGAGAGGGAGAGGGAGAGAGTCAACTTCTTAATTCTTTAACTACACGTAAAATTCAGCTAATTTTGCACATGAAAATCTATGGGTATATTCTGCCAAAATTGAACATCACCTGTCAGTAGAAAAAACAAATCCAAGCTGTTTTATAATGTATTTTCAGTTTGTAACTTGCTCACTTAAAGGTTAATGTTGAGAAATAAGTTGAAGCATTTTCCCAATTTGAAGCCACTGCATCCAAGCTGTGAAGTGAAATAAAGATAAAATGTAGATGCCACTACAGTGCCACTGCAGTGGACTCAGAGAAGGCACGTTGGTGTCTTAATAGGGCATTGTTTTCTTTGAGAACAATTAGAACCTATGAGGATATATCTTATCCCAAAGCAGATGTTACTTTGGTAAAATCACCTTTACCATTCTCATTCCCTAACAAAGATAATGCTGTTTCAAGTCTGTAATGAAAATTCCTCCAAAATGTTCATACCCTGTGGATTTTCAGGTCAAATATAGGTGAAACAAGTTTTAAATTTTTATGTGCATCCAAAATTCACTTTAGATGAACTCTTACAGCAGAGTTTATTTTCATTGAAGAGAATCCATTTCTGTAGGTCAGTCCTCTGGACATGCAAGTAATTACATCCCAACAGGTCTCTCATGCATTTTACATATAGTAGGTTTCTCATTGAAATTTGTATATATCAAGCATTGAATACAATCAATTTTGAATGATAATTTTAAATTCACATTGTGTTCTTCACCTCCAAATATCTTCCCAAATAACTATTATTTATTCATTCAACAAAAAGAGGCCGATCATCTATTATGTGGCAGACAGTATTTAAATACCAACATACCATCATAATGAATAGACTATTGTATTCCAAAAAATAGTTGTGTAAATAAACTATGTTACAACGAGAATTTAATATCTTATGGAATTATGTATTCATAGGAATAGGCATGTGCACACACATACATATAACAATAGTAGAAGAAATAATAAAGTCCACATTCATGTTGAAAAAGTGAAACTGTTAGGTCATACATATGCATGTGTCAGACTGGGTAGGTCAGTGGAAGTAAGGGATGGCTAACGTTTAATAAATGAGTAGATTTGCATGAGGGAAGATATTAATGGCTGGAAGAGAAAGAGAAACCTATGTGGGAAGCAAGGAGGCGAAGATGACTGGGAGCTATGACCACAAAATGATGTGTTTGATGAAACAGGGTGGGAGAGAGACCTGTGTCTTCACTTTTCCTGGAGGAACACCTTGGTTTTCAGAATTGCAGAGGTTTTACTACTCTCACTGTAGAGTTCTGGGAATCTCTTTGTGTTCTTGTGGTGGAAATTGAATGCCTCTATCAAAATGAGACTGATAATTTTCAGAGCTGTGTTTGAACAGACAGTGTTGTTTTAGGGGACAGTTGCAGTTCTTATTGAAGTGCAAAGCACATTTTTTTGTAGAAATCGAGGTAATGTGTAAGTAATATAAATAAAGACCACAGATCCAGTCAAGTCACTCCTAATATCATGGGCTCATTTAAAAATAGTTCTTTTGTGTTTTCTCATCTGCATCAGTTCTGAAATGATGACTTTTTTTTATGTGAGTGTGAGTTGTCTTGAAAGGTTGTAAGCGCTGAAGAAATTGTATCAGTAGTGAAAATGCACTATTACTTCAGTAGAGACACAAGAATAATATCCATTAGTTTCCCCTTTGTTGTAATAGGAGCTACGTTCCTGGCGCCCAGCCGCCCGCACGGCTGAAATAATTACATGGACACTGTATTCTTTTAAACACTGCCTGGCCCATTAGTTCCAGCCTCTTATTGGCTAGCTCTTTCATATTGATCTAACCCATTTCTAATAATCTGTGTAACACCACAAGGTGGCTTACCAGGAAAGATCTAACCTGCGTCTGTCTGGAGTGGGAGAATCATGGCGACTGCCTGACTCAGCTTCTTTCTTCCAGCATTCTGTTCTGTTTACTCCGCCTACCTAATTTTCTGTCCTATCAAAGGCCAAGCAGTTTCTTTATTAATTAACCAATGAAAGCAACAGATAGAAAGATGACCCTCCTCCATCACCCCTTCTGTTTTTATTCATGGGTGTGTATGTGTGTTTTTTGTGTATGCAAGTTTTTTGCATTGATTTAGGTATGTGTGTGTGTGTGTGTGTGTGCACATGGGTGTGCATGCACATGAGTGTGGGAGCACATGGAGGCTGGAAATTCATGCTAGTAATCACCTGTCTTTTCCCTTATTCATTGAGGCAGAATCTTTCAGGTAAACCTAGAACTCACAGGAATAGCTGGTCTCATTAGCCAGCTTATTCTGTGGATCCTCTCTTTGTCCTCTGACATGGGGAAGTACAGGTGGGCTTCTTTTCTATCATCATTTATGTGTGTTCTGGGACTATAAACTCTTGTCCTGCTTATTTGTCACTGAGCCATTTCCTCTGGCCCTGTGCATTCCTTTTTTTTTTTTTTTTTGAGGCTCAGCTAATCACTTATAATGTGCTATTGGAAGTGGGGGCCTATATTTATCCCCAAATACCATGGTTCCTGCATTGGTGGATTAAACTAGCTGAAGTTCATAGATATTAACTAAAATGGATATGTATTAAAAATGTACTGACTATTTTCCTGTCATTTCTTAATTATTACAACTATTTTCATAGTACTTATGCTTTATTAATTATTCAAAGCAATCTTGAGGCGAAGTAAAGCATACAGAATGGAGGGTATGTTTAGGTTATATGCAAATATTGCAGCCTGTTATTTAAGTGGTTTGTACATCTGTAGATTTTTATATCTATGGAAACAATCTTTTGTAGACACTAAGGATGATTGTATTTATTTGCTCAAACGAAAAATTGTTCCTAGCATTTTAATAGTTGGAAGAATATGTACTGAGGAATGTGGTTGTTTATCCATAGCAAGAATTTCAATTCTATACAAAAGTTCTGTCCATCTGGTCTACCAGACACACAGCTTAGGCCTGTGAAGGTACTCCTGAATATCGCTATTGCTCATTACTAGAACTGCCACTTTTCAAGATTGACTTCATTACACGTTAGCTAACATTCTGTACTTCATAAGGAAGCTGGACTGCAAGTGTCTATAGAAAAATGATTTTTATGTCAAAATATAGACTTAGAGGAAGGTGAACAGCACCATAGAAAGCAGAAGAAAACATTGCATTGTGTAATACATTTTCTTGTAAAATCTAACTATTCCCATGTGTTAGTGAGTTTTCCAAAACACAGCTTTGTAAACTGGTATTGGGCAATTATTCATTTATTTTATCACTGGGAACATTCTGGGCTCTTTCAACATGATGTGAACATTCTGTGTTCTTGTAGAATCTTGTTTTATGGACTGTTTATATGAGTGATAGAGACAGAGCGCTTTAGACTTTATTGGGGGTCATCTAATGATTGCTTATGCCCCGAGACAGACTGGGAGGTTTTCAAACACTGAGATATTTTCTTTGAAAATGGATACTTCTTCTATAAAGATGGAAGCCTGCTGTATGATTCTTGAAGGTTTTGTTTGTTGTAAAGTTTCAGATCTAAACTTCTTTAAAAAACCTAATACTAACTCCTTATGAGGGAAGGTTTTTCTATTAGATGCTATTCTGGTTAATAAATCAAAGTTTGACCAGGAGTATACAGAGCTCAGTAGTGCTCCAGAAGGCACTGTTTTGAAACTTCTGTGCCATTTGCCCTGGCATTATAGGGAGTGGAAAGCCTTGGGCTTAGGATTTGAAGACCAGAATCTTGGGATGACCAAAGCCTTTAATGTTGTCTCTGCGTTTACTTATTCTTCGTAGAGACTTTGATTGAGTAAATCTGAACATTTTAAACTTACGAAATGAGCTATCTCAACATAAAAAAAAAAATTACTGTTTTATATTAGTAATGTAACTGCTGACTGGTCTCTTTAGTAAACCAAGATTCATATGATATAGCCTCACCTAATGGTATTGGGGCTGTCTTAAGAGTCCATCATTTGACCATCTTATATTTTTTTTTATGAACTATCTTTGTTTGTATCCTGCCACTTTGTCCCCAGGAATCCATAGGTGGCTACCTCTTTAAGCAGATTATTTCACCATGCCTAGACATTTGTGGCTTGGATACTATTCTGGAGGTAATTCCAAAGAGCATAATGGTGTATCTTTAAAGTTTTAAATAGGAATTATGTTACATAAGTACCCAGAATGCTCTTGTTTTGACATTTTGTGAAGCTGTAGAAGACATTGGTGTGGTGTTTTCAAGGAGATGAAACTATACTAAGTGGGGATGAGCAAACTGCTTAAACAAAGGTGTTTTCTATGAACTAATAATGAATTCTCACATGGTGAGATAATTGCTCATGAGTCGTGATTCTCAGCCAACGTGTTGCTGCTTCTGTAACTGCTGCGGTGATATTTTATTGAAACATAGTGGAATTCTGTTTTTAACAGAACAGAGTTATTTCTTTTTACTTTTTAAAAAATTTGATCATAATGGAAATCTTTGGATGAAATGAGCTTTAAAACCTAGTTTCTATAGAAATAAACCATTTTAACTTAAACAATGAAGACCTTAATCTTGGTAACATGAATTTCCATATCTCAAAGAAGAAAAAAAATATATAGAACCATATATAGAAATATATGGAAAATACATAGAAAATATGGATTTCTAGATCCTATTGTAAGAATAATAGAAAAACGTATCCTTCTGTTTTGACCAACAAATGATCCAGGTCAGAAAACTGAAATATTGTAACTCTTCTTGACCAGATCTCAGTCTGGCTGAAAGTGCCCAGAAACAGTTTTCAGAAAATCACTCAGAAAGATAGAAATCTTTTTTAAAGTGGGGATGTTTGCCACTCAGGGTCAAAGACTAGGTTTTAAGGATGAACAATTTCTTCATTGGTTAACATGTAGAATCTACTTAAAATGGGGTTCTCACCTGCTTATTCTAGAGAAAGCACTATTCAATGAATAGTAAAAATACAGAATATGTTTATAGACTGTCATCCTTCCAAGTGTCACCTGCCCTGGTAATCTACATTTATGCATAAATTATTAAACAATTTTGGGATGCCTTTTGTAAGACAGGTGTTTATTATTTAGTAGCACTGAACATTTTTTGTTCCTTAGAAACTATATTGATCTAGAGTTTTAGAACTAGTGAAACCTGGGTGGGTGTCTTTTCTTTCCCCAATCATTGGATGATTCTGTATGTGCTCAGTTTAAAGCGTAATGTGTTACATCTTGCTACAGCACAGCACACCTGTTTAGTCAGACATGCGTTTCCATTGCTATGTGTATAGATCTGTCTCCTTCCGGTCTGGTGCATAACTTCAGTCACTATTATAAACAGATAGCAAAGCACCACATCCACGTTTCTTATTTGTCATAAACATTTATATTTTTTACAGACACTGTTCTTTTCCTTTAGAAATGTTTTTCTTTGGATTTTATGTTCTGATCTATTTCATTTACTAATCAAAGGCTTTTCTCTTTATGATCCTTTGAAGATTTATTTTTACAATATAGAATATTCTAAATGAGGACTTTAAAAGCAGAATAAAAAGAGAAACAGTGTTCTAAAATTTTCTATTTCTTTTTCTGTAATTTGCTTGATAAGCTTCATTTTTTTTTCTTCTCTCTATTAAATCCATTATCTTCGAATATTTGGAATCTCATTGCTTTCCCAACTATGCCTCAAGTTTCCTTTGGGAACAGAGTACAGCAGAATCATTCACCAAACATGGATGTAATTTCTTTATCTGACTCAGGGGTCTCTGATCTCTAGTTTTGGACAGAAACAACTATCACTTAGAACCTTCCAACATGGTCCCCTCTCCCTTCCCCTACAGACATTAGTAATGTGAATTTGTTTTGCAGTTCATCTGGTTCACCCACCTAGAGCAATGGTGAACATAGTCTGCCACCAAGGTAGCCATTCCCTTTGTCTCTCTTGACACACTCAATATCTTCTTCCTTCTTCCTTCCATGTCCTACTTTTGCTTTTCCATGAAAACAACCACTCATCTGCTCCCAAGTTTATGTAGTACCATTTACAGCTACCCACTTCATTGGAGACTTGTGTAATTCGCTATTATGTGAAGGTTTCGTAGAAGAGGTCTAGATTGTTTTACTAAGTAACTATTACAAAAACTTAAACATGAAATATGCAGGGTATTTCAGAAGTGGAAGAATTTCAACTGCTGTGCTGAATTGTTCTTTGGTTTTGCCCCTGTGTTTTAGTATATGTCTTCTGTTTCCTATTTTTTTTTTACCCTTGATGAAAGCAAAATGTCTACAAATAATTATGACTCATTGTGCTTTTGATATAATTTTAGTAAGATCGAGCGTTAACTGACTCTTTTGATACGTCTTATTCTAGGGAGCTTTGCATGCCTTCCAATGGACATTGACACACACAAAAATTTAAATAGCTCATTATAAATACCCCACAAGTCTGAATGCACTCAAGTTCTTAATTTAAACGACTCATTATAAATACCCCACAAGCCTGAATGCACTCAAGTTCTTAATTTGGCCTCTTATTCTGCAAACAGATTTATGCAATCCATTGTTTAGAATTTTAAAATGTCAGACATTTCAAAGAATTTGTACCTGACATTTTCAAGAACAACAGAGTTCAACTTTAGGGGAAAATTACTGGAATGACAGCCTTGAAATAGCATCTCTGTTAGGATGGAGACAGAGCTCCATGGAACACAGGCCAGCTGACTTCCCTAAATCAGGGCATACACTCTTCCCCAGGTGGGAACAACTCTTGATTAAGCAATCTAGGCCATGCTTCTGTTTTCCTCTTTTGCTTTCATCTTATGCCCCTGTGTGCACAGCAAAATCTATGTAGGTGGAGGGGAAGATTCACGATCTAGTGTTAAGTGTATCCCTTCTCTGCACAGCACTGAATTATGCCAGAAACAAAAGAATACCAAACCAAACCCAGAATGGTTCCCTGTGAAGATGGAGCTTAAAAATGGTAGAATCCTGGCTACTTTTTTTTTTTTTTTTAAATGGTTAGAATTTATCTGGCACTGACCAGTTTTTAAGTTGAGAGGTTAGGAAATGGAGTCATTACCTGGTTGCTATGTGTTTGGCTCTCCACCTCTTTCTATTTTTTCTCCTGGTTAATTTGGATACTCTACTCATCATGGTGATCTTTGCATCAGCTTCTTCCTTAAGAAATGTGCCTTTGAAGCCGGGCGGTGGTGGCGCACGCCTTTAATCCCAGCACTCGGGAGGCAGAGACAGGCGGATCTCTGTGAGTTCGAGACCAGCCTGGTCTACAAGAGCTAGTTCCAGGACAGGCTCCAAAACCACAGAGAAACCCTGTCTCAAAAAAAAAAAAAAAAAAAAAAAAAAAAAAAAAAAAAAAAAAAAAAAAAAAAGAAATGTGCCTTTGAGACAGGTTCTTCCCAAATACCTTTCAGGAGAACAAGCCCCATTTTGACTGTGACTGAACTTTTGAACTAGGGAGAAATATTTTGGCACAGTCCATTCAGCTGTCCCATCCAGATCTGCCCTCACAGTGCTTGCCAATTGGTCACCTCGAGATAGAGCTCAGTGTGTCACTGGTGTCTCTCTGCTGCATGAGGAGACAGTGTGATGGTGCCTGTGCGGCATACAGATCAAATGGATCTTATTGAATTCATTTGATGAGACTTTGTCACAGGATCATTTTGAAAGCTGGAATTTGACTCTTATCTGCTAATTGTTGAGCTTGCTGTGCCTCAATATTAGGGACCTGTACAATTTTTGACTTCTGACTATTGGCTTGCTCTTACTTAGTATCCCCCCAAATGTCTCTCATCTCACAATGTCCACTGTCTACCACCCTGCTCACACTCCTACTGTCTCAGTATGCCATTCTCTAAAGAGGATGTCTTAAAACTCTCTAGAAAAGAGACAGATTATCATCTCCTTTTGTTCCTTTATTACAAATCTGATCAGGATAATTGCTAATTTTGTTTTAATTGGAAATAGTAAATATTTCAGGGGATGAAAGATATATAAGGGAAAAAAGGCAAAAGCTGTATGAAGTCCAATAGATACAACAAGCAGAGTTGGGAGATGCCCTAGAAAAATAGATGACTCGCTTGTGACTGGAATCAAGTTGTCTCCCTCTCTAGCTGATCTTCCAAGCCTGGCTAGTTCATTCTGTCACTTTTCAACTCATTTCCTACCTTGAGCTTCCATTCATGAATTCCGTGCAGTCTATTGTCTCTTCTTAGTTTGAAGGCTGTTCTGTGTAACATGCACAAAATTAAAGGAAGGTTTGTCAGGAATCAGTGGAGATGGATGTTTAATATCCAAGCAGCTTTACAACAAAAGTAAGTTTAAGAAGTTTTAAAATCTGCTAGATTGATTCTGTGTGTCAGTCACACTGACTGGTTGTGAAACATGCCAAATAACATTACCACTGATTTATCACATTCTCACTATAAATACCCGAGCACAGTGAGATACAGAGCCGAGGCACTGCAGGCACATACATAAAAATAGACTTGAAGCATATTAAGTCAAGATTAACCTCAAAATGCCACTGCTTGCCATTTCATAGCATTAGAAGTCACAGTACTGTGCTGCTGACCACTGAGGCACTGTGCTCAGCTTTGGTCAGCCAAGATTCCTCTGTAGGAAATCTTGCCCCTGACAAAGCCATTGCAGACACGCGGTGAAGGTTACCACCGTGGGTGTTCTATATACTCTTATGCCACTCGACCCCTGTATGTTCAGCTCCTGCCTGTAGTCCAGGCTAACCTGCCTGACTAATTTCTTCTCGTCCTCCAGGAGTGATTCAGATGGCTTAGCTACACTTTCGTGGGTACAAACTAAGGCATGACTTGGAAAGCGGGAGAGTGGGGGGCTGGGTCACAGTAGATGGAACTGGGAACTGTCATTGTCCTCAGGAGCAGAACTGTTTGATCATTGCTCTTTTTCTTGGCTCCCTGACTAGACTCAACTTTCTGGTAAGAGCATGATTTCCCTTGCCTCTTTGTCTCAGGGATACAGGTACATTTTATCACAGAGGAGGATCCAGCCTGAGAGAAGTCATCCTCTCTAATTTCCACTGTTCCACAGTGGACTAATTTCCAACGTCCACTGTCCCTTGTGTTACTTTGGATTCTCCAAGCCAATATTTCTGAACCTGGACACTGCGGATATTTGGGGCCACACAATTCTCAGTTAAGGGACCTGGCATGTGTATCGTGTGGTGCCAGCACCACCCTTGCCCTCCCCTTACTAGATGCCATCATCAGCCCTGATCCCAACTGTGATAACCTGCAATGTTTTATTCCAGAGGTCTGGGGAGCTTCTCTGCTCACATGTGTTTTACTTATAATCTTTACAAATGTGATTCCATTTCAGAATTATTGGAAATACATTTTGTAATTAATATGTTTTAGATAATGAAATGACTGCCCCTTCCCTTGCCGCCTCATATCTAGATGCATTTCTGCAGCATTTGGCATATCTTAATTATCAAACATAATCACTAAAAGTATTAAAAATGCTTGGAAAAACACCAATGGTTAGATCATAAAACTGCCTTTTTTTTTTTTCCTGTTTACATTTTTCTCTGTGTGCTTCAGTGAAAATCAGTCTGAACCTGAATCCCAAATATCACATCTCACAAACACCCTTAAGGACCAACATGAGCTCAGCTCTTCCTGGCCAGAGGGACTAAACTTATCCAGAAAATTTTTCTGGATATCCCATGTTTTGGCCTGTTCTGAGCTTTGGTGTAGGCTCTTTTGTTTGAAGTGACTCTAGCCTTTTGCCTGCTTGCATAAATTAACATGGTTTGGGTTGAAAGTGATAGCAACTCATATGTTAGCAAAGGCTCAGGAAAGGGGTTTGTCTGAAGCATACTATAGAATTTAGCATAAATGGATTAAAAACAGGCATGCTGTGGAATTTGGGGGAAAAAAACACGCTAGAAAACATAGATCTGCCGAGATTCCTGTTTGTCTCTGCTTCTCCTTGTATTGTGCCTTTGAAATAATCTTATTTTCTCTCCTGAAACTTCCTCCACATGCAGAGATTAGAGCCACGGGAATATGCTCAGCCTCTTCCTGTTTATGACTATTCTGTCACCAGAGAGGAACTCACTTTCTGCCCTTGGGTTTAGTTTCTCGAAATGACTCGCCTTGGAGCAATTGCCATCCCCACATTAACCAGCCCTGGATGATGGTTAGGCTTACCTGTGACAGCCGCGCTGCAGCACAGGCTTCTCTCTGGGCTCTGTGAGCCTCACAGTCGTCTCAGACGGTCTACTCCAGTGGCTAATTATTTCCCACCCTTCAGTGCTCCTCTCTAATATAATTTACTCAAAGAACCCTAATTACAGGCTCTTGTACTGCATTTCACTTATTCATAACACTTATTAAAATTATAATTGCTTTTTTATTGGTATGTTTGTTTGTCGACTCTCTCTTTCCCCCACTTGAACGTGAGTTTCGGGAATGCAGCAATCATGCCTGCCTTGTTCTTGTTGTCTTCAGTGATTAGCATATAGTCTTGCAAAGAGTACCTATCTGATTAGTAATTGCAGAACTAGGCATGAGCTCCTGGACTTAAAACATTCCACACATGATATTTTAGATAAGTAAGTGATATATTTTAGAGGTAATTAAAAGGTTTTTAATTAATTTCATTTAAAGGAAGAATAGCAGATTTCCTACAACAAAATGCACATCGTGTCCTCCGAGGGCATCAAGGGAGCCCCTCTCCTATTTAATACTGTTGCTAAGTAACTTTTCAATTCATTTCTTTGTTGGCACCCATACGCTGAGAGTTTCGACGTGATCAAAGAACAACCTTCACTTTTATTTTTTGTGAGGAGAGATGTTGAAGATCCCAGAGTGAACTGAATGTGGTAAAAAGGAATTTTCACTAAAAAAAAAGAAGTGTACCACATAATCTTACAATTCTGCAAGCTTGGAGGAAGTAGCAGCAAAAGAAAAATAAAATAAATTACAATGGCTTCGAGGAAGAATGAACAAAATCTACTCCAAGCAATTGACTGTAATTATCACCATATGTGTTAGTTATTATGTCAATTAGAAATTAAATACGTGTAGAGATGAAAGATGAATGGGGAACTTAAAAGCTTTGGTTAGTAAAAAATATATCACCAATAAACCCAAGAAACAAGAGACAGACTGCCAAAGCACTTACAACAGCTAAGATGATGATATTCCAAAAATTAGATCTTTTATTTTTTTCCACATTGAATTTTTATTTGAAGTTTGTGAGTGCTTTGCCTGAATGTATGTAAGTACACCACAAGTGTACCTTGTCCACAGAGGACATAGAATCCCCTAAAACTGGAATTACAGTGCTGTGAACTTGGGTCCCCTACAAGAGCAGCCAGAGCTCTTAAACACAAAATCATCTCTTTAGCCCCATGTTAAGGATCACATCAGTAAGGAAGAAATCTCACAGATATTTTTATAACTTAATAGGAAACTCACAAAGGAAAGCATATACATCTTCAATAAACCTATAGACATAAAATTTTACTTCACTATTTTCAAATTAACTTGTATGCAATATGTATGTCTGAGTACATATACACATATATGGAAATTCTCATGGATACTTTGGATAGAATTGCTCCTTTCAGAGAATTGGGCTGTTATTATTTTGTAAGAGCTTTGGCTTTTATTGTGAATAATTTATTCAATGTCATTGGGATGAATAGTAATTTGTCTGGATGGTGGGATTTCATAAGAAATGAAGTTTAGGAGTAGCCAGAATTTATACCAACTCACTCAATGTTTACCAGGAACTTTGTTCCATCTTTCTTGTACAAACGACCCTAAGTTTGTCACTGGGAGTTTCAGGTTGAGCAGAACTTATGGTGTTTATGGAACAAAGTATATATATATAACAATCACAGATGCTATTTCTTTCTGAGTTTTTATATTCTCCGCTCATGCCTAACTATTCAAAATGATTTTTTTTTTTTTTTTTTTTTTTTTAGTTTTGGGGACTCTTATCTAAGAATTTCAGGTTCAGAGACCACGTCGTAACAATAATCAATTCAGTTATATAACTATAATCACACTTGCATCATGAGTATGATATAATGATACACAGAGAAAGGGCAAGTAAATGGTTAATGAGGAGCTTATGGTTTGTGTGGAATCCATTAATCTATGCTAGCACGGAGACCACCACATGATCCCAAGTTGTCTAAGGACACGTTAGTTAAGTGAATTCCAACAGCATTTAAGGTTGTTTCAGTAGATAAATGCACTGTAGAAGAACTATATCCCTTGAGCTGATGGTTCTTTTTTTTTTATTTAAAAAAAAAATTCTGCCTCCTCCCAGCCTCCCATTTCCCTCTCCCTCAACCCACTCCTCACCCCCTCTCCCCAATCCTCTCCCGCTCCCTCTCCAGTCCGAAGAGCAGTCAGGGTTCCCTGCCCTGTAAAAAGTCCAAGGTCCTCCCTCCTCCATCCAGGTCTAGGAAGGTGAGCATCCAAACTGGCTAGGCTCCCACAAAGCCAGAACATGAAGTAGGATCAAAACCCAGTGCATTGGTGGTTCTTAATGACAGCTTCTCTGTCTTTCCTATAATCAAATTTAGCAAAAAATAGGTTTCAATCTGATTTTGCACAAAGGAAGAAAGAACAGGATATTTGTAACCTCTAATTTGGTAATATTCAGGAAAAATTCAGACATGTGTCATATATACACGTCTTAATTTTATTGACATACATTAACTAATGCATTATTTAGATATTGTGGGATATTTCTTTTGTTAAAAGGATTTATTAAATTTTAATGTGTATGTGTGTGTATGTCTGTTTATGGGTATGTGCATGTAAGTTCAGGTACCTACAGAAGCCAGAGGCATCAGCATTCCCTGGAGCTGTAATGGCAGGTAGTAAGTAGTGAGAGGTCTTATATGTGTGCTCAGAATAAGACTCACTCAGGGCCTCTCGAAGAAGAGTACTTTGTGCTAACCATTGGCTAGTCTTTCTAGCCTCACACCAGAATATTTCTGTGCACACCATAGCCTTCAGTGATTGAATTAAAATAGTTGACATTTGCTCTATGCTGTTTATTTTTAGGATTATTATTAGTCCTTTGAAAGTTTCATAGTGTGTTGTTTCTTTATGTTTGGAACTTTGATGCTACTCTCATTGAGAGCATCATAAAATATATAGTAAGTTTCTTTGAACCATAGTTAGCACCTTGTGACACAGGGCAGCAGAACTTACTCCAAGTACATTTTAGAGCCCAGTTTTTAACCTTACTTTCTTATCTTTTTCATCCTCATCCTTGCCAGCGCTGGAAATTCAAATTCTTATTCAGATAAACTTGACCTTTCCTTTCCCTTCCCTTCCCTTCCTTTCTCTCCCTCCCTCCTTTTCTTTTTTCTTTTCTTTTTTTTCTTTCTTTCTTTTTTTTTTTTTTTGTTTTTTGAGACAGGGTTTCTCTGTGGCTTTGGAGCCTGTCCCGGAACTAGCTCTGTATACCAGGCTGGTCTCGAACTCACAGAGATCCGCCTGCCTCTGCCTCCCGAGTGCTGGGATTAAAGGTTTGCGCCACCATCGCCAGGCTCTCCCTCCTTTTTTTTCTTCCTTTCCTTCCTCTTATTTAATAAAGTAAATCTATCTTTGGATCCAGCTTTTCCATATCTGGGAGTGTTTCTGATGGAAATGAACCCAGCCTGTCAAGGTGACCCCTGGACCTCTGTGTATACCGCAGTACTTCCACAGTAACTGAGACGTAAAGCATCCTATGATCTCATCTCAGATGAATGGGAAAAGATGTGTTCCCATTGTGTTGTGACAGTTTAAAAATTGTTACAGGGTTGTTTGTTAAAGTATTATTTGTAACTGTCACCCTTATTTAATGTTATGGAAACAATTAAATCAATAATGATAATATCTGATAAAAACCACACATACTTGCAAAGCATTGAATTTTTAAAATATTAACCATCTACTCTTTTCAGAGAACAGGAAGTGTTTATATTGATGTCAAAATTTTTATTGCATTGAACATTACGTAGCATCATCTCAAGTTTCTAAGAGGTACAGTGACTTATTTCTCCATTTGTCAAGCCTACATGACACATCATTGTTAGCAGCAATCATCTGTGATTTGTCTTTATTCTCTCATCTACAGGTTTTATACGCTCTTTACGGTGAGAAGAAGAAAGGAAAGTATTAGGTTGACCCGGGGTTTTCCCCAGGTAGTGAGTGGCAATGGATTCAAGTTTAGTTAGGAGAACAGAAAGCAGTCCAGACAGTGAGGGGATCCCGTAGGTGGTCACGGCAGACAGGAAGTGAACTGCAAAGAGATGCAAATGAAAACTGAGCTCAGAATGACTTTGTCAGCCTGGATGAAGTCTTTATCGAATCTGATGCCAGACGGTTTGTTCTCAACAAATTCACTTATAATCTGGAAAAAAGTTTCTTGTAGTAATACAATCAGCAGTGTACAAGAAAGCATACTTGCATCAAAACTTGACTCAGGGTACATGCCATTTCTTCCAAGAAGATGGGGTCTAGAGATAGGCTAGCTGTACTAACTTAAGGGCTGAGGAAGGCTCTGGCCTGGTCTTGGTCATACAGAAGTATAGAAGTCATTTCAGCTGTTAACCACCTCAGGTCCTAGTTGGAAGAGCTTGGGGAAAAACCTGGCTATGCAGATAATGAAGGGTCATTTAGACTATTATGTATCTCCTGTCCTGGTTGTAGGAGCCTAGGGAAACCCTGACTGTAAGGGTCATTTAGATTGCTTGCCACCTCTTGTCCTGGTTGTAGAAGCTTGATATGGCCTGGCCCAACAAATAATGCTATTAACCACTTTCAATTTTGTATCTTTCTTATTGGAAAGACAATCCTGTGTGCTTAACATTCCTGGTTTCTCTGAAGATCTGTGGGTGCACGGACATTCGTGCTGTGCTCCCAAGAAGATGGGGCAGCTGACACAGCACAGCAGTTATTTCAGGATGATAGTTAGAGGGCAAAAAACAGGGGGGAATAAAACCATATTCCAAGGCTTAAACCTGAACTTACTAACACTGTAAAGAATAATTGATGTAAAGAATAATTGCGGTGACATCATTAGTTTTATTGAATAGAGACTAGTAATGAAGAAAAATGGCTGACATTTCACCTAGATGCAGTAAGAATCCTGATCAAATGATCAAAGAACCTATAGGCAGATTTCAGAACTGGATATTTCTTATAGTTTTTTCCTCTTCCTTTTACCTGCAGGGCTTGTTCACTGTTTGAAGTTATCTAATTAGGATAGTCCCTCATGAGCTGACATCTTCTCCATGATGGGATTTGGGAAATCATGTACTGACCTCTTAGCAAAATACTGTGCAAAGCTCCATCCCCAAGGTCACGCACAGCTGCATAGAGAGTTGTAATGTACAGATGCGCTTGGTTGGAAATGGAGCTTCAGACCAGTCCAAAGTCTGCTGAGCTTCCCTCTGCAGAAGCCAAAGTCACAGGATCAGGCTAAGGTCAACACTGTGAATCAGTGAAGTTATTCATAGCAGAAATAAGAGCTAATGTGCAGGTAAGAAATCCGGCAGCAAGCTGCAAAACCAGACATCCTCATGCTATCGATCTTTCTGATTTCCTGCTTCTGCTGCCAGACTCTGAGGGGAAAGCAGCAAAACATCACTAGAAACTGGACACGTGTCCACAGCTGAGCCCAGGAGGAAAGTGTTGAGAGTACACAGAAGCTGTATTTAAACACCAAACCATGCTAGCTGTGAGGATTAAGTGACTTATAAAAGCACTGAAAGAAGTGCTTAGCACAAGATGCAAGAAGCATGATAGTTGTCTGTTGTCAGACTTTCTTTGGACCACCAGCTCCCAGATGATGCCAAGACTTCTTAATAAGTTTGAAAACTTAACCTTAGCTTAGGCTTGTTCCCAACTAACTTTTAAAACTTAAATTAACCTATTTATATTAATATATATTTTGCCACATGGCTCATTACCTCTACTCAGTACCTTATATCTGACTTTCTCTATGTCTGGTTGACAAATCCCCACACCAGATTCTTTCCCAGAATTCCTATCTCTGCCCAGAAGTCCTGCCTATCTTCTCCTGCCTAGCTATTGGTTGTTCAGCTCTTTATTAAATTAATCAGAAGGTGCCTTAGGCAGGAAAGGAAGGACAGAGACACATCTTCACCCAGTGTGATTAAATATCACATAACAGTTGTCACTATTTGTCATGAGAAAAGCCATGGATCTTTCAGTGAACAATACAAAAAAATATTCCCTGCATCTTAAAGCACAAGAAAAATTTTGTTGGGACCAATATGCACCCAGAGAGATTTCAATCCCTGGCTTAAAAGACCAACTTTGACTACATAAAATTTATATATAAAACTTGATAAAAATGGAGAACCTCTGAGATTCTATCCAGAATCATAGAGTAGGATTTTATGGGGTATATTGTAAAGATCTCCAAATTATTTTGATGTAGCTCTGGTTAGAAATTATGGAAGTTGAGGGTACAGGTAGAGGTAAACAGTGTGAAATGCAGAGGTACAGGTCTGTGGCATAGTTGAAGTGCTGAGTCCTATTTTATCTGGACAAGAGAATTCTACAATAATATGCATGGGGATAAATTAAAAATTAATGTTTGGGCTGTTAGAGAAGGGATCTGGCATGCTAAGTCAGAGAAATTGACCTGCTATAAGGTTGAAGAGGGATTGTCATTATTTAGCTTAGGAATCAAGATTTAAAATTTAGACACTTATGAAGGACATGGATGAGCAGAATCAAGCAACATTTTTTTTAAAAGACAAACACGTTCTTACAATTAAGAATTACAGATAACTCTTCAATAATTACCATGCCCTGACTTCAGTTCTAAAAATTCTAACAGAGTGACATTAAAATATCATGTGAGTGTACATAGCAGGCTGAGATTCCCTAGGTAACTCAACCTGTAGCTAGAGTTGACCTCTGTCCATGTCAATTTACTGTGAATATAAGAAAACTCTTTTCTCTCTTTTTCTCTCTAAATTTCAATGTTCTTACTTCCTGATTTTCTGTTGCTGACTTTAAAAAAAATCACTTTTGGAAGAGGACTGAATAAATGTTATCATAAGAGAATGCCAACATCTTCATAAAATACAAACCTATCAAACTATCTTTTCCTTGTAGATTCTACCGTCTCCTGTTGGGCAGGTGAACCCTCTGCGTATATGGTAGACAGAGTCTTCTGTCATCAAATTGCAGGCTGCCTTTTCTTCATTTGCCTCTCTGCATTGACCAGCAATTGCCTCTGGCCATTGCTATTGATGAAAAAGCATAATTAAAAGATTCCCGCAACTCCTTAATTTACCTCCTCTCTCATTTAGATCAAAGTTCTTTAAAGACATTCCCTAAATATGTTATTTCTGCTTTTTGTAATCTTTACATTTCCTCTCTAAAAAACTCCTAATCTCTGGCTGGGAACTATAAAATTCTGTGGGAGAGCATTGACCTAGAGTGTATAAGACCCTGAATTCTATCTGCAAGTTAAAAATTAAAATATGCAAAAAATTAGATCCAGCTTTGCATCCTTTCATGTCTCTGAAATTGCTGTTGTCCTAACACTAGGCAATCACTGAAGCTAGCCATAAATTTCCACCTCAATTTACTTGAAAATACATAATCTCTTACTGTTGATTTTTTTTCACTTATTTTTCTTCGCAGTATCTTTAGTCTCAGTTCTTGTCTATCATCATTTGCTACCTTGTCTCATTCTCTTTGAAGGGACTCATCTTTGTGGCTTAGTCTGTGAATGTCTCGTTTTTTTTTTTTTTTTCCTAGACTTCCACAGCCTTGTGAGTCAGCTCATATTTAAAATATAATACTATTTGTATGCTTCATAACTTAATCTCTTGCCCCAGTTTTTACTCTTATTTATAGTGTCATTTACCCAACTTACTAAATTACATTTCAACTGGTGATTATAATACGCATCTCAAACTTTACTTTTCAAACAGCATTCTCTACTCTGTTCTCAGTGCCCTCCCGTCTCCGTTTTGTAACTGCTAAATCCAATCTTTGGACTCTTTGCCATTCACATTTAATCCATTAGCAAATCCTACTGATAGATTTAAAATACACTCTTAACTTTTTATAGTCTGTGTAGATTCTCCCGAGTTCTTCCAGGGAAGTTCTAGCCTGTCTCTATTCGCAGTAGACTCTTGTTTTTCTCTGAAGTAGTATATGAAACCACACAGTGACCTGCTTCTTCATGTTATCAGACACAAGAGCATCACTAAGACAGTGTTGGTTAACAGGATTAGATCCAAGAGAAAGAAATCAGACTAGAGTCTCAGTTTTTCACTCCACCTCTTCAGTGATAAACCCAATCTAGAAAAGCAAGAGTATGGGGAAGATTTTATTAGTTTCCCATTTGACAAAACACTAAGTTACTGAAATTGTTGACTTTTGATAAAATTTGTACATGTGCTCAGGGCAAAGGAACAGGAAGAGGTAGATTTAGGACCCATGTTCTCTACTTTAGTCCAGGAAGATCTGCATCTGATTTGATCATTTTTATTCATTAAAATTGCACATGAGATTTTTATTTTTGAAAATGAAAATTATTGCTAAGAAAGTTGGCAACAATGGCTGTATGTAAAGTTTCCTTCTTTGTAAAATTTAACTATCTGTATTCCTCTTACTCTCATATCTAGTATGGCTGAGGATGATGCAAGTTTGCAAGATTCAAGGCATAAGCCCAGGGAAGGAGGAAATCAGGAAGTACTGTCCCCAAATCCTTTTCTTATGAAGCCCTGAACCAGAGGCACTACACTTCTGCAGCATCTGTCTTATAGCCCATGGCTGACAAAAAACTGAAACAAAATTTACGTCCCTTGTCTAGGGTTACCCAGTGATTCAAAATTCAGTTGTTCCTGTACAAAAGCAAGGCTCTAGCAAATGGAGTTCAAAACTTAGTAAACAAAACTGGAAATGTTATGTGTTTATTGAAATTATTTGCTATGCATAAGATATTTGTTGAGGAGTAGTTTTTTTTTTTTTTTTTTTTTTTTTTTTTTTTTTTTTTTTTTTTTTACAAGTTTGTAGTAGGTATATCAAGTATTACGTGTGGCCTGTGGTTACAGACAGAGTCGGACTGATGTTAACATGTGACAAAACACTGAGTGTACGTGAGGACTCCACAAAGCATACATCAACATCAGTGACATCATACCATTTATTAACGGTATAGGTACCCCATACACGGGGCTGCGGGTAGAGTTTTACTCACAGCTCAGGATGAAGCTGTGACCACAAAAATGTAAGAACAGCTGTTAGATTGCCCCATCTCTTACTGCTCCCAGGGCTGCAGGTGCATTTCCTCATGTGGTACATAGAAGACTTTGTACACCGGAGTGTCCGTTCTCAGGTGGCCTTGGAAAATATTCTCTGAGTAAGGAGGAATAACTGCGCTTGAATACTTCATAAAGCAGCCTAGCTTATATAAATGTCTAAATACTAATTCAATGTATGTATTTCTCTATTTTAATTTTTGGATAACTTAAGTAATCTTGACATGAATTAATAGTTTTGATTATAAATACAAATTATAGACTGGGTGAGATGGTTCAATGAGTAAAGGTGTATGCCATCAAAGCTGACAAACTTGAATTTGATTTCTGGATCCACATAGTGAATGGAAGGAGAGAATAGAATCTCGTAAGTTGTTCTCTGACCTTTACACAAACACACACACACACACACAAAGAGAGAGAGAGAGAGAGAGAGAGAGAGAGAGAGAGAGAGAGAGAGATGAAATATAATTAAAAAAATATTGTGGAATTTTATTAAAAAATAAATTTGTGTTAGTGACTCAATATTTAAAAGTGCATAAGAGGCCAGGCGGTGGTGGCGCACTCCTTTAATCCCAGCACTTGGGAGGCAGAGACAGGGGGATCTCTGGGAGTTTGAGGCCAGCCTGGTCTACAAAAGCTAGTTCTGGGACAGGCACCAAAGCTACAGAGAAACCCTGTATCGAAAAACCAAAAAAAAAAAAAAGTGCATAAGAGCATTTCCACTGAGTTAGATATTTATTTATTAACATTGGAGCCAGATGTCTTGCTATCTTTCATCTAGTTCATGCTAGTACTACAAATATCACTGGTAGCTTTATGATGCTGGGAATAGCTTTGAAAAGCAGACATTTTACTATTTGACAATCTCAAGATCATATTTGCAATATAAAAGTAAGGTAAGCTTGAGCTGAATAACAAGGTAGAGGAAAACTTTGTTTCAGCCCTATTGAAGGGGCCCAATAGGCATCTCCGAGTCAGATGTGTCATGAGACTTTTCAGGGTTTAAATAGAATTAATTACTACCCACAAATATCTTACTGATGTGACAAGACATTCAAATAAACTTAATTTGAAATTATAATTGGGAAAAGAAATAGGAACACTATTAATTTATTCAAGAATATATATTGGTATTCAAAATCAAACTGTCCATGTGGACCCATCAGATGGCTATTCAGAGCTCGGTGGAATCATTGCTAATTCTCTTTAATTAAACTTCTGGAACTCCAGTGCTGCGTGTTACTGTAACTGAGGTCCACAGCAGTGAATGATATCAACTTTGTTAGACTGATTGAATGCAGTTTTGGAGTTCTTCTTACTACATGCTTGGTTAATTTGTGAAACTTTTTGATCTGACTGAAAGCCACCAGGCCACAAAAAATGTTTGTGAAGATAAGGATCTGATTTAAAAATTGGCCCAAGTTGAGCACATATCCTTGTGGCACGATTGAGCAGCCTTTGGGTACATACCCAAAAGTGGTATTGCTGAATCTTGAGGAAGATTGGATATCTGTATGGCAATTTCTCAGAAAATTAAAAATAAAAACAACCTTCCTCAATTTCCAATGCAGGAGTGTTCCCTTTACCTTACAACCTCTTCCAGCATAAGTTGTCATCAGTGTTTTTGATCTTGGCCATTCTTACAGGTGTAAGATGGAATCTCAGAGTTGTTTTGATTTGCATTTCTCTGATGACTAAAGTTGTTGAGCATTTCCTTAAGTGTCTTTCAATCATTTTAGATTCTTCTATTGAGAGTTTTCTGTTTCGGTCTGTACTCCATTTTTTATTGGGTTATTTGCTCTCCTGATGACCAATTTCTTTTTATTTTTATTTATTTATTTATTAATTAAAGATTTCTGCCTTCTCCCCACCACCACCTCCCATTTCCCTACCCCTCCCCCATCAAGTCCCCCTCCCTCATCATCCCTAAGAGTAATCTGGGTTCCCTGCCCTGTGGGAAGTCCAAGGACCACCCAGCTCCATCCAGGTCTAGTAAG